>NC_056522.1:107669921-107811942 GCF_019175285.1 Sceloporus undulatus | reverse complement strand
GGCAGGTTACAACAATAGCAAAAATGCATAACAATTAACAGTTTCAATTAAAAAGAGCAATGCAAATGTATATCAAATACAATGCAAAATATAAAATACATAGCAAGTAACATAACAAATCGATTAAAATGCAAATTAATTCCTTCACACCCCATCCCAATCCTGATATAAACAATAATTAGATAATTTACAGTCTTGAAGTAAACATAATCCAAGATACCAGACATAATACGAGATGCAGAATCCAAAATACAATAATATAACAGTAATTAAAATACAACATAAATCAATCTAACTAACTCTTATAACTCTCTCCTGACAGCAAAAATCATAATACAGTATAAAACAATGATAATAGATAACAACTAAAAACCATTATCCCTATACTTCCGCTAGCATTAACAATAAACTTTCCTCTCAGAGTGAAATAAATTAAATTATTAGAATTGTGGGAGGAGAAGGAGGTGAGCACAGGGTTCCTCTTCTCTCTCTCGGCTGGAGGAATGATGGTCCAGAGGCGAGCACCAAGGCCTTTAAGTCCTTGCCTTAGTCTCCCTCAGTGTCCTCCAGCTGTCTCAGGTTGGAATTGTGGGAGGAGAAGGAGGCAAGCGCAGGATCCCTTGGCTGCAGGAACTAATCTCCTTTCTCTTTCCTCTAGCTGTTAACTGTATAACTAAAAGACAGTGATGGCACAGAGAGAGTTTAGTTTATACCAGCTACTGGTACATGGAGAAGGATGGTTCTCAGTGAATGTGCTTTTCCTTTGTGGGCTGGCATTTTACTAGGACTCACTGGTAATATCTCTTCCAGCCCCCTGCCCTCACCGACTCCTGATATGCAGAAATTAAGCTGCTGGAAATTTCTGTACAAGTTCCCTTTGCTTATTGCTTATATGCCTACTATTCCCCCCCCCTTTTTTTTTTCTCCTATCTCTTTCTCGCAGCAGCACTGGAGCTGGCTTAAAAGCCCTTTCTGTGCTTTCAGTTTCCCACTTCATGGACCCCAGAGCAGGGGCTAGGTGGCATTTAGCATCCTCTCTTCCAAAATGACCAGGCAAAATTGGATCACGGAGACTATATATCTAGATTATCGCACTACACTCTTATAGCATTGCTATTCTACTTTAACTGCTCTGGCTGACTCCTACTGCATTCTGGGATTTGCAGTTAAGGGATGTTTTTATGGATATATTGTGGTTTTCTTATGGAAAAGTCAAATACAATAAATGATTGACTGACAAAAAAGTATTTCTTACCTAAGAAAACCCTATGAAATTTACAGAGTAACTAGAAGTCAACTGGTGACTTGAAGGTACACACACACATACAATAAACATGGAGGCAGTTTGAAACTGTAACAAATTGCTAATGGCACTAGTAAAAAAAGCATTGCAGGAAAAAATCTGAATGTTATAGGCTTAACAAGGAACGCAGATATTGGGGTGCTCTTTTTCTTCCATATTTTTGTTTTGTTTTGTTGTTGTTTTTGCTTGTTTACATATTTCCTTTTATTTTCAGTTAGGATGTGTGAGACTTCAGCCAGAAATGAGAGCAAACTCCATCAATTACTGCTCTTTGCCTAGACAAGGAAGAAGCACTCACTCTTCCTTCTGCATAGGCTATATTTTTCCATAGTCTTGATTTGCTCTTTAAGTTTAAGAGTTCTTTTAAAACCTTGTAAAAAATTTCTTGATACTTCAGCTCTGGCACAGATTTAAGAACAAAAGAACAACCATGCTGTATAAGACTGAGGAACTATCTAGTCCAATTTTCTGGTAACACAGTGGCCAAGGAGCTATCTTCTATAGGAAGTCCACTGGAAGAATATGAGTGCAATTGCATCTTCCATCTTGCGCTCTCCAGCAAATGATACACAGAACCATACTACCTCTAATACTAGAGGTAACATACAGATATCCCAGCTAGTAACCACTGAAGAATACCTCTTTTATTTCTTTATGCAGTCTCCTTTTAAAGTCATCCAAGTTAGCAACCATCACTATGTACTGTGGCAGTGAATTCCACACTTCAAATAGGTTTGATGTGTTTATTTTTATCTTTCCTGAATCTCCCACCATTCATCTTCCCATGATGATCTTGAATTCTAGGATTCTGATAGATTTTATGCATCTTTATCTCGTGTCATTACAATGGTACCACATTATTGTTTTCAGAACCAGGCAAACCTAGCTGAATCTTCTACCACTGCATTTCAGTGGATGACCTTAGTTTCTAAGGATTATGAGAATTTATAAAATTATACATCTCTCATACTACTGAGAATCCAAGTTCACCCACTGAAACTATAAAGAACAGCTGGCGGACTCCCCCACGAGCTGCGTTGCCGCTGGGAGGTCACGCTGATCGAAGAGGCCCTGCCAGGCCTGGTACGCCCCAGCATGCGTTGCTGGGGCCAAAAAATCATCTGATTGGCTGGCTGAGGGGCCAGGGAGGAACTTTCTGTTTAGGCCACTCTAGGCAGCTCAGAGGACCTCTCTATGGTCCTGGTTTCCGGTCCTCCAGAGAGCTGATTGGTCAGCTACCCTGGAGGGGAGGAGTGTGCTCCCAGCCCCTCCCTCTTTGCAGTGGTCTATATAAGGCCTTGTTGCCCGGCGTTCAGGGCCATTTTTGCTCAGCTCCCCTCCCTCCCTTCCTGCCCAGGGTTGGTGTGTTTTTTGTCACAACTGAGGGGCGGCAGTATAGGCCATGATCTGCTGAGAGTGGTTTCCAGGGCTATGGAGCACTGGAGAGGGAGTCCTTTGGACCCGGGTATATTGAGGGCATGTGTTATGGCCATTGTGGGGGCCATTACGTTATTACATTACCCGGTGACTAGGGGCTTAAGGGATAAGAGACAATCAGAACTTCACATAGCTGCGAGGTTGCGTTCCCTAGCCCATAGGTCATCCCGAAATTGCGGTCATTGATCAACCGGGGTGTTGTTCAATTTTACAGATCATGACCTCATGCTTTGGGCCAACCCTACACTGTTTTAATGTTGAGTTAATAAAGTTGTGGCCATTCCTCCAACTTTGGTGTTGTGTTTATTGTGGCGGCGCCCCTCCTAGGCAATGTTTCCCCCTTAGTTGATTTTTTTTTTCTTACTCTAAACAGCACCAAATATTCTGAGTTGTCCTGATAGGTGAGTTGCTTTAGTCATTCAATCATTCTGGCTGCCCTTTTTGTACTTTTTCTTCTCTACAATATCTGTTTTAAGTGACCAGAACTGTACACAGTATGACAGATGTGGTCACAGTATGGATTCTATGAGGGCAATATAATATTGGCAGTGTTATTTCTGATTCCTTTTCTAATTATTATGCCCAACTTAGAATTTGCCTTTTTCAACAGCAGACACACACTGGGTTGACATTTTCATAGAGCTATAAAGCCATAACCCTCAGATTCCTGCTCATATCCCATATGTGCATATCTGAAGCTGGGATTTGTTTTGCCCCAGTATGCATTTATATTTGTTTTTATTGAATTTTCTTTTACCATTCTCCTGATTTTGAGAGATATTTGTGTTCCAACTACTCTAAATAATTTACTATCATCGGCAAACATGACCGCCTCATTATACAAGTCTAACTCCACATTTTGCATCAGGAGGTTCTCCACACTTCAAGCCTGAGGCATATACATAGTTTGCATTTTCCTTTTAGAGCATGATATGGATGATTCTGTATGTTCTAACATAACTTCACTGCTTCTGCCTTTAAAACAGTGTAGTGGGTAGTGAATGTGATTGAAGACCTTGCATGATCTTTGTGTTCATTTCATAGGGACATTCATATTATTCTCTTTGCTTATTTTTTTTAAATCAAATTTGGAAATATTTGTAATATTTCATTTATTATTTTGTCTTTGCTTGGTAATCAGATTGTTTCTTGCTTAAGATGCTTCTTCTAGCTGTTCTGTTAATGCAATGCATTCTGTGTTTTCATTCTTTTGTAAAAGTGTATCTGCAAGTAGGCAAAATTAATAATGCCCTAGCTGCCAATATTGAGGTCCATGCACCCAACAAAAACAATTCCATGTCCCTTGGTCCACTTCTATTCTGACTACAGGCTCTTCAGATGCATAGAATAATACTTAGTACTTAGCATTTATAGAGTGAATTTCACATGTGCAACTCACTTTATATGCCTTTACCTCTCCAATCTGTATCTAGGAATTTATGTGTCTAATTTTAATACAATCAGCATGTACTAAATCACACACATCACTGTAAATTTATGAAAAAATCTTATAAAGTAAATATAAATGCAGTGCATCTCACCATAGTGGGGAACACTATTAATACAAAATTAATAGCAATAGCAAGTACATTTCTATACCGCTTATCAGTACACTTAAGCATTAGCGTAAGCTAATTGCCCCCAACAACCTGGGTACTCATTTTAGCAACCTCGGAAGGATTCAAGCCGGAGTTGAACTTGAGTCCTTTTGCTGGTATTGAACTCGCAACCTTATGGTTTGTGAGTGAGTGGCTGCAGTACAGGCATTTAACCACTGCGCCACCAGGGCTCCTGTTTGATACCACTTTAACTGGCATGGCAAAATGCCATGGAATTCTGGGATTTGTTGATTTGTTACATATTTAGCTTTCTCTGTCAGAGAACTCTGGTGCCTCAGTAAACTACAAATCCCAGGATTTCATAGGATGGAGCCATGACAGTTAACGTGGTGTCAACCTGCATTAATTCTGCAGCGTGGCAGCAATCTATGACTAACTAACCTATGCACCTGTTCAGACTTCTGTCCAGATGTGACCAGTTCATGGCCGACTTTGAGATCTTTCTTCATATATTTATCTTTAGATCAGACTTGAACTGATCAACCCTTCAAATAATCCTCTGATTGCCTTTCAAGCAGAGGAATGTCTTCTATAAAGTGCTATAAAGTAATCTATAAAATAGGACACATTGCTGTTCTAACTATGGAGTAACATCTGTGGACTATTAGAAAATGAAAATGTGTCCATAGGAAGGCAACCAAAATAGTAAAAAGTCTGGAAACCATGCCCTATGAGAGGCGTCTTAGTGAGCTGGGTATGTTTAGCCTGGAGAAGATAAACTGAGAGGTGACATGATAACGATATTTAAATATTTGAAAGGGTTTCATATTGAAGATGAAGAAAGCTTGTTTTCTAGGACATGGATCAATGGATTCAAACTACAGGAAAAGAGATTCCCCCTGAACATTAGGAAAAACTTCATAATGCTAAGAGCTATTCAACGGTGAAAAATGCTGCCTTGGAGTGTAGCAGAGGGTCCTTTTTTGGAGGTTTTTAAACAGATGCTGGATGGCCATTGTCAGGAGTGTTTTGATTGTAAATCCTTGTGTAGCAGGGGATTGGACTGGATGGTCCTTGTTTGTTTCTTCCAACTCTGTGATTCAAATCACTGCACCATATGGGTTCTCTGTCACCTGTCTTCACAAAATTTGGATGTATATAAAAACAATGTCTGTTCTCAGTCATAGTAATTGGTAGTAGCCCAATTTTGTTAGCTTTGCAAGGCTAATTTTACTATGAATACAGACAACAAAGCAAAGGACAAAGGGTGTAGAAAATTCAAAGGTGCAAAAAAACAAGATAGTGGCCGGTTACAAACCGGCATTTGGGACATCCGGAGGACGTCCCATTTTAAAAAAGGGGCGTCTCTTATAGACGCCCCTGGGCCTAATACGGACTCCGTCCATACAAGATGGCACCGGCCCTTCTACATGGCTGGCGCCATCTTTGCGTATCGGACGCTGAGTGTCCATACGCGTCACGTCCTTTGTGACGTAGCGAGTGCGCCCCTGGCGCCTTGCTACGTCGCAAACGCGACTCTAAAAGAAGCTCCATTTTGGAGCTTCTTTTTCGGTCTGCACGGGAGCCGCGCCGTGTGGAGGCTCCAGCTCCCCCGCGGACTAACCAGCGGCGGCGGTTTGTATCCCGCCTAAGATTCCTTTAATATCTGATATGTAAGCATGTTCCTCAAAGTTATTTGCTTAAACAGGAAAGTATTTATACACAAAACAAACAAAACAAAATCTAAAAAAAGTCATATGAATATTGGGTTTTAAAAGAAAAGGAAAACAAATTGAGGAAAATGGCTTAATTGTCTTCAGCCTTAGGTTCCCCCCCCCTTTCCTTTTCTTATAACCAAGGCTAATGTTTTGTATCATTTGAAATATGGAGTTTTACAGATACCATGGACTGCTAAAAACACAAATGAATGTGTACTAGAAAAAAACAAGCTTGATCTTTCCCTAGAAGCCAAGGCGGGGTACAGACCGCCCCTTTGGGGCAGCCTGCACGCGCCCCTTTACTCCATGGATTGGAGCCAGGGCAGCCACACCGGCATCCCAGAGGCCCCAATCCGGCACTTTTCGGGACCATGGAGAAGCGGCATAATGCTGCTTTTCCTTGGTCCCAAAAAGGGGTGTCTTTGGGGCTTCATGCCCCAGGACACGTCGAGAGCCGCAGCCAGGGGAGAAAGGGGACGGGTGGTATCATTCCCGCAGCCATTTGGTGGCTGTGGGAATGAGGCGCACCCTCAGAAGGATCTCAGTTTCAGAGCTACTTCACACACCATGCCCAGGCCCCATAAGCGGCCTGGGATGGTGCAACAATGTCACACACACACTGCACCGTTTGGACGCAGCGTGTGTGTGACGTAATCATGGCAGCCCCCGTGCGGATGGGAGACCGCCATGATTACACCTCCGTCACGTGCTGGGGTTAGGCCACATGTGGGTGGAGCACCCCAAGGCAACCCTAGTATGTGATGACGACGTCACATAAGGCCCGTCTTTACTGGGCCCAAGATTACAAAATTGAAGCTCTCATACTTTGGACATAGCACAGATAACATAACTCATTAGAAAATGAATTTGGTAAACTGGGAGGCAATATGAAAGAAGACTCCATTTCCAGTTGATAAGATGCATTCAAGGACATCATGGCCCTGAACCTGCCAGTTCTGAGGAGAACTGTGTTTGGGAAGTCTCCCATTCATAGGGCTGCCATACATGACAACAATTAACAATCAGTTAATAACCAAACAAGGCCCAGTCATCAACCATATGAAGCCATCTAGGATCCCATCCCAGGAGAAAGGCAGGCTATAAATTCAATAAATAAATAAATAAATAAATCCCTTATTAACCCTTGACCTCTTCCACCATGATCTGTCACTTACCAACAGAGGCCTTCTGCTGCTCCCAAAATACACATTTCAAAAAGCAAGCTAAAAGAAGACTTGAAGCAAAGCAGACAATATAAGGACCCTAATCTTGTAGCCACTTGCTTGGGTCCTTCCATCTAACTGTTATTTGTTCCCAAAGAGGCTGTTTGTCATAAACATCCTCTTTGGGAGTAAATTAAGACTATTTTGGAGAGGATGGCCAAGTACAGACTGCCCCTTTGGGGCGGCATGTACCCACCCCTTTTCACTCCAGGTTGGGGGCAGGGCAGCCTCACCAGCAGCCCTGCAGCCCCAATCCGGAGTTTTTCCGGACCACAGAGAAGCAGCAAAATGTGGAAAAGGGGTATCCTTGGGGCTTCATGTCCCTGGACACCCCAGGAGCCAACGCCATGGGAGAAAGGGGCCACTTGGCCCCTTTCTCTGCAGCGTCGTTCCCGCAACTGCTTGGTGGCTGCAGGAATGAGGCGCGTGCACAGAAGGGGCTCCATTTTGGAGCTCCTTCTTGCACCGTCGCCATAAGCGGCCTGGGGCAGTGTAAAGATGCCACACATACGTCACACCATTTGGACATGTCACATGCATGACATCATCATGATTATGGCACTGCCACGTAGTAGGGTCATGGAGCATGCGGTCGTTTCGCCCCTGGGCAACCCTACTACGTGTCCAGGCCAATGTTTAGCAAGGAATGATGTAGGGTCCCCATTTCATCCAAGCATATGCAAGATTGGAGCATCACATTCTGTTGCTTGAAACTAAAGTGGCCATGTTAATTATGCAGAAAGAAGCATATCTTTTTCCCTAAGCAAAATGACAAATGGGAGCAGTCCTGAAGAGAGGGGTCCATGGAAGACAGAGTTGCTCAGACAGCATCTGAAGGTGACACAATGAGTGAGAGGGTCCCTCTGTGCGCACACAGGGCTAGATCTGGGGCTGATATTTATATCCTATTTCATAGCCTCAAGGGGTACTTGATGCCACCACACATTGAAACAAAGACTTCATGGGTTAGCTTTTGAATTGTCAAAAGGACTATGGAGCAGCTGATGGCTTTAAATTCAGAGTAACAAATTTTGGTAGGATTTGGGATAATCCCTGGAGAGTTGGACAGAAAGGGTGAATGGGAACACAGCCTAGGGTGAGGTGGAGGTATGATCCTTCACTACAGTCTTCATTGTGAGAGGAAGTGTGAATAGCCTGGGGTGGGTGGTTGGAGTGGATTAGCAAACTCATTCAGCATTTATGTTAACGCTATCTATGTCTCCCACATAGGGTTGCCATAACTGTCAACCTCCAAACCGGGACAAATGGGAAAAAATGTAGGACAACATAGGACAAAATTTAGCCTCTAATGTAGGACATATTTTTTAAATGGAGGACACGCAAAAAATTTAATGCTTTAAAAAAGTATTGATATAAACGCATGTTTCTTAGGCATGCTCAAAATGGAGGACATTTTGGCATTATTCCTAGACAGATGGCAGAAATGTACTTCCCTTTCTGGCCAAACACCCCTCCCCCCAATTCCAAAACACACACAACAGCACAAGTCCAGGCATCCTTAGCATTTGAGCTGAGATAGACAGGCAGCCCCTTGAGCTGGCAAACTACATGTTACAAGCCTTCTTAGCAATTCCCCCCCCCCCTTCCTCCTTCTCCTTGCCCCCTGCAACCTCCCCCAACCCTCACCCCCTCTTTTCCCCCAGGTATATCTCAACTTACTGTAAGGGGGATTTGTGGGTCAGTCTTTTTTTTTTTTTAACATGGAGGCAAAGCCCTGAGAAGCCCTGGATCCCTGAGAAGAAGAGGAGGGGGGCTTAGAGGGGGGGTAAATAGATAGAGGGTTAGATAGAAGGAGGTTAAATATGGGGGTTAGAGAAAGGAGGGTTGGAGAAAGAGGGGCTAGAGAAGTGGGACTAGAGGCTGGGTTGCCATTAGTCATAAAGGAGTTGGGCACACAACAACAACAACAACAACAACAACAACAACAGGAGCAGCAGCAGCCGAGGAGGAAGGGGGGAGGAGGAGAAAAAGGAATGGGAAGGAGAAAGAAGAAAAGGAGGAGAAAGAAGAAGAATAGGGAAAAATATAAAAAGAAGAGGAGGAGGAGGAGGAGGAGGAGGAGGAGGAGGAGGAAAGAAAAAGGGGAAGAAAAAGAAGAAGAGGAGGAGGAGGAGAAAGAAATGAAGGAGGGGAAGAAAACAAAGAGGAGGAGGAGGAGGAGGAGGAGAGGAAAGAGGAAGAAAAAGAGGAAGAAGAGAAGAAAAAACGGGAAGAAAAAGAAAAGGAAGAGAAATAGCTTGCCGGCAAAGCTCTTTCCTGCCCTTGGCCCGCGCGAGGGACCAAAGAGGAGATGCTCTTCCTCTTGAGGCTGGCTGGCCAATGGGGAGAGTGGAGCTGGAACAGCCCCACCCCCTGGTAACAGTCACAGGCTCCTGCAGCAGGGGAGGGCTGTCCAGCCATTGGCCAGCCAGCCTGAAGGGCAGGAGCTCCTGCAAGAGCACGCAGGGCCAGGGCAAAGCACAGCAGGCAGTGGAAAGGCTGCAGAAGCAGCCACAACAGCAATGGCGGTGGCGGCTGCAGAGCAGCCACGGTTGTTGCAGTGGAGGCGGTGGCAACCAGCTCAACCCGGGATAAACCTGGGCAAGGAGCAAAACCAGGGCGGGACCGTGCCAACTGGCCAAAAATCAGGTTTGTCCCTCCCCCAGGCGGGTTATGGCAAGCCTACTCCCACATGTCCTCAAATCAGTGTGACCCCCATACCTAGTTTACACAGAACAATCAAAAACATGACTGATAGAACTTGCATATCAAATATGAAACCCCATATTTAGCAAGAGGGGTGTAGGGAATGCTACAATGGTAATGATCTCCTTAACATATACATAGCAGAGGCCATGGAAAACAGCAGGAGGCTTACAAGTGGAAGAGAACTCTTCTGTAGTTTTCCAGGCCTAAAGTAGGGCAATGACACAATAAAAATGTCCCTTGATTGTCCTCTAGTCTCTTACTTCCAGAACTTTTTTTTAAATTCCACACATTAAAACCAATCCAATGAATTTCCTAAAACTGATGGCAGCACCCGTGTGGATGGGTTGCTGCCGTCAGGCCGCCGCCATTACATACTAGGGTTCCAGACTGTGTGGTTGCTGCATGGTCCAGAACCCTAGTATCGCCACCCCCACGCCCTTTCGGTCCATCTGTCTCGGGCCATTGTTACTTAAAGGATGTCATTGGCATGTTCCAGACGCGCAAAAAGTACATACTAGGACGCCTTAATCCTAGTACGTACCTAGTACGTACCTAGTACGTACCTTCTGGACACCCTAACCCTAGTACGTGCCTAGTACGCACAAAATGGTGGCACCCATTCTACATGGAGCGGTGCGGAAGTGACGTCCTGGCGCTGCGCGAGGGCACCTGGGGCGCCTTTTCCACAGCACCGGAAGGAGCTCCGAAACAGAGCTCCTTCCAGGTTTGTGTCGCTAGCGCAGCCTTTACACCGCTGCGCCAGTGACACAAAGGAGAAAGGGGCCGAGTGGCCCCTTTCTTCTTTCCCCGCTTTCCAGGCTGTGGTGGCTGCAGGGAAGCGGTGGGTCGGGGCCTCAGAGGCTGCCACTGTGGTAACTGAGGCCCCAATCTGGCAGGGAAAGGGGCAGGAACAGGCCACCCCAAAAGGGCGGTCTGTAAACCGCCTCAAACTACTTATTTAAATCTCCAACTGTCTGTTAGTGCTGTTGGTCTCCTCAACTAAGGCCTCTACAGTAAAAGAAGTACTTTTGCATCACTAATTTCCCCTTGTGGCATTATTGATATCCCTTGCATATAAAAGCCTTACTTAATTACCAGAAGACTATTTTTCCTAACTCCTTATTTGCTTTCATACTAAGTGTGCATTGTCTAATTAAGGAAAGGTAATTACTTTGAATCAGTTTAAATATATTAACAAAGTTTGGAACTGGTCCAGCATCCAGGAAAAGATGGCAGTTGACTCTTCTGAAAAGTATGACAACCTGCATTTGCTTCCTACTAAACATTTTGGGCAAACTGTGATAATATCAGTGATGATAAATGCAACTCTCTTATGTCTCAAAGTGAAGACAGATACAACCACCTAAGAACAAAGACAGACATATCTACTGCTGGCAGCAGTTTAAATATATCTTCTCTGCCCTAAAATTTTATCTCATAAAGTGAAGATACATACTAGAATGTGTACTCAAAATTCCAACCACTTCTACATGTTCGGTTTACAGATCATCATCCTGAAGTTCGCATTGTTCTGTGTCATCTGATCAAACACTATGTGGATTTAGTTTGCCTAACATCCTTTGGCTGCTTGGATGAGAGGTGATACATCAATCACAAAATTGTGATGGCATGGCACCCAGGAATTTGTCTGCTTTTGCTTCAAGTAAGCAGAGCCTAACAGAACAGATGTAATCCAAAGCCATCCCTGAAAGGTCATTACAGTTCAACAGCCATACCAGTTGCCTGGCAGTGTTGAATCTGCTAAAATCTAAAGGCAGAAATACAGCTTATTAATGGAGAGTTGCCCAAAAAAGCAGAGCACAGCAATGCTGCCTTTTTGAAGAAGTGACAGTGCAGAGCGAAAGGGTATATTCAAGAAAAAGAAATCCAGGAAACAAAACTGTTTTTGCTTCCTCTTTCTTTTCAGTTGCTACTTTTCTAATTTTAGCCATTGCATCCCCATCCCCCAGGGTGGCTATTTACCCATTGCCAAAAAGAAAGAAATGCATAACAGGACAAAAGAGGAAGCCATAACCTGCATAAAATAGACACATGCTAATGTATATGTACAGAAGAAAATCCAGAAATAATTGCTATAATTCAAATGGAAATACACATCGCTCACAAAGGCAATAGCACCATACCAACAAGTACCATGCTCTACTGAACTTATTATCTAAAGTTTGACAGTGGAGAAAGAAAAGGAGCAGGGAGATAAGAATGTGGATGTCACATGGGGGAAATATGAACAAATGCATATGCATCACTGCAGAGCTTGCAAAGTTACTTTTTAAAATGAATTCATTTCCTGTTTAAACTGTTTATGGAGTTTAAAAAGTAATGTGTTGTCAATCCTCATTGTAATGATGCTTTTAAAAGTTCCTTGCTGGAGTACTTGTTTGCTTTTGTTATTTTCATTTTCATTACTGGGGGGAGGAGACTCCTAGAAATGCCAAAAGAAATAAAATTTTAAAAATTCGTCTCGTAATGCTTCTTAAAGTGCCACGTAAAATTAACTACAGAAACTTAGTTGTTACACCTATTTTTATGCCATTACATTTTTCTTATTTTTGAAATGTAATTTTAAGCCCTTAGTGCAAAAGAAAAGGAGTAACCTGCAGGGCCAGCTCATCCATATAGGCGAACTAGACAGCCTCCTAGGGTGGCAAAATTTAGGGGCGGATGTGGTGGCTTTTTTTGTATAATTTTTTGACTTTTTGATTAATCCTCAATACTATGACGAGAGATTGGAACCTAGGTTTTATGTCTCACCAGATCATGTCATTAGTATCTAGCTAGAGCAGTGATTCCCAGACTCTGGTCTTCCAGATATTTTGGACTTCAGCTCCCAGAAGTTTCAGTCATCTTGATTATTGGTCTGGGATCCTGGGAGCTGAAGTCCAAACCACCGGATCACTGGGCTAGAGGGACAGAATGCCTGAGGGGGAGCCATCACACTACAAACGTGAGTCCTCAGGGCTTTGGTCACTGCAGAGGGAGGCAGAAAATATTAACAAACAACAAACAAACATATATACACAAGTATAAGCATATGTTTGCATATGTTACTAACAGAATGTCAGCCAGAGAATTGTACTATAATAGTACAGGTTGAGTTGCCCTTATCTGAAATGCCTAGGACCAGAAGTGTTTGGGATTTCAGAGTTTTTGAAGTTTGGAATATTTGAATATACCTAATGAGATATCTTGAAGATGGGACCTAAGTCTAAACATGAAATCATTTTATGTTTCATGTATATGTTATACACATAGCCTGAAAATAATTTTATACATAATATTTTAATAGGTTTGTGCATGAAACAAAGTTTGTGTACAGTGAGCCATCAGAAAGCAAAGGTATCACCTTCTCAGAATTCCAGATAAAGGAGACTCGACCTGTAGTTAAGAATTTGATGGGTGACCAGAGCTCCTGTTACAATATGTAACAAGAACAGCAAATGCTCTCTTTTTTATCTCTAAGTACTGCTGTCTTTGGTAAGATAAAAGTCCTCTTTTACTAAGGTAACGTAGACCTGCCACTTTCTGCCTCAGGTAAGCAGAGCCCCACAAAACAGATGTAATACAAAAGGCCACCTCAGAAAAGTCATCACAGTTCAGCAACCCTACTAGTTGCCTTGCAGTCTTAAATCTGCTATTATCTGAAACAAGGAATGTAGTGCATCAATGTTGAATTGCATTGCATAGTCTCTAGGACTGAGGGTTTCTGAGGCTACTATTCTACACACATTTACATAGGAATAAGCCTGGATGAATTCAGTGGATTTACTTCTGACTAAACATGCACAGACATGCGCCATAATACATTTATGTTTCTGGGTTGCAAATCACAAAGTCCTGGGAAGTATCCTGCCACAATAACTTCCTTTTAGTTCTCACATGTCTATGCATTGCTTGATGTCTCATTAAATTCCATTATTCAACAGTCAAGATAATTACTAGGCAAACATATGCTATCCTTCATTCCTCAGGAAAAGCTTGAAGAATCTAAACATATATGCCAAAACGACATTATCCACCTCCCCTTATAGTGGGGAAACAGCTGACCTAATGTTCCTCTGTGTGTATGGGCGTCCACATGAAACATTGATGCCACATTTGCTATATATGGGAGGGCATATACATCAAGATTTATCTGGTAAATATCAGAGTGAAGTTATATAGCTGTCTCACATGTGCCTAATCCAGAATCCTGTTGGTATCATACAGATAGATGTGTATGATCCCTTACATATGTGGCTGTACTTTTTGGCTGTTGTGCAATGGACATATTGAGTTCATGTTACTGAAGTCAAACCAAGTCAAACCATTTCACTCCTTTATCCCTATATTTCTCCCTTCTCTCTCCTCTTTCATTCCCTCATACTCCACCTTGCAATCTATAAATACATTTTTAAAAATTCTGTCTTGTTAAAAAAAAAAAGCAAGAATTCCAACATTGTATCTAAGGGATAACTGTTAATTGCAGCATTTTAATGAAACATAAGCATCTTAATCTTTGATTTCCTATCCCATATGTTAATACAACCACTGGAGACAGACCACTGAAAGGTAAAGTGTGGGAAGCTATTATCTGTGCTCCTAAAAGGCAAAATGTTAGTGATGCAGATGGATCTATATAAACTGTAAATGACAGTAGCTTCAAGCTCTGTGCAATGGTTGAGTAAACAGTGTGACTTTAAAAAGGAAGAAGTCATCTGCTGTGCATGTGCTTGCTATTAGCAGTAATTAGAATAATTTTCCTTTCTGCTAACTAGAGACTCAATTTGCATTAACACAGTAATGTTGTTACCTCTCTCTTTCATCTGTTATAAGACTTCAGCATCAATCCAAAAAAGAGTTATATTTTAGGGGAGCAATATCTGTATGTTAATTTCAAAGGTTTGGATACAGATTCCAGACTATATCAACTACATTTAGGTCCATACACTGCATCGCCAAAGAAGCACCACCAGCTGTGACAACGCAGCTATCATGCCCTTTGCAGGACACAAAAAGTAGTTGCGTTTTGTGGTTCCTTTTTGCACCCTGCAAAGGCTGAATTGGGGCCGTGGCGTGCAGTTGCCATGGCCCCAATCTGGCATGAAAAGGGGCAGTCTCTAGAGCCCTTTAATCACCATTGAGTTAAACCCTACTCCTAACAGTGTCAACTAGTGAACAATACAAATGGGCACAAAGTGGCATAGTGCCGCCAATACTAGGGTTCAGGAATGTGCAGTAACTACACATTCCCAAACCCTAGCTCATCACGTGTGAGTGCCACCATGATTGTGTGGCCCTGTCCATGTGGAGAATGTATCCATAATGTGTCCTGTGCGACACGTCCAAATGGAGAAGAGCCCAGCATCAGATTCTGGATTTGTTTTGGCCTGGAACCCATGACAACCTGCCACAGGCCCAGAAATCCTACCCAGAGATTTCTTTGGAGGGGGAAAACCCAAAGCATAGTTACCTCGGGTCTCCACCCACAAATATCATTGTACATACTGTATATACTTGTCTATAAGTCGAAAACATTAAGCCCAAAAATGGGCTCCAAAATACTAGGTAGACGTATATATAGATCAATATGGTAATTCTTCTCCATGAGCCTTGGGAAAGCTGTAGAGAAGGGAGGGAGGAGAGAGAGGAGAGAAATTGAAGGTCTGTGTCCCCCTCTTTGCAAGCTATCAGCCTTGGGGAAAGTTGTGGGGAAGGAAGGGAAATTGGAGAGGTCCAGAGAAGGAGAAGGAGGGAGCGAAGTGGTGTGTTTTCCCCCTCCGTTTATATGCTTTGTTACATGCCCCCGAGTTTGTCCCTTGACTTATCCACAGGTCATATCAATCAATCAAATTTTATTGCTTTTGACCAAAGGTCATTGCATAGGTCATATCAAAGTTCATGATTTTGCCCCCAAAAACCTGCCCTCGACTTATACATGAGGTCTATTTATACATGAGTATATATGATACTAGGACATTTTTAATACCCTAGAAAAGATTGGAATTACAGTACTCTTGGGCTCAGAAAATACTCCAGATTAAGTCACTCGACACATATTTTCTTATATATATATATATATATACATACATACATACATACATACATACACATATACATACAGAATCTAATAGCCCATTTTGTGCATGTCTACTCAGAAGTCAATCCAGCTGAATTTAATGGGGCTTGCTCCCAGGTATATGCATATAGGACTGAAGCCTAAATCCTACAAGATTAAAATTCTATTTTTTTTTCTTGCCGAGATGCAAATGCTTGACTGATTGTAATGAATAATTGAAAGTGGACTACTTTTCAAAATCATTTCTATCACAGATATGTGTCTTTCAGACAGAATCATATTTGGTTCGTTCCTCCATTTGCCATTTATGTGTCTTATAATGGTATTTGCATTAATCAGAACAGATCTTGAAAAAGTTACTTTTTGGGAACTACAATTCCCTAAATGCCCTAGGCAGAGGAGCAAGTAGGAATGCTATCTGGGGAATTTTGTGAGCTGTTGCAACTTTTCAAAGCTCTGAATTAAAATGGATTAGACAAATTCACTATATTCCACCACTCTGGTAAAATGCTGGCCCCAGAACTGTGGCCTGAGGCCAGTCATTTAAGCCTATTGCCTCCCTTCCACACACAACAAATCCAACTATGTAAATTTGGATGCACAATTTAAGACACCTCGACCCTGATTTCTAGCTACTGAATGCTTGGCAGTGACACTGAAAAGCAAGACCAAACTATGTAGAGTTGGGTGCTCAAATAATACTGTTTTTGAAGTTGGTGGGAAGTGTCAGCCAACTTTCCCTTGCCTCAAAATGAGTTAAGAACAAAAGAGTAATTAAAGCAATTCATGCCTATAAACCTCTTTGAAGATGCAAAAGGGGGGGGGAGTAGCAACGAAAAAGTAAATCAGGTTTCTAGTTGAGCCATTGCTTATTTTATTTAATTTTATTTATTAATTTACACTACATCTACACATAAACTGTGGTTACAGCACTGAACACCTTTCCTAGCTACATGATAATATCACTCTCACCCCTCTCCTGGCCTACTTCTTCAAGTGAATTTAGGTCTGTCACATTATCATTCACATGTGAAATCTACATTGGTTTACCGCAAAAATTTCAGAACCTGAAATCCATAGTCAGCATAGTCTGCAAAAATAAGATTTCCACACTCTGAGCAATACTAACAAGTGATAATTTTTCAGGCTACATGGGATTCACAGCATTAGGTTCAAACAATATACGGAAACTAGAGATCCGAGTAGTTTGGGAAGAGGTGATCTCCTTGTATGTGAGACAACAAGCACTGGATATCCTGCTGTAAGATAATGAGCTAAAAATAGTTCACTTCCATCTCCACATTTGCTATCCTCCACAAGGTTGATGGTTTTGGTGGAAAAGAGTGAGCCTTAGGGAAAATGTTGCAACTTCACTGGATGGGGAATGGGGAACCTACCAGTCATTGCTAAAACACATGCCTTGTATGCAGAAGATCCTAGGTTCAGTCCTTGGAAATCCTTTAATATTTTTTTTAAAAGGGGGTAGGGGGGTCAAGATGCAGGTAGACTTCTGCTGACAACCACAACTGGTTGTTACCACTCAAAGTAAGCACCATTGATCACAACAGTATCATCTCATGATTTAGAGGAATGAAACCATACTACAATCGGCCCTTCTTATACGCAGATTTGCCTTCCGCGCATTTGAGCATCCGTGGAAGGCAAACCCGGAAGTTGACCCCAATGCGCGCCGCCATTAGGGACAAAAGTCCCTAGCTCACCCTCCCCTTTCCTTCCCTCCCTTCCTGCCTCCCTCCTTCCCTCCGTACCTTTCCCCACTTACCTTTTTCATCGCCCCCGCCGCCGCCACCTTGGCCTCCGAATCGCTGTTACCGGTGGCGGTGGTGGCGGCGAGGAGGCATGGCCCTCGGCCTCTGCGGGAAGGTCAGGCGGCGCTGGAGGCCAAAGGGCCTCTAGGCAGCCACCTGGCCCTTCTGCGGCGGCTGCTACTGTGCGGAGGCCGGCCTGGACGACCACTTTGGCCTCCTCGTGGCTGTCCCCTCCGCCCAAAAGGGCCGGGTGGCTGCCTGGAGGCCCTTTGGCCTCCAGCACCGCCCGGCCTTCCCGTGGAGGCAGCGGTGAGGCCGGGCTGCAGGGAAGGTTGGCCTCTTCGCAGCTGCTGCCGCTGCCTCCGCAAAAGGGCCAGGTTGTCACCCGGCCCTTCTACAGAGGCGGCGGCGAAGAAGTGGAGCTGCCACCAGGCCTTGGCCTCACCACTGCCTCCTGACCCTTTTGCGGAGGCAGCGGCAGCAGCTGCGAAGAGGCCAAAGCCTTCCCTGCAGCCCGGCCTCACCGCTGCCTCCACGGGAAGGCCAGGCGGCACTGGAGGCCAAAGAGCCTCCAGGCAGTCACCCGGCCCTTTTGTGGAGGAGGCAGCCACGAGGAGTCCAAAGCCTGTACTTCACCATCCAGTGGTTAAAATGCCCACTCTGTTCAGATTTTGGAAGATAAATATGACTGAGCTTGTCTAGGACTTGGATGGAAAACTCATCCTAGAGATCTCCTGATAGGAAAGAATCCTGCTTGAAAATATGGAGAACTATTGTGCCAGTCAAAATTGGCAACACTATTCTAGATGGGCTAGTGGTATCTGACATGGTATCATAAACTGGTTCTTGGATACCAGCTTAGATTCTATAGGCATGTAATCTCTTCTCATAAGGATGCCTTGCAATCTCAATGAAGGTGTGAAGATGCAGGGCCAGTATATTTCACTGCTTGAGGCAAAGGACAAGATGGTAACCCGTCACCTACACTTTTCACAAAAGCCAATTTATCTGGCAATTTAAACTCCAGCACAAACTAAAGACACCAGATCCTGTGTGATCCTGGAAGCTAAAATGGCACTTCACCTCCACCACTATTCTCCAGGATCCACTTGAGGCAACAGCTTCATTCTGCCTAATGGCAGAATCACCCAATGGTGCTGTATATGGTGAACCCATTCCAGAGTTCACACATGATTCCAATTGAACCCTATGGTGCATTCTGCATGATGTGTGCAAAGGGACTGATGTTCTTCTCACAACAGGGGACCCCAACTGACAAGGACTGGGCGAAGAGCCTAAAGCATATGCTTGCATATGGCACCACTTTCCAGAGGTAGTGCCAGTCTGACACACACTTTAAGGATATGTGGTGACAGGGCACATGGCAAGTGGTAAAAGGTATGTGGCATCTGCTCTATTGTCCCCAGCTGGACAAAAATGCATTGTGGATGTATTTAAAAGCTGTTCAAGCCAAACTTCGAAGTCTCTCGGGGCTCCAAACTATACAATAGTGGAAATTTGAGTTTTCTGTGAATGCTAACTAAAGGTTCTCATCTCTCATGTAATTCCCAGGGAACTCATTTGACAAGCAAATGAGTTTCAAAGGAATTGAATTTGGAATGGAATGTGTTCCATATGGCTTTTATAGTCCACCACTCTGGAGAAATGTATGAAAACTACAGATATAAGGTATACTTGCAGTATAATCCCATGCTTATTTATTGAGACTTAAGTTTGTTGATTATGTTATTTGCCTCCAGATGAACTTAAACTTACAGTGACCATAGGAAAGAATGAAGAAAGTGGATAGGAAGAAAAAAATTTGAGACGTGGTGCTGGAGAAGAGTTCTGCATATATTGTGTATTGTTAAAAAGACAAACAAATGAGTCCTACAGTAAATCAAGTCTAAACTGTCCTTAGAAGTGAAAATGATTAAACTAAGGCTGAAGTACTTTGGCCATACTATGAAAAGATATGACTCGCTAGAATAGACAGTAATGCATGATAAGATAGAAGGTAGAGGAAAAGAAGAAGACCACATTTTAGTGGATTGACGCAATCAAGAAAGCCACAGCTTTGAGTCTCCAAGATCTGAGAAGGGCAGTTGATAATAGGGAGACTTGGAGGTCTATCATTCATATTGTTGCCATAAGTTGAAATCAGCTTGATGGCAATTAACAACAACAACAACAACAACAACAACAACAACAAATGAGAAACTTCCAAGAGTCTTGGTTATCAGCTGCCCTGCTTAGGTTTTGCAAACTAAGGGCCATGGGTTCTGAGATTGAATCAACCCACCTGTAGTGTAATCTTTCTCTTTTTTTTAATTGCCTTTCACTTTACCAGGCATTATCCAATGAATCTCATGTATGTCCCAAGTCTGACAGCCTCACTTTAGACATCTTGGTTTCAAGGGAGAATTCAGGCTTGATTTGCTCTAAGACCATTCATTTGTCTTTTTAGCAGTCCATGGAATATGAAGAACTCTTTTCCAGCTTTTCCTTTCAGTTTTCTTTACTATCCAGCTTGGTTACTCTGCGAAAACTGTGCATAGGAATGAAGTCAGAGACAATGTTTTCCCCTGTTTTGCAGTCATTATCATGACTAGCATCTCATTGAAAAAAATTATTGAATTTCTGATGTTCTTTCCAATTTTGTGATGAGAAACACATACAGAACAGAACCTTGATAGAAATATTATATAGTCGGTCCTTCTTATACATGGATTTTTTATACACGGATTTAAGCATACACGGTTTGAAAATGTTCCAAAAAAGTATAAATTTACCTTGATGTTCCATTTTTTATTAGGGATACCATTTTGCTATGCCATTATACTTAATGGGATTTGAGCATACACGGATTTTGTTATACATGGGGGATCTTGGAACCAAACCCCAGCATATAACAAGGATCCACTGTATTTATTTATTTCCTCTTCTTTTTCTCCTTGGCACTAGCCTTAAGATGGCTTACCAAAGTGAAAACAGGTACAGCTAGAAGTAGTCATCAAACAAAAGTTTTAATTTAATTATAACATAAATAGAATTAATAGAATCAATAAAGCAATTAAAAGCATACCCATTCACCTTTGCCTTCCAGTCAGCTGGCGACTTGTAATCACATGAATTTCATAGGCTTTTCATAGGCAAGGAATACTCAGTACAGCATATTACTAAAGGCCCTGCCCCCATTAAAAAAATCACTCCTCAAACTCCTCAGGAAACAAATAGTCTTCCTTCTTTAAGCAACCACAACTAGAAGGGAGCCAGTCTTGCCTCTCTAGGAATGGAATTCCAGAGCCTGCAAACCACCATGCCCTGGATTTATATTTATAATACATAAATAATACACACACACACACACACACACACACACTGTTAAAGAAATAAATGATACAGAATAATCACAAAAACAACAACCTGGAAACGGTGCATAAGCATAAAATGAACAAGTATTGCAAATCCTTTTTAGGACAACCTCAGCCAACCTACCTTTGAAGATAGTTTGGACAATAAGTCTGAAAATTGCTGAAGCTTACTGAACAGATGGAGAGGATAAGAGCAATAATAGGTATTCAGAGGAGTCAAAGCTAAAGTAAACAACAGAGGGGGGGGGGGGAAAAAAAGCAAAGGGGGGGGGGGAGGGGAGGGATAAAACAATAGCAGGATGAAAGGGCATCCTTATGCTAAAAACAAAGTCTGCTGGGATGAACTGAATTATGCCCTACTTGACACCTTCCTGCTTTTTTTTTAAAACCTCCAAGATGGGCCACTTTCAGAGACAACACTGTATGTTACTTTTTAAAACATAACTGGCAGCTACATCTCCCCCATCACCACCACCACCTTTGTTTACAGAGAAGCAACCACAGGTGATCCAGTCTGGATTGAGAACTTTAGCGAGGGTTGGTAACTTGAAATGAGCAAAAATGTTGCTCTAAGGTGCATGTAACCCTAAATACAAGCTGGTTCTGTGGCTCTGTGCTCCTTTTTTAATCAAAGAAAATAGTGAATTATTTCTTCTAAAAACCTCCATGGGCCCTTGCACATGACACAATTAAAACACTGTAGTCCCGCTTTTAACTAGTATGGTTACAACCTTGGAAGCTTGAGGCTTCCAGCTCAGGGAGGAGTATTATAATCTCAGGCAAAGAGTTCAAGTGTCCCCACCAAATTACAAATTCTGGAATTCCATGGCAGTTAAAGTAGAACCCCAGTTCTGTAATGGTATAATATGAAAGGGCCTGGGGACATTTAATTCTCTTTATGAACAGGTTTCAGAGGCCCTTGTGTTATTGAATATTAAACAAGCATACCATTTTTCAATACCAGAAGTGGACTTCAAAATGGTTTTTGTTGTGTTGTGTTTGTTTGTGTTTTGTTCTGTTCATTTTCTCCTCATTTTTGGCAGTCAGATATTCATATAGCCTACCAGACAGTCTCAGAGGCAGAAGATTATAACCCAGACTGGTTACCCAGTCCAGCTGGATTTCCCTTTGCACTCTGCATTCCTGATCAAGTCCAGAAGATCTGTGCATTTGAAATTTATACCTACTGGCAAAAACTGAACTATAGAAAGAAATGGGTCAAATCGGGTATGGAAAAGGTAGACCCCAGGTCTTCATCCTGGGAAAACAGCAGTACAAAGGGTTGAAATGGTTCGACCATGAATGGAAGATTTCAGATACAGATCAGGTCCCCACATACTTACTTAAGAAGAAAAGAGAAAGAAGAAAATTATTGAAAGCCAATATCTTGTGAGTAGAAGGGATTGGTTATGCAGTTGAGCTTTCTCAATCACAGGGGTAGGATTTGAGTGAGGCAGTCACTATATTTAGGTATCACCCCCTGCTGCTAAAGTGTAAAGACATATAATGAGAGGATCAAAGTCAGGACCATCCAGGTCATGGTATTTCCGATTTCTATGTATGGTTGTAAAAGCTGGACAGTGAAGAACCAGTGAGAATCAACTCCTTTGAAATGTGGCGCTGGTGGAGATTTTTACAGATATCATGGGTTGCTAAAGGACAGACAAGTAACCCTAAATCAAATCAGGCCTGAACGGTCAGTAGAAGCAAAG
Organism: Sceloporus undulatus; assembly: GCF_019175285.1. Classification (NCBI taxonomy): domain Eukaryota; kingdom Metazoa; phylum Chordata; class Lepidosauria; order Squamata; family Phrynosomatidae; genus Sceloporus; species Sceloporus undulatus. The sequence goes on along the minus strand of NC_056522.1, from coordinate 107,789,062 downwards.
GTGACTAAACTGTGACTGTCGTACTTTGGACAAATCATTAAATGACATGATTCATTAGAAAAGACAGTAATGCTTGCCAAATTGGAGGGCACGAGGAAAAGAGGGAGAAGGCACTGGATTGATTCAACCAAGGAAGCCACAGACCTGAGTTTGCAAGACCCAACCAGGGCAAGTGATTTCAGGGGCCCTTGGAAGTCTTTCATTCATAGGGTCACCATTAGTCAAAATTGGCTTGATGGCAATTAACAACATTGCAGTTACCTACAATATATCTTTAGAGCAGGGAATGGGAAAGGCAGCTCTTGGACTGCATGTGGACCCCAAGGTCCTATCCCAAAGTTCCCAAATCCCACCCATCCACCCCCAAAATGAGTGAGAAAACACCTAAAAATGTAGTTGTCATTTCCAACAGTGGCAGACTAGCTCTGGGATGGTCGTCCTCTTCCACTGAGTGCGCAGCTTCGGGAGGGATGCACATGGAGCGGTGAGGGAGGGGACACCCGCCTAGCCAGCCAGATCAGCCAAATCAGCCTTGCGATCAATGGGGTGACAGATGTCGCAGCCAGATCTCCCTCACATCCAGTGGCAGACTAGCTCTAAACCAAGGATTCTCAACTTTTTTTCTTCCAGATGTTTTAGACTTCCATTTCCTACAATTCCTGCTCTCTGGCCATGCTGGTTGGGGCTTCTGGACATTGAAACTAAAACATCTGGATGTCTAATTGGTTGAGAGCAACTTTAAACAATGGAATTCTGAATAAGAGAGAATCAATATGTATAGAATTTGTCTCTTAGCATTTTGAGACTTCATAATGAAGTCATCTTTATACCATTTCATGCAGTTCTCATTCAGGCTGCATATGGGGAATCCGTATGGTGAAATACTTAAAATTCTCTGCTAGAGTTCAGGTTGTGTAGTGTTCCTGCACTAGTGGAAATTTGCTCTCTAAGCAGAGAAGCTCACCGTGCTACAAATCCCAAGATTATGTATGACAGATCCATGACAGTCAAAGTGGTATCATAACTTAGGTGCAGGACAGACCGCCCAAAAAAGGTGGCGTGCCAGTGGCCTAATTCCCTCCAGAAGGAAGCCACAGCCGCCAAACTGCACGGTTTCCCTCCGGATGAAAAGAACCTGGAAAAACAGGGTTCATTTAACACCATAGGGCGAACGTCGTGAGTGTACCAATGGTGCACTCGCAACATAAATGATGTGCGGTGCCATGTGGACACCATGTGGCGCTTACGTCACAATGGCGGTGCCATGTACACGAGATGCTGCCATTGTTATGCCGCCATGCTGTGCTAGGGTTAGGGACCGTGCGGTTGCCACACGGTCCCTAACCCCAAAATTGGCGCCATCACGGTGCAAAAGGGTGGTCTTTACCACACCTTAGATACAGTCTTTGTCTCTTTTTTATTTTGTATTTATTGATTGATTGCATCCTTGGATACAATGCTGCTATTGCTAATGTTATCCAAACTTATTAACTCATTGCCCTTTCTTTTCCTTCTTGGACTCCTTTCTTCTTCAACCATCTGCTCTGGAGCTTCATTATGTTGCAAAGGATTTTGGAACACATTCTATGATTCCGTCTCAGTTCATTTTCACAGTTCTTCCAATATCTCAAAAAGGCACTTATCTTTATTTTCTGGTGATATGCATCCTGATTTCAATTTAATTGCTCAGTCTGCTAAAAAGGCAGATGGCCAATCTAACATTACTGAATTGGTTGACACTGGAAACAATTAAAAATACGCTAGTATCTTTGAAAGAATAGAGTTGTCATGGATTGTTGCCATCCTGCCATGTAAGAAATTTAACTGTTGCTTTCTTGATTGAAAAATCAGAAGAGAGTACGATATGTAAAAAGATGGAACAAAGTAAGCAAACCAAATCAATTTCATCTTGTCTATTTAGTGCAACTTTCTCTCCCATTAATAGTTAGTCTAGTTGTCAATATGAATTATATTAACTATGGCATAGGAACTTAGTGATAGCTAACAGATAAATGTTATAAATAAATCAGAAACCATAGCTGTGGAAATACACTTTTCACATTACTGTAGCCTGATTTTCTCATATTTCTGGGCACTTGCCTAAATCTACATGCCATTGCTTAGCAGTCTAACCTCCAAATCTAACAGGTAATAAAACTGAATTTGTGGAAGCACGACTTCAAGAAAGCTGGTATAAAATACTCCATTTTCCTTAGTATTAGTACCACACAAGTCCCTTAGACTTTTTGCCAAATAGAACGTCACCTCCACTTCAAAAAGAGATGAGCTAGCTTAAATGCATGATATTGCAGCTTTACTAGAGAATAATGCCAGGCTTTTATAAAGTGTATTTTAAGTGAAAATCACTGCTGCATCACTTAAGCTTTAAATAAATGCACGCAAATGGGCACAAAAATATACTACAGGATTTTTTTCCTAAGTAATAGTTCAGGCCTTCAATTCATGTTCATTTATTTTGACAGCATAATTGAAAAATCAGACTCTTATATGCTTCACTGTGTTTTTAAAAATTCAATGAGATTATTAGACTTGAAACACAGAACAGTGTGTAAAATATTTCATTCTGGCAATTTAGTGGTCAAAGCAGATAGTGGCCAATAACCTAGATACTTTTGTTACAGCATAAATATACACAAATATAGTTAGGCTGGATCCTAGGTTGCTCAACTGATTGTGGAAGGAGTATCTTAGGTGTGCACATTGTGCAACATTCAATCATCTCTTCACTCACCAGGTCATGAAGGAGAAAGTAGGCTGTGTGTGTACTTGTGGAAGGATTGGCTACACAAAGGACCATACTTTTCCTTGCCAGAGGTCCTCCTTTCAGTCCTACCACCATCACAGGCATGGTTAGTGGTAGGACTGAAAAATTTCATCCTGATACTCTAATTCTCAGTGCAAACACTGTGTTACAGAAACCCAGTAGATACTATATGCTAATATAGTATATGATAATATGAGAGGGGACCTTCTCCATTGGGATGCTCCAGTTATATAAATACCCGATCATTTTAGGTTCCATTGTCATGGGCATTTGCTTCATTTCTATGTCAAGTGAAAATATGGTTTCTTATTAAACTCTTTGTGGTCCTATGATTTTATCCATATCTTGTCTATGTGCATGGTTTAAAACTATTTGATGCTTTTAAAAATGTAATAATGCTGTTTAAATTATTTTCTCTTTAAAAGTTGTTTCACATTGATTAATAGTGACAGATATACCCTCTGGCTTTGCACAATGCAGATTTCCATATGACTGGATGCCCAATAGGAAATAACTGAAATAGTATAAGCTATTGTTTTTTCTAGAGTTCTCCCAAACTGCTCTCTTAAAGTGTGACATTGTACATTATAACTCCTTGGGCTTTGCTTGTTGTTGTCACCTCCAAATCTATTCTTTCCATTCTTGGTGGGAGACAGATGCTGTTTGTGCTGATTTCTTAAGTCTGCACTAGGATTCTTCCAAAATGGCTTTTTAAAAAGTCTGTGGGGCACTGAGGTGATCTGTGGTTTGAAGAGCAAATTTTCTCTTCTGACGATGAGTTGTAACACTAGTGAAAAAGAAGCACTTCACTGCACTATAATTCTCTTATAGAGAAAGAGAGAAGAGCAAAGGATGTGTTTTTGTTAAAATATGTCTTGGATTTAAAAACATACACACTTGAGATCAGAATAAAATGTTACAGCTGGTGCTGGGAATGGCCAGAAAAGTGCCCAGAACAACTCAGATGTCAATAGGATCAATCCTATCCATAGGAATATATTGTCTGGAATCGAGGGAAATAATAGTACCACTCTATTTTGCTGTGGTTTGACTTCACCTGGAATATTATGTCTAGTTCTGGGCACAATTCAAGAGGGATATTCACAACCTGGAGCATGTCCAGAAGATGGCCAAAATGGTGAAAGGTTTAGAAACCATGCCCTACAAGGAGCGGCTTAGGGAACTGGGTATGTTTAACCTGGGAAAGAGAAGGTTAAGAACTGACATGATAGCCATGTTTAAATATTTGAAGGGATTTCATGTTGAGGATGGAACAAGCTTGTTATCTGCTGCTCCAGATACTAGAACACAGAGAGATGGATTCAAACTACAGGAAAAGAGATTCCACCAAAACATTAGAAAGAACTTCCTGATGGTTAGAGCTGCTCAACAGTGAAATACACTGCCTCTAAGTGTGGTGGAGTGTCCTTTTTTAAAAAAAAGTTTTCAGAGGCTGGATGGCCATCTGTTAGAAGTGCTTTGATAGTGTATTCCTGCATTGCAGAGTGCTGGACTGGAGGGTCTCTTCCAACTCTAGGATTCTATGATTCTAAGAACTAGGGCAACAAATCCTGCAGCCCCTCCCAACAGATTTGCATAGTGTGGAAGAGCCCATTGAAAATGAACACCATTTGAACAGGAGCACACGCCCACTACAGAGGAGAAAAAAGCCATCTGCCCATGTGTTACTGTCAAGCTGCAGTCTTTTAACAGTCTACTTGAGACTTTAGTAGGTAAACAACAATAGGTGATAACAGGCTATAGAATTGTATGCAGTCCTCAGTAGACATTTGAAAAAATGCCTAGTGAATACTTGCTAATGTCAAAACCAAACATGCTGCTGTGTTTTATTTCACTGTCATAAAACAGTGTTTGCCAAGAAGAAGCCCCTCAGGCCAAAAAGTCAGCGGAGACTGCAAGTGCATGAAAACTCTTTCTCTTTTCCAGAGTTTTGTGCTGGGTCCAGCTGCCCTGTTTCATCTCTTTGACAATTGCTGTTCATCTTGCAGTCTTCTATACATCTGTATGAGAGTGTATGAGGAATCTTTTGATCTATATGGTTGTAATTTTTGTTGTGTTGTTTTTAAAGGAAGCTCCATTGTGTTTGACATCAGTCAACACAGAGGCAGAATAAAATGATAAAGTAAACACCATAGTTGACAAGAATTTCCCATGTTCGGGTGTGGTTCCAATGGGGTTGGAGTGCATACATCCAGGTAAGAATTCACAGACAGAGAAAGAAGAGAAGAGAGAAAGAAGCCAAAATGACATTCACAATGAGTTACAGCTAGGATTTGCTATTATTCACACTACAATAATGTGTTTACAGTTGTACATTTCAAAAGGATGATTAGCAATTAAAATAATTCATGCTAAAATTATTTATTAATTTATACATGTACATGCACCAAAAACAACTTTCAGATCCTATAAAAATTTCCTAACAGCAAAAATGGCATTACTGATTCCCAAATAAATAAGTTCACTTAGCATCTGAATACATTTCATCTCAGAGACAACCAAAAGTAACACAGCCATAGGTATTGCTGAAATATTCACTTTTGATGTAACATGCAAGTGGGAAGCTTCACATAGCATCCATGCAGGAGCTAGAATGCATTTGTGAATTCTAAATTACTGAGACTGCCAGTTTACTCAAAGCAAGAGAACATAAATAATCACATTGTAATGAGGTAAATGTGTGTGTGTTGAGTTTCCTTTATCTGGAATTTCAGAATCTGAAAACTGTTCACATGGATTGTTGAGATAGTCATACCTTTGCTTTCTGATGGTTCAATGTATGCAAACTTTGTTTCATGCACAAAATTATTTAAAAATATGGTGTATAAAATTACCTTCAGACTATGTTTCTAAGGTGTATGTGAAATATACGTGAATTTCATGTTTAGACTTAGGCCCTATCTCCAAGATATCTCATTATGTATACACAAATATTCCAAAATACTTTGAAATCCAAATCACTTCTGGTCCCAAGCATTTTGAATAATGGTGACTGTGTGTGTGTTTGTGTGTGTGAGAGCGAAATAGATCAATTTGGGAAGGCACTAGAGGAGCTCTCTGGCTGGGAATTCTAAGTACCCTCCTCTAAGCTCCAAATTGCAGAATTCCATAGAATGGAACCATAGTCATTAAAGTGATTACCAGGGACCCCAAAAATATTTTTTCTTGCCATGGTCCCTTAAAGACTTAACTCAAGGCTTAATACCCTGAAGTGCATCAACTACTGTACTTACTATAAACCTGACTTGGAACCACTGGAGTTGCCTTTTGCTCCATGTCCTCTCCAGTCACAGGAGAAAGTGGCAGGGAAGGCAATCAAGCCTTCTAGGGAATACAACAGCAGTGGCGGCACCTGGCAGAGAAGCGGGCTCAATCCCCCACTGCTTATCAGTGCCATCCTGCTGGGCTCCTTCCCTCCACTGTGCCTGGTTCCTGTGCACCCCGGCTGTGAGAGAAAAAAGCAGAGAGAGAGGGTAAGTGGAGAAAGAGGCAGAGAGGGCATGCAAGCTCCCCAGGGATCATGGTGGTGGTGCCTGGAAGAGGATGGAGGAAAGGGGCTCCACTCCCCACTCACTGGGCCTTCCTCCTGGGCTATTTCTTTCTGCTGTACCCAACATTTCCATGTGCATCCCAGTTATGGGAGAACAAGACAGGTAGAGAGGTCAGTCGGAGAAAAGGGGGTGCACAGTGGTCTGTGGACCACAAGTTAAGAACCAATGTTATGTATAAATCATGTTCATCTAATTTTCCATCTAGACATATAAATTAACCTCTGCAAAACTTATGTAAAACTGTGTCTAATCCAATCACTCCATTGTACCAAAAAAGGAGGAAACTAAGATCTAAATAAAACCCAGCCTACATCTTAACAGTCCAACTGTACCACAAACCCTGTCTCTGCTCCTATGCAATGCCAGGTCCGTAAAAAACAAGACCCACATAATCTATGATCTAAGAGATGATAAGAGCTGTGACCTGGCTTTCATTACTGAGACCTGGCTTGGGCCTGAAAGTGAAGCTGTGTGGGCACAGGCCCTTCCTGCCGGGTACTCAGTTAAGGACCTGACCAGGTTAGGTGGGCGGGGGGGTGTTGCCTTGATTCATAAGAACACCCTTTCCTTAGCCAGGAACTGTGTCCGACAAACTACCTATATCGAGTGTATTTACCTGACCCTGAAGGCCAGAGATAGTTTAGGGATTCTGTTGGTTTACCGGTAACCCCGTGCGCTAATAGACTCCCTAGCCGAGCTGACACAGCTGGTCTCGGAGCTGATGTTGGAGTCCCCTAGGCTTCTTGTCCTGGGGGACTTCAACATCCCCTTCGAGGCCAGCCAAGGTCCATCTGGTGCGGCTTGGGAGTTCATGGCTACCATGACTGCCTTGGGCCTATCCCAATTGGTCTCAGGGCCTACACATTCTGCTGGTAATACACTTGATGTGGTCTTTTGTACGGACATGGAGAATCCGTGGGCGGAGGTAACCAATATCTCCACTTTGTCATGGACGGACCATTTCCTGGTTGAGGCTAAATTCAAGGCTTCTACCCAGATCCCTCCCGGGGGTGGTGGACCTATTAGAATGGTCCACCCTTGCAGGCTGATGGGACCCAAAAGGTTCCAAGAGGCCCTAGAGGGGTATATGGTTGGCACTGACGGCGATTCTGTTGATGCCCTGACAAACATCTGGGACACTGACCTCTCCAGGGCTATACACAGTATCATTCCCAAGCGCCCTCTCAGGCCTGCTTCCAAAAAACAGCCCTGGTACACGGAAGATCTCAGGGAAAGGAAGCGGGTTCTGTGACGACTAGAGCGCGACTGGCGAAGACATCGGGACTTAGCCGACAAGGCACTCCCTTTTGAAGGCCTATGGAGTGGCGAAAAGTGCAGCAAAGAATTCGTTCTATGTTGCACGTATCGCGTCCGCGGAGTCGCGTCCGGCAGAGCTGTTCAGAGTAGTGAGGGAGCTTACTCAGCTACCCTCCTCCCTGAACTCTATTCTGGAACCATCCAAAGCCTGCTGTGACGAGTTTAATAACTTCTTCGCGGATAAAACCTCTCGGATAAGGGCTGATCTTGATGCCAGTATTTCTTCAGGATCCAGAATAGAGGTCTCCAGAGCTTCCATGGACTCAATTGTACTGGATCATTTTGAGTCTGTGAGTACTGAGGAAGTGGACAAGATCCTTAGAAGTGTTAGGAAAACGACATGCTCTCTCGATCCCTGTCCCTCTTGGCTAGCGACTCAGGGGGGCACGGCTGTAACTAATATGTTACATCGCATAATTAATTCATCTTTCAGGGAAGGGCGTTTTCCATCCAGCTTTAAATTGGCTATTGTAAAACCACTGCTAAAAAAGCCCTCCCTAGACCCCCTGATTCATAATAATTATCGTCCTGTCTCGCTGCTGCCTTTTTTGGGGAAGGTGATCGAGAGGGCGGTTGCCATTCAGCTTCAATCGATCTTGGACGATACTGATTTTCTAGACCCATTTCAAACTGACTTCCGGGCGGGCTATGGAGTTGAGACTGCCATGGTCGCCTTGGTTGATGATCTCCGTCTGGGCATGGACAGGGGTAGCGTGTCCCTGTTAGTGCTCTTAGACATCTCAGCGGCTTTCGATACCATTGACCATGGTATCCTTATGGAACGCCTGGGGGAGTTGGGAATTGGAGGCACTGCGCTCCAGTGGTTCCATTCCTACCTCTCGGGTAGATTCCAGATGGTGCAGCTGGGGGACGTGTGCTCCAATAAGAGGGCGCTTACATCTGGTGTCCCTCAAGGAGCCATTCTGTCCCCCATGCTATTTAACATTTATATGAAACCGCTGGAAGAGATCATCCGGAGACATGGGACGCGGTGTTATCAGTATGCTGATGACACCCAAATATGTTTCTCTGTGTCTCCGACTGATGCAGTGACCAGGGATGGCATCTCTCCTCTAGATGCCTGTCTGGAGTCAGTAATGGGCTGGATGAGGGAAAACAGACTCAGTTTGAATCCAGAGAAAACGGAAGTACTCGTGATAGGTTCCCCAGGCCTGGGGATGGAAATATGTCTACCTGTCCTGAACGGGGTCACGCTCCCCCCTGAAGGACTCTGTTGGCAGCCTGGGGGTGCTCCTTGACTCGTTGCTCCACCTTACATCTCAGGTGGATGCGACAGTCAGGAGCACTTGTTATCAGCTTCGGCTGATACTCCAGCTGCGACCCTACCTGGGCCGGGGGGACCTTGAAATGGTGGTACATGCTCTGGTAACCTCTCGGTTGGATTTCTGTAACGCGCTCTACATGGGGCAACCCTTGTACCAAACCCGGAAGCTTCAACTGGTGCAGAATATGGCAGCCAAGCTGGTCACTGGATGCCCCAGGACCAGCCATATAACACCTGTTTTACAAGATCTACATTGACTGCCTATTCGCTTCCGGGCACAATACAAGATGTTGGTTATTACCTATAAAGCCCTAAATGGCTTGGGCCCAGGGTACTTGGAGGACCACCTCTCCCCATATAATCCGCCCCGCACTCTCAGGTCAGCCGGGAAGCAACTGTTAAGAATTCCAAACATGAAACATTCTGCGTCTGCACAAAGGGCATTTTCCAGCTCAGCCCTGCAGCTCTGGAACTCTCTTCCCGATGAGCTCCGCTCAGCTACTTCCCTCGACATATTCAGGAAGAGGTTAAAAACCTTCCTCTTCAAACAGGCTTTCCCCCAGACAATGTAACATCCGCTCTCCCCCCGATGTATTGATGTACCTGCATTTTCGCTAGCTATTGTTATGGTTTTAATTGGTAGTTTTTTAGCTGTTTTTAATCTGTTTGATTGTACCGCTCGCGTCTTTTACATGTGTATGCTGTTTGGGATGTTTTGTGCACTGCCGTGCTGCTGTAACCCGCTTTAATGTGGAAAGGAAAAGAAGGATACAAATAAACAGTATTATTATTATTATTATTATTATTATTATTATTATTATTATTATTATCTCTCACCTACATGTAACAGAATTACATGACTGAAGTAAGAGGTGATAAAATTTATTTGGGTGTGGTGCCTATTTTGTTATTCCCATAGGAAAAAGGCAAACCCATGTTTTTCTCTTTCTTAAAGACCACAGCTGGCCAGATCTGTTTTAATAGCATAAAGCAACAAGAAACATGATCATTAAACCTCTGAGAACTCAATTACAATCTGTGTTCATTTTGTATCTGAATTTCTATGTAAAATATAGCATTTTAGCCAAAGCCCAACTGGTTTGCTATTCATCAGGGCAAGAAAAGGAGATTAGCAATCCTTAAATACATTTTTTGACATGCCAAATTTAGCATACACATGGTTAAAGCAAATAACTTAGTGCTAAATTGTCAAAAAGGTATTTAAGGACTGCTAATCTCCTCTCCTGGCTAAAAGTATTACACAAAAGTATTAATACTCAGTGAAATAAATCACTGAGATATAGTCCCAAAATTGCATAAATTTGTAGTAAGTGCAATATTATTATTTTTTCTCCACTATATACATTATTTTCTAGCTTAATTCCAATTTCCTACCTCACTTAGAATAGACATATTGAATCTTTGTTAAATGATAAAGCAATACCTATGCAAATCACATTGATTCATAGGTTTACTTTGGTTGAGACTATACATAGGTCAGGAGAAAAATATCCTCTTTTTATTTTTTATTTTATTTTTTTTGAAGCCTTTCTTTTTTTAATGGATTTTGGAATGTTTTCTTTTGGGTTGATGAATAAAATATTGAAGAGAAGCTATTCATACATTTACTGTCCTGAACTCATCTCTAGAAATTAAGTAAGATGAAGACTTTTGTGTAAGACTATGTACAGTATTAAAATATTACAGTTCCTGGCCTTGTTTTCCTTTTCCAATTCTTTTTGTGGAAATAAGCCAATGATCTTTGTTTGACATATAGAGAATTAGTGGAGACAAAATAATTTTCAGTTTTCAAATATGTTGTCCTTATTGGTAAACTACAGTATTTAATATATTTTAATCTTTTAAAATAGTTTTTATTATTTGTTTTATGTGTTTATTGTTTTAAACTACTTTTATTGTAAGTTGCCTTGAGATTTCTGTTTTGGGTGTGAATTATTTTTTGCAGGTCTTTCAATGTGACTTTCATCTGTTGCAGAATGCAGAAAATGAAAGTTGAGAATGTACAAGAAACATCTCTAATCCAGCTACTAGAGAACAGAAGGATGCTGTTTTAAAATTTATGGTGAGGGGGATGCAACATCATAATCATATCCAGCCAACTAGCAGTTCTGTGCCCTATAAAGGCAAACACCCCATGATAAAATATCAATGGCTACTGCAACAAAGGCTATGTGCCTGGCATCTGACTTCAGGAAGTCCAGTTACAGAATGACAAAGGACACCATTATGATGGAATGTAGTATTCTCATAAAGATGTAAAAGGAGAATGAGGGAGTTCCCATTCTACCTCCAGATAAGCCAATAAAGAAAATCTGAACATGAATGGCATACTCATTTGGAAAACAAATAAATGTCTGTTCCAAGATATTTTGGTGATTCTTCTTCTTCTTCTTCTTGAAGGATTATGCATGAACCAGTTTGGGCTGCTTTGTGCTTTCCCTTTCTATTCTCTCTCATTGTTCTGTAATTAAAGACACAAGTCTGGCCCATAAACTGTGGCACTCTTAGGCCGGGTACAGACAGACGATTAGCAGCATCCTCCTGGTGAACTAGGGCTAGATGAGCCTAGGCATTTACATGCCCAGCAGCCCTAGCCCGCGGGGAGGCTGCCGACATTGCTCACCCTGTCTACACGGGCGGCACCATGGCACAGGGCACAAACTGCACTGGCTGGAAGTGATGCAATGAAGGCGCATGAGCACGCCAATCGCATCCCTTCCAGGAAGCTGCTTTCAGCAGCTTCTTTTTGCTCCCAAGAGGGAGGGCATCGTTGCCGCGCCTTTTGGTTGCTGCAGGAACGAGGCAGGGCAAAAACAGGTGGCATGGAGCCACTCGTCTGTCAAGCCCCAAAGTTCCTGAAGGTTCTCTTTCAGAGCCTGTAAGGATTCCCATGGTCTACTACTCTATAGGACATAGCCATTAATCTGCCCAACAGATGTGAATGAGCAAGCATTTGAAGGAAAGTGAAAGCAGGTGTTTAAAATGTTGTCATGATGATGAGAACAATTGATTTTGAAAACAACCACACAACTTTTGTAGCACCACAAGCTGTGTAGTATCCATATCTATGTTAGGAGAACTGATTCTCAGAAAACCACTCTGAGCAGAAGGAAGATAGAGATTGTTAGTTGCTGAACCTAGGACTGGTAATTCAGCTCTTTCAGAATCATCTCAAGCTGCTTAAAACAGCACCTTGACTCTACAGCCCATTCACACCATACAATTACAGCACTAATTGTGCATTTGAACTGCCATGGCTGTATCCTATGGAATCCTGGGATTTGTAGTTTGGTAAGGCACTGGAACTCTGTTGCTGAGAATTTGAAACACTCTTCCCCAGGCTCAGAGTCCCACAATTCCACAAGATGGAACCATGGCAATTAAAGTGGAATAAATGTGCTATGATTCTGTAGTTCCTCATTCCCAAACTGAAGAAGTGAAAGGCACCATCTGAAGTCATCCAATCCTAGCTAATTTGAGCTGTATTCTTCTTCAAATACTGCTGCTGTGTTCAGAGTTTTTTCAAGTTGTTGTTTCACAATTCAAATACTGGACTAATGCACGAACTAAAAGAAAGGGATCTGAAATACAAAGAACCTGGTTCAATCTCACCCTTGTTTTGAACCTACTCATTCAGTGGTCTTTATGAATGCTGTTTTTTCTCAGCCTTAGCCCCTCACATCTACAACAGGAATAAGACTCATGGCTTGTCGTACTGTATTATGGTATAATAAATTACAACTAGATAGTACATGTGATTCATTAATACAACTACAATGAGTTTTTGTAATCACTGGTATTAATTATAGCATCATCTGACTCCCACTAGTCTCTGTATACAGGTAGCTAGATCAAAATATGAATGGATCAGGAACACACTCACACAACCAGGATGTAAATTGTATGTGTATGTATTGTATGTGCATACACATGCATACATACCCCCATACTTTCTCCCTCTCATTCTTCCCCTGCATCTCTCTGTCGCTAATATATCGTACAGTCTTCTGGTACTTGGATATGTTTTGTTCTGATTACAGGGATGAAGTCTCTTGTGATGGTCTTCTTCCCTGTGTTAACTGTATAAACCTGTGTGTTTCTATTCAAAACTAAGAACATCTAGAGTTAAACAAGGCTTACTTCCAGTAAGTAGCTATAGTCTAGTTTCTTCTGTTCTTCCCCCAAAAGAGCTTGCTGTGACAATCTTCTCTCAGAATTTTATGAATCCAAGCAAGTGCGAGTCCTTTTCCACATATGGGTATATAAGCACAGAGAGGGAGAGAGAGAGAGCACAGGAATACCATTAATAAAAAAGTTAGGGAAAGAACACAAAATAATCTGATTCATCCAATCAACATTAACTGTCAATGAAAATGCAAAACACCCTTCAAACATTGATGGTGACAATTACGATGATTAGGAATTTTTAAAACATAAAGAGGAAAGGTCAAGACTGTCTGTTTGGTGAGCAAAATCATCAACACCTGTCTAATGTCATAAATAGGTTTTTTAAAAAAATAATATTTTAAAAAAATTGCTGGAATAAAGCAACCCTGAAGCTAACTTCTAAATGCCAGTGGAAAATGGATGGTAATTCTTGAAATGTTGCAGTGATGGATTTTTGTGACAGCCTTCATCCTGGGAAAGCAAACGAGTAATGAAAGATATTTGTGCCCTTCTTATACACAGTAAAGAACTGAGGGGATTGCTTTATCAGATAGTAAATGAAATAAACTACCCTGTTTCCTTAACATTAGAATTTAAGAAACAGAATTATTTTTCCAAGCCCAAAGTAAACTATAAAGGTTGAGGTAGTTTTGGTATAAATGCCATGGTACAATTACAACTTCACTGAGATTCATATATGGTAATGTTGGTTGACAACCTAAGAAGGATAAGGAGATATTCCTAGATTGCCATCATCTCCTTGAGATCTTGTCCCCATCTTCAAAAAGGGGGAAAAAGAAGATCCCAACAATTATCATCCAGTTAGTCTGACATCAATACCAGGAAATATTCTAGAGCAGATCATTAAACAGAGAGTCTGTGAACATCTAGATGGCAATTCCATAATCACAAAAAGTCAACATGGGTTTCAGAGAAACAAGTCATGTCAGACAAACCTGATCTCTTTTTTTTGATAAAATTACCAGCTTGGTAGATGAAGGGAATGCTATGGATATAGCATATCTTGATTTCAGTAAGGCCTTTGACAAAGTTCCCCATGACATTCTTGCAAATAAGCTGGTATAATGTGGGCTAGACAAAGCACCTGTTACATGGATTTGTAATTGCTTGTCTGCCTGAACCCAAAGGGTGCTCAACAATGGCTCTTTTTCATCCTGGAGAGAAGTGACCAGTGGGGTCCCACACGGCTCTTTCCTGGGCCCATTGCTATTCAACATCTTTATCAATGACTTGGATGACAAAATTAGGGGCATACTTATCAAATTTGCAGATGACACCAAATTAGGAAGAGTAGCTAACACCTCAGAGGACAGGATCAAAATTCAAAATGACCTGAATAAATTGGAAAGCTGGGCCAAAGCTAACAAAATGATTGCAACACAGAAAAATGTAAGGTACTGCAGAAAAATGAAATGCACAGATATAGGATGGGGGACACCTGGCTTAAGGAGACTATGTGTGAAAGGGATCTAGGAGTCCAAGTAGACCACAAGTTGAACATGAGTCAACAGTGTGATGAGGCAGCTAAAAAAGCCAATGCAATTTTAGGCTGCATAGTGTCTAGGTCAAAGGAAGTAATAGTGCCACTATAATAAGTAATAGTGCTTTGATCAGGCCCCACCTGGAATACTGTGTCCAGTTCTGGGCACCACAATTCTAAAAGGATGTTGAGAAACTGAAGTGTGTTCAATGGAAGGCGATTAAAATGGTGAAGGGTCTGGAAACCAGGCCCTCTGAGGAACAACTTAGAGAGCTGGGTATGTTTAGCCTGGGGAAGAGAAGGTTAAGAGATGATATGATAGTCCTGTTTAAATATGTGAAGGGATGTCATATTGAGGAGGGAGCAAGCTTGTTTTCTGCTGCTCCAGAGAACAGGACCTGGAACAATGGATGCAAGCTACAGGAAAATGGATGCAAGCTACACCTCAACATTAGGATGAACTTCCTGACGTTAAGTGCTGTTCAACAGTGGAACACAGTCCATCAGAGTGTAGTGGAGCCTCCTTCCTTGGAGGTCTTTAAACAGATGGCCATCTATCTGGGATGCTTTGATTGAGAGTTCCTGCATGGCAGGGGGTTGGACTGGATGGCCCTTGTGGTCTCTTCCAACTCTATGATTCTATGATTCCTCCATCAGTACATCTTTGTTCTGGACATCAATATGAGAGGAAAAATTCAGTACCTGAATTCATAGTAGATGAAGTGACAGGAGACTGAAGTTTTAACTTTGCAGAAACCACCAAACAATCTTAACATAGATAATATAAAAGGTGTTAATATCACATTCCAAAGAAGAATCCAAGTGTTACTTGGAGTTTAGTTTGAATATATATTGTAGTTTATGTAAAATTTTATCACATTCAGACATAGAAGGATGCTGCAGTTTCCCACACATTAAAGACAGAAAAATCAGAGCAGAATACACCCATGTAAGGGAGAGAACATGTGAAGCTGGGGGAAATATTGCCTATTCATGCTGTGGACTGAAGACTTCTTTGTTTTTATTTTTTTAAAAAAAGGTTTCCAGCAAGTCATTGATATGTAACATTGCACTTCAGTCGGGTCAGTCACAATTATTATATTGCATAATAATTGTTATTTAATGTAAAATGTTTATTATTTATGGCCATAGAACACAGCACCTTGGCAGTGCCATCCCAATGCCACTGGGGGCAAAGCACTGTTCCAACAAACCAAAGTTACAAGAGGCCCTTTTAAATTGACCACAGTGCCTCAAATGTAGCATTGCTCTGGGGCACTGTGGTAAACCTTCGACTTCACATTGCAAGGAAGACTTCAATGTGGGAAACCACTTCATTTCCCACAGTGCCCCAGTAAAAGTTTATAGTTTCTTACAGCTAGGGCTCTTCTAGAGGATACTATGCCAAAAGTGCCCTAAAACCTGCCGATGATCCTACTAGAGGCAGACACTTCTAATCTTCTCCTGTGACATGAAATGAAAGGAAAAGGGAGAAGAAAGAGCACATCAGGTGTGCCACTAGGGTTATATTACAGAGCAGGCAAATGAAGGCACTGCTTCTCCAAATAAGAGTTCCACTCTGCATAATTAAATTTTCCTACAATCCCCAAGTTTTCTGCATTTTAGGGAGTGAGACATTGAAAACTGTTCATGTCTAGAACTCATATTGAATCCCCTTGCTATGTTTGCCTACCCCTTTTCTTTGGGATGCCTTAACTGTATTTCTAAATGTTGAGCTATATTACTGCAATGCTATGAACTTGGGCACTGAACCAAAATTTCACTGGGAAGCAGAATTTCTATTTGGGAGGCAAGATCCTCATTTTACCATCACCATCTTGGTAACTACACACTTGCTTGCTACTGCATATCCACATCAACAAACTCTAGTTTGCTGCGACATATTGATCAAACCACTATGCCGGCATCACACATTCCAACAGTATCCTAGCAGAAATATTCAGACTCCTTCAAATCTGTAATTACAACCCATTAAAAAGATAGTTGTTGCTACTCTCTGCCTCCTCCCCCCCCCCAATCACCACCAAAAGCTCTGCAAGCCTTTGTTCTATGAACTGATTAGGTTTTAGTAAAGTGCCTTCTTTTGCCTTCTTAATCAGAGGCAGTCCTAAGTAGATTGAAAGAGAGATTCCACTGTGCAATCAACCTATTATATTTAAAGTGCTTTCAGTGTGAGGGAACCATTTGAATAAGAGCGAATGTTATTTATTAGATGTACAAATTAAAAGCATCATTACAAAGCAGTTTGCTGAACATGATCCACTGCCAACTTGTCAAAGATATTGTACATGTTGCACTTAACAAGAGTTGCCAACTAAAAGCCAAGCCTTATTTGCATACAAGTGTAAATGTTCCCTTTAAAACATAAATATTTTGACAATCTAAAACTGATTTTCATATCTTGTAAACTCTAAATCAAGGATGGGGAATGTGTGGCACCATTACCATTATACCTCCCAGTTGGTGGAGTTGAATTCCCACCATCCCTCACAGTTGGCTAGGTCTGTTGGAAGTTGTCATCCAGCAACACCTGGAAGATCATGTGTTCCCCACTTCTGCTGTGTTGTTTGCAATCAAGAAACATTCAGACATGAAATCAAGTATATGTGGATTATGCACAAAAAACGTAAATTACCACAATGTTTCTCTGTCTTATATTGAGCCTGTTCCTGGAGATATCACACCTGGCTACTCTGGCACATACTTTCATTACATCCTTACTTGGGGCTGCCATTCAGAATTGTTCAGAAACTTCAGTGGATCCAAAATGCTGAAGCCAGAGTGCTTTGTTACTAGAAATGTATATAGCCTATGTTGAAACAGCTTTACTGATTTCTGGTTTGTTTCGTGACACAATTCAAAGTGCTGGTTATAGAATCACAGAGTTGGAGGAGACCACAGGGGCCATCCAATCCAACCCCTTACCATGCAGGAAGACATAATCAAAGTACCTCTGTTTAAAAACCTACAAAGAAGGAGACTCCACCACACACCACGGTGGCACATTCCACTGTTGAAGAGCAGTCACTGTCAGGAAGTTCTTCCTAATATTTAGGTGGAATCTCTTTTCCTGTAGCTTGAATACTTTGCACCATGTCCTAGTTTTCTGAGAAACAGAAAACAAGCTTGCTTCATCTTCAGTATGACATCCTTTCAAATATTTAAACAGTGCTATCATATCACCTTTTAACCTTCTGTAGGTTAAACATATCCAGCTCCCTAGGCTGCTCCTCATAGGGCAAGGTTTCCAGACTTTAGACCATGTTGGTTGCTATCCTCTGGACATGCTCCACCTTGTCAACAACCTTTTTGAATTGTGGTACCCAAAACCAGTCACAGGATTCCAGGTGAGGCCTGACCAAAGCAGAATAGCATGGCACTATTACTTCCCTCAATCTAGACACTATACTCCTATTGGTGCAGCCTAGAAATGCATTTGGTTTTTTAGCTGCCACATCACACTTATGTGTGATGTGTTATGACCAGAAGACCCTGTACAGCTTATGTTCAAGCTATCTAAAAAACCTTATCTCCCTATATGAACCTACCAATCTTAGGATCCTCTGGGCAGAGCTTTGGGGCTGTACAAACTGGCTATTAAGGTCAGCCTTGGGACAGAGTCAGGGCATGGCATCCATATGACACATGCCCCAACTTTGCCACCAGACCAGCGTGACACCACGCGCTTCACCACCCAGTATGTGGCATCAGTGCACTTCTCTGGCATTGATTCTAGATGACGCAGCACCAAAGGAGCATCAAAAAGCTGCTGCACCAGCAGCTATAGCGCCCTCCACAGTGCAGATGGCTATGGCACCCTTTCGTGGCGCAGAAAGTAGGTGAGATCGAGGATCTGGAGTGCGGTTGTTGCAGCCCCAATGTGGCACTAAAAGGGGTGGCTGCAGGCTGCCCCTTAGGAATGGTCTGTACAGCCCCTTTCTTTCAGTCTCACCATCATAACAGGCTTTTCTGGACATGATAGAGAGCCTCCTCAGTGGCTGCTCCCAGGCTGTGAAATTCCCTTCTATGAGAGGCTATTCTGGTCTCCTTTCACTGGCAGGCAAAGACCTTTTAATTTAACCATGCACTTGATGACTAATTGGTGGTGTATGGGGGGGGGAGGTGTCTTTTTTAATGTAGAAGTGTATTGTATTTTTATCTTCTTTGTTATATTTTTAAATGATTTTATAAACTAAAATTAATGGCATTTTATAAAATCTCGTGTTGATTAGTATTTTAGCTTTTTATCATCTGCTCTATTTTGTTTTAACCTCTGAGGGAATATCACACAAACTGTTATAGTGCTATTACGGTATATACTCGACTATAAGTCGACCTCATGTATAAGTCGAGGGCAAGTTTTAGGGCCAAAATTATGGATTTTGCTATGACCTGTGGATACGTCGAGGGTAAAATTTAGGGTCATATAACAAAGGGTCTAAAAGATGAAGCAAAGCAAAATAATGTCAAAGAACTTCCAGCAGACATAACTCTATGTGCTTGTTCTTCAGACTGGGTGGATGAGAGAGTAGAAGGGGGTCAGTGCTTCACATATTATAATTTTGCTTTTCATCAGGAGATAGTTCCTTCTTTTAAATAAGAGTTAAAGTACAGTACTTACACTGACCCATGGATAAATCGACTACAGAATTCCACATGCAGCAGCCATTGCAATAAAAGTGAATAGTGCTATACGTCAGTATATTTTTGCCCCAGGCTGTGTAAAATGTCTCAGGTGCATGTAATGGGTTATAGGGAAAATGCTGACTCAGAGGAAGCTGATGCAACTTGAGCATGGAGATGAGTCATAGCAGTTCCAAACTGCACTGTCACTGAGGTTACATGACAGGAAGCTGATGAAACACTAGCAGAGGGTTGGATTAGAATCCTAGCTGTGTTGGTGTATATAAGGATGAATGGTCCAGTACACAATGTGGTGGTGTGGATGTTGGTTGATGGCAGAGCATTATGCTGGTTTGTGTAAATATTGCTGTATTGTGATTGTAAATATTTGCTGCAACTAAGATTAAAAGCCTCTTTGGAAGAACCGCAGCAGTTGTTAACTACTTCCAGACTCAGCAGTGGTGTTTGTCTTCCTGTCTGGCAGTCTTCTCTATGTGAACTCAGTTTTCCCCTAGCACTAACGAGGGTTATGGGCCCAGAAGCTCCCAGGACAATGCTTGGAGGTTTGTGTGAGTTCACCAGTTTGTGCATCTTCAGCCAAAGTTCTCAAGCAGCCAGAGAATTTGGCAGAAAAATAAATAAAGACTAACTGCTTTATCAAACTAGGGGGCAAACAGGATTTAAACAAGAGTTAAACTAGAGAAAACCAGGAAATATCATGTGATAGACATCAGGTATTTCCTGGTTTTCTCTAACTCTTGTTTAAATCCCGTTTGCCCCCTAGTGTGATAAAGTAGTAAGTATCTGTTTTCTAGTCTTTATTTGTGAGCTGTGGTTTGGAGGCCTGCCAGATAGACTTGTCCTTGACAAGTTGCATAAGCAAAAGGAAAACATGGTGATGAATCCCTATTTTGAAAAGCTAAGGGCTGATATTTATTCTTCCTGGTCAGCTTATGCTGAAACCTTGTTGATCAGAGAGTGTTGTGCAGGCTCAAGCATCTGATGAGGACAATGAGTAGGACAGGAGAGCAAGAGCAATCCTTTTACTTGCTTTAGAACCATCCTAGTTGACCCACATGCAAGAGAAGAAAACTTTGAATTTTGGAATGCATCAAGAGCAGTCCACCAGCCTGATAGCTCATTATCTTACATGATTTGGGTGAAACATTTGTATGGCTACAAGCTTCAAGAGGGAGCGTCTGTTACTCAAAATCTCAGCATCATGCAGGAAATGTTTACACAAGTTGCTGTCCATGGTGTAAACATCTCAAAATCTTATAAGGCTTACATCTGACTCGGGAGTTTCTCCAAAGATTGGGATTTCCTGATGTACAGCCTGCAGAGCATTGCAGAGAGAGACCTGACCCTGGACCTGGTATCAGTGCAGATCATGGAGGAAGTCCAGACGCACGGTTTCGAGGCCAGGCTGCAGAGTTCTGCAAGGAGAGAGAGAGAGACCCATATCAACTATCCACAATGTAAAGATGTCTCCCACAGAGCCTGAGAGTGAGACAGCAGCAGTCTACAGAGAAAGACATGGTCGTTATCAGACAAGGGAAATTGCAAGTATAATCCAATGGCAATCCGAACGCAATCATGGGGTTTTAACATTATTGCGTGATAGACTACCACACAAAATTTCGGATAATGGGAAGTCAGTCCGAACGTAATCATGGGGTTTCACATTACTGTGTGAGAGGTGATCACACACAATTTCAGGCAATGGCAAGCTTTTTTCGAGCAATAGGAAGTCAGTTCGAATGCAAGTCGAATTTATGTAAATTCGCTGAACTAGCGAATTCACGTGAATGCGTTCTGGCCCCACTTTCTTTTCATTCAAAATTAAGAGAAATTCCTCCCGTGTGATAAACTCCACTGTTTCAACTACGGGAAGGCAGGGTAACTTCAGAGAGAATGCCGGATGTCTTCAGCAGTGCAGAAGGAAGTATCAGCCAGATGCAAGAAGAAGAAACATCAGGGAAGGAGGGGCATTGCTTCTCAAGCAGAAGGGAGTGTTGCTGTTGCCTACCAGGCAAGCACTCCAGGGGATGTTTGCCTTCTGGACAGTGGGGCCACTCATCACATGGTGAATAGTCCAAAGCTCCTTAAGGACTTAAGACCTTCTCCAGTGTCTTCTGTGTGTTTGGCATATGAAGCCCCTAGAAAGGTTCAGAAAATGGGAACAGCTTTCCTTCCCAATTTTGGCAAAACATTTAACAATGTACTTTGTGCAAACAATTGTGAAATTTGTTTAGTGAGTGTTTACTCACTAACATCTGATGGGTATCAAGTGTTGTTTCAAGGCGATGAGTGCGCAATGTCGTCAAATGGCTCTGTCTGTGCAAGAGGGGTAAAAGGAAAAAACTTTACCACATGGTGGCAAAAGCAAAATGTGCAAATGTGTCTAATGTATCATTACATTTGAATTGTGCCCATTATTTGCATAGGTTGATGGGGCATGGCAGTAATGGCTGCCAACCTGGATGGCTTTTAAAAGGGATTAGAAAAACGTATGGAGGCTATCAGCAGCGATTAATAATTCTGGCTATATTTCACTTCCAGGAATAAAGGTAATATGCCTCTCAGTACCAAGTACTGGGGGATGCAAGTGAGATTATGCTGCTGTTTTGATATAGTGTTTGTGGGCTTTTCAAAAGCATCTAGGTGGTTCTTCTTAAATTATATTCTTAATTAAGTTGAACTTGGTAACCCTACCAGTGAACCAAATGAGATAGAATCTGATATAGAGTTTTACAAAAAATGGTGTCTTGAGTCATGCTCTCCCTGATAATTTTCTAAGGTCCATCATATTTCAATCAGAGTCAAAGCACATGCTTTACAAATCTTCTCTTCTTATGCAAGGATGAGGGCATGTGCACTGAGTGGAGTTTAAGGACAGCACTTCTGTAAACAGTCAAATTTTATATCATGGTCCTTTCTTCTTCATTTTATCCTCAGAACAACTGTGAGGTAGGTTGAACTTCATAACATGAGTGAATTCAAAAGACTAGTTTGCCAAATCATTAATCTTGTCATCTTCCAACTACAAGGGAGTTGGCAAGAGAGAAGGAGCATGTCACCACATTACAGACAATATAGGAGACTGGATAAATTCATAGTAGAAAATTTTAGCTCTTGGTGAACAGGCCATTAGGTTTATGTTAATCATATAGCTACCAGAATGTATAATAGAGGCCTCATTCCCACTATGGTTTAAACCAGATCGTGATTCCATACGATCTGGGTTAAACAACCATGGTTCCCATTTAATCCAAATTGCGAAAGCGATTCAGAAAGGGGGGGGCATGGTTTTGATCCATTTAACCTACATCAAAAAGACACTGGTTAAATCAGGGTATTTTGGGCTGAACTGATTTATTTATAAATAAATAGATTCAGCCCAAGTGGGAACCAGGTAGATTTCAATCCACCTCAGCAGCCCACCTTCCTGGCCTCTCCACCACAGTCATACCTGCTTTGTCCTCCCGGCCATGCCTCTCCGCCGCCTGGCTTCCTCGCCCCCAGACTCCTTGCCTCTCTGGCCTTTTCCATCGCCCAGACTCCTTCCCGGCCTTCTCTGTTGCCCGGCCTTCTCCACCACCCGGTCTCCTTCCCAGCCTTCGCCACCACCTGGCCTCCTTGCCCCGGCCTTCTTCGCCACCTGGCCTCTTTTCTGGCGCAAACACAGTGGGAACCACACTCACTGATGAACTGGTTTTAAGAATCAGTTCAGGAATCAGATCAGAAGGTAAGTGGGAATGAGCCCAGAGTTCACATAGCAGGAAAAACACAGTGATCACAGTAAGGACAACATTGGGTAGGTCTTAATGTGCAATCCATGCCAAATCCCTGACTTAAGAAATAGAAAAAATATATCCTGTGAATAATAATAATAATAATAATAATAATAATAATTCCTCAGATCACAAAGTGCTGCCTCTCACATTTGGAATAAAAACACATCTGTCAGAAAATGTTTCTGACACAGTTACAAAGCAAACCAATATACCCATCAGACTGACACATGTTCTATATTTTTCTCTCTTTCCTGTTCCTGGAGAAATACATTCTGTAAGACAAACTCATAAAATTACAACTTCTGATGTGTTCGACATTATTGTAATGTTAGGGTAGGGCAAAATTTGATTAAAATGACTGCAGAATCATTTCCTTCTGTTTTGCTGACATGGCTGACACTCTAAGTTATTAACTGCAGTCATGAGCAACCTTTTCGGATCAGTCTGTGATGATTTCAAAGCCAAATAATGGACATTTTGAACTCAAATTCATTTCAAGTCAGAGGTCTGAAAGAATATAGAGACAGCCTATAAATTCTCAAATGGGTTTGGTGCTTGCTGTCTGAAGGGATTGTAGCTTCTTATCTGAGGCTACCTGGCTTTAAGACCTTTTGAGAAAGCCCTTCTCCCAAGATCCTTTCACACTGTACAAGTGCAGCATTGTTATTCCACTTTGACCACCAAAGTTCCATACTATGGAATCCTAAGATTTGTAGTGTAGGGAGGAGTATTTATAATTCTAAACCAGAGAACTCTAGGGCCTTGGCAATCTATAAACCTCAGAATTCAAAGGATACAGGCATGATAGATAAAGCAGAATGTTAGTGTTATAATTGTGTACTGTGGAAGGGCTCTCAGTCCCAACACCTATACAGGCTCATCTAGAGGAGGGCCTTCTAAGCAGCTGCCACCAATCTTTGAAACTCTCCCAATGGAGGCTAGAATGGCTCCAGCCTTGTTGTCCTTCCAGTGACAAGTGAAAACTTTTCTATTCAAACAGGTTTTTGAGAACTGACTGTAATGGCTGGATTATAATTTACTTATTTTACATGGTTTTAATTCAATGGACAGCTGATTTGCATTTAATAATAACTTCCTTGCATCTTTTTCTTATATCTTTGTATGTACAGTGGGCCCTCTTTATCCACAGACTTACTATCTGCAGATGGCAAGCCCCTGGTTGTCCCCAATAGCTGTGCATACAGTTGTGTTTATGTAATTGTTGTGCTTCCGATACGCCACCCTTCTGCACCAGGAGAGAGGGAGAAGGACAGCAGTGGCAGCATTGGGCTGAAGGGTTCCCAGCCTTTGGACCCCCACCCTGCGCACTCCAGGCAGCCAGGAAGGAGGAAGGGCAACAGCTTCATCCCCTTGCCCACCTCACCCAGGCCAGAGAAGGAGCCACAGAACCCAGGGTGCCCCTCCTCATGTGCTCCTGGTCCTGTCTGCCAGCCCTTCCAGTCACCCCCTTCCAACATGCCTCTTGTTGCCCCAGGCAAGAGAGCCAGGACTCAGAAGGCCTGCTTCGGAGTCTTGAGGAGCTGCCCACCCCACCCACCCCTGATTCTCTGTCAGCTCTTCTCGGGAGGAGAGAGGCAGTGGCACCAAAAAAAGAAGTAGAAGAAGAATAAGAGAAGGAAGCAAAGGATTAGGAAGAAGTGGAGGGTTGAGAATCCCCCTTCATTGGCACCATATCTTTGCCTCGCATTGCCTCCACACCTGCTCCAGCCCCCGACTGCAGCCCAGGAAGCCACAACAGTTGCAATCCCCTCTGTCCCCTCCAGTGCAGGTTCCCTGAAAAAGGGTGTTGTGGTGGCTGTGGGTCTCTTCCTCCCCTGCCAGGCTTCCTGGGAAGAAGGGGCTTGAGGTCATTTTGGCACATCCTCCAGGCGCCTTCCATGCTTCCTGGCCCAGCGCTTCCCTACTAAGGCTGGGGCCTAGCTTTGGTGCTCCAGGTGGCAGCAGAGTACCCCAAGTGGCCACTGTCTTCATCCCCCTCCTCCTCCTCCTTGCTGCCCCATGATCAGAGAGATCCTCTGCTCTCCCCCAGGGATCCTGCTGGGCTCACATTCTTCTTTGGGACTTGAGCATCCAAGGATTTTGGTATCCATGTGGGGGTCCAGAACAGATCCCCATGACTACCAAGGTCCCACTTTACTTTTATCTGTATTTGTATTCATTTTTGTAAGCTATCTTATTTATTTATTTATTTAATTAATTTCAATTCTGTGCTACCATTAGCTTAGAAAGGGACCTGGCTCCCAGATGAAATCATTTACAAACTTTACAATAAAAAAATTAAAAACAATTAAAATAATATGGTTAATACCAGTATAAAAATTACGTGAAAGATTTAAAAAAAGGTTTTATAAAAAATAACTAGAACATACACCCTGTATAAAAGCCTCCCTGACACAATTATATATTAAAAGAGAGTTCCAGCTTTTGGGATCGGATGGGATAGAAATGAATTCAGCAGCAGCAACAACCACACTGTTGTGTTTTGGGGGGCAAATGGTCAAAATCACCCTAAGGCTTTCTGGTACTATATAGAATAAGATGAGAATAACAAGTAGATTATTTGAAAATGGAATGGAGTCAACAGTTCTTGGAGATGATGGCACAGGACACACTTGGGCCAGGCACGTATTCTTAAACTGCCATTTGGGTTAATAGGATATCATCCTCTCAGTGCTACTGAAATGGGGAATGTATCCCCTATAAAGTAAAAGAAAGGCTATGGGATCTAATAGCTTGCAAATCAGAGAGTAAATTACTTATCTGACTATTTATTGTATTTTGTCATTAAGATCCAAAAATTCACAGAATGAGGTAAATCTCTTTCTTTGATAAAATTACTAGCTTGGTAGATGAAGGGAATGCTGTGGATATCGTATATCTTGATTTCAGTAAGGCTTTTGACAAAGTTTCCCATGACATTCTTGTTAACAAGCTTATAAAATGTGGGATAGACAAGGCAACTGTTACATGGATTTGTAATTGGTTGACTGACCGAACGCAAAGGGTGCTGAACAATGGCTCCTTTTCATCCTGGAGAGAAGTGACCAGTGAGGTCCCACAGGGCTCTGTCCTGGGGCCAGTGCTATTCAACATCTTTATCAACGACTTGGATGACCGAATTGGAAGCATTCTTATCAAATTTGCAGATGACACCAAATTAGGAGGAGTAGCTAACACTCCAGAAGACAGGATCAACATTCAAGATGACCTGAATAAACTAGAAAGTTGAGCCACAGCTAACAAAATGAACTTCAACAGGGAGAAATGCAAGGTACTGCACTTAGGGCGGAAAAATAAAATGCACAGATATAGGATGGGAGACACATGGCTGAACGAGACTATGTGTGAAAGGGATCTGGGAGTCCAAGTAGACCACAAGCTGAACATGAGTGAACAGTGTGATGCGGCAGCTAAAAAGGCCAATGCAATTTTAGGCTGCATCAGTAAGAGTATCATATCTAGATCAAGGGAAGTAATAGTGCCACTCTATTCTGCTTTGGTCAGGCCTCACCTGGAATATTGTGTCCAGTTCTAGGCGCCAGAATTCAAAAAGGATGTTGAAAAACTGGAACGTGTCCAAAGGAGGGCAAGTAAAATGGTGAAAGGTCTAGAAACCATGTCCTATGAGGAACGACTTAGGGAGCTGGGGATGTTTAGCCTGGAGAAGAGAAGGTTAAGAGGTGATATGATAGCCCTATTTAAATACTTGAAGGGATGCCATACTGAGGAGGGAGCTGACTTGTTTTCACTTGCTCCAGAGACTAGGACCCGGAGCAATGGATGCAAGCTACAAGAAAAGAGATTCCACCTCAACATTAGGAAGAACTTCCTGACAGTAAGGGCTGTCCGACAGTGGAACAAACTCCCTGGGAGTGTAGTGGAGTCTTCTTCCTTACAGGTCTTCAAACAGAGGCTAGATGGCCATCTGTCGGAGATGATTTGATTTGGATTCCTGCATGGCAGGGGGTTGGACTGGATGGCCCTTGCAGTCTCTTCCAACTCTATTATTCTATGATTCTATGATTCTAAAAGACAGGGCCTTCTTGATCATATAACAATGACAATATAACTGTCTCCCTACTCTAGCCAACCAGCTCATTGTGCATAGTCACAAAACATCACAGTGTCAATATCAAATAAAGCAGCCTTGTCAGGGCTGCTGTTCATATATTTTGCTCCCCTCCCCCCCCATTAGTTCAAAAGTTTTCATTTTTTCACGATAGAAGCTAAAGTGATTTAGCCCTGAGGAGGGGCAGGACTCACCCTTCCCTTTCTCAGCAAAGCCAAGGTGTAAGTTAGAACTGTTGGCAATGTTAACACATGGCAAATGTTCAACTTTGTCTCCTAATACTATATATATTGACAGCATAGCATCAAACTGTTTTGGAGAATATCCAGTACATTTCTCAGTGTAAGCTTCCATCATATAACATAGTTATAGCATCGTAAAGCTGGCAGAGAACTCGGCAAAGATCAAATGTAAACATAAATCAAGGGAAGGCCCATTGACTTACCAGCACTTCTAGTTCAAAAGCCCTAAATTCCAGAGGCAGATTTTATTGGGATGGCATGGGGGGTACAAGTACAATTTTGTTGGAGCAGGACAGATATTCACAGTTGTAGCTCTTCTACACACGAACCTAGCAGTAAATAAGAGTGTTGATTGTATCCAGTGTAGGAAAGTCTTGGGTCTTAGGAAAGGAGCTATTGACTTTACTTTTATGTGAGCCCTTCCCCCTGGGCTATCTGTGAAAAGGATCTTCATGGTGAATTATGAGGAAGATTAATGTTTCAGCCTACCAGCTGGAAAAGGCCAACAGGGTGCTAAAAACTCCATGGTTGGGGAGAGGGAAAGGAAAGGGGGATGGACAGAAAGCTCCTAGACTGACATGGACAGACTCTAGGGCTTGAGTGTAACAAATTCAACAATATGCTCGCTTTAAAAAAAAAAAAAAGCTTACTATTAAACACAGAAGCACAGTCATGTCTTGGATCCTGAAAGGATTTCATCCTGGGCTTTCTGTTTTGTTTCCTTAACTGTGTAATGTTGCCATGTGCCAACAGACTAAGATAAAAAAAGCAGAGGCAGTATGCCAGTAGGCGAATTCATTCTGATGTGGCAGCTAACTCACAATACAAAGGAAGGAGAGAAACAAAAGCCAAAAAAAGAAAAGAAAAGAGATTCAAAAAGGGTCTACAATTCTTGGAACCTGAAAATGGATTAACTCCATCTCCAGGCTGTGATTTGCCATGCTGATATGAAAAGCTAAAGCGGCTGTGATTCAGGACTGTGGTGGCTGGAAGGCAAGCAGCTAAGCCCCAAGGAAGTCTGACAAACATCTCAGCCTATCCTAAATTACCTGCTCCATCTGTATCTGTTTGCAATACAAATGGCAGCTGCCAACCATCTTGGCAAAATGTTGAAACAGTTTGAAACTGCAGAGATGTGTGCAGCTTGCATGCGTGTGTTTGCCTGAGAAGTTTGCCAGCAATCACATTGAAGTTTGCCTAAACACACTGAAGTGTTTCTCTGACTCTGTTACAAGCTCAAAGAGTAGCAGTATCATTTGAGTGGTTCCATTCCATCTCTATGGCATTTATTGAACACATATTGATTCACAAAAGCCAATGTCAAGAGCAGTAGACTTCCTTATTCATGAGGTTTCCATTGATGAAATGCAGAAGGTAAGTTTTTTTCACAAACAGAGAGCATCAACAGTCAGCTTGTTCTGCTTGCAAGCAAGATAACATCTAAACCTTCCAAAGTTAATGAGATGCTAAAGATTGCAGTCTCTGTGTTTGACTAACAGCTAAACTAATTATATTTTTCTATTATAAGAAAATTGCAGGCACACATCCAGTGATTAATTTAAGATAATCCCAGTCTTCAGTAAAGGTTTTGACTGAGGTACGTGTCCATCATATAACTAAAATATAGAACACTAGGGGCACATTCTACAGCTTGAATTAGCAAATACTGAATCACTTAGAAGCACAGGAAGAGTTAACATACTTGAGAATGGGAAGCAAGTACCACTGCATTCTGTTTGAATTTGCTCTTGTGGAATTTTTGTTAATGAAAACCTTCTAGTGTAATTTAAATATAGCCCTGTGGGGAATTAGATCTATAACAAGGAATTGTCCATAGTCAGAGCATGTAGAGAGACATATGGTAATATATAAACAAATCCAAAATAATAAAAATAACAATATTCTCTCTATTTGGAAGAAAATTCCCAGAATTACTAGAGCCCAAATCTCAGCCCCAATAATGGCAAGAGCAAGAGATAAAGTAAAGAATGTGGGCCATGGAGAGAGTGTTGTTCCTTTCAATTATTTTATAGTTCCAGAACTGGCTAAAGATCCATTTAGTATATCCTGTAACTAAGGGCTGGGGAATATGTACTATGCAGTAGATGTTGCCTGGGAGGGCGTCGCCACAATAATACGTAGAGCCGCATGTGGAAGAAAGGTCACAACTTTATTAACGCAAGCCAGCAACAAAAGGTAGGGTTGGCCAAAAGCATGAGTTCTGGATCATCGTACAACCCACCGTTGTAAGATAAAGGGCATGTCATATAGAGCAAGGCATCGGGATGAACTAGGGGCTAAAAAATGCCCTCTCGTATCCATGCAACCCACTGATTGCATTTAACTAAATCCCCTAGTCACCGTGAAGCGGTGTCACGTTATGGCCCCTGCAATGAACACAACGTATGCCCTCATCACTCCCATGTCCCATAGGGACTCCCAATACGGTGCTACGCAACCTTATAGACCATGCCTACCAGATCCAGAACCTCTGCTGCCACCACAAAGGCCGTTCCACAGGAACGCCGCTGCCAACCCTACCCCGCAAGCAACATGCCAACAAGGGTGCAAGGGGAGCTGCCTAGCCGGCCTGTCCCATGTCCATATAACTGCAGTAGCCCATCATGATTGAAGCTGTCCAGCATATCATCAAGCTCAGCCTAGTGTACTGCACATCTGAATGACGCGTTGTGCAACCAATGATAAGCAAGATTCCGCCTCAAAGCCGCCAGAGTAGAAGGAACCAGTAAGTGCAGCCGTCTGGCAAGGCAGCGGATCCTCAATTAACACAGAATGTTGGTGCTTAGCCTGAACCTGTACTTGAAGAAACTGAAGAATTGCAAATATAGCATATAACAGGAAGAAAAGATTCAAACTGACCAAACATGCACTGGTGAAGGCAGAGGGGGACAATGACAAAATTAGATGCAAGAACCACAGCTCCAGAACAAGGCTAGTTGGGAGCAAGGCCAGCTCCCACGCTGGGAAGAGGGGCAGAGCGAGGGACCCAAGAGGTCTGCGAGATGGGAGGGGCATGAGGGTAGGATAGGCTAGCATGAGAGCCTCTGCAGGAGGCACAGAGGTGGTCAAATCTGCACTGCGTGTGTAAACACTTTCCCACGTTGAATTCCTGGCAAACAAGGCCCAGACTATCAGAGGGGGCAGAGCTAGGGGAAGAGGCACGCGGCACAGCTTGTGTGCCAACTGCTAACAGCCAAATTTCGGCATGTAGTTGGTCCCAGCGCACTTTGGAATTTTGGGAAGCATGCTGGTGAAACACCATATCGTAAGCAATAGCTACCGAATCACTGGCGAACTCTCTGGCCTTAAGGACATGTAGCAAATGGCTATCAAGCTGCCAAGCCCGTTCATGGAAGGCCATGGCAATGACAGCCCTAAAAACGGTGAAACCTTCTAGCCAATTATCAAAATTACGGTCGACCGGAGGGACAAGGGGACCCTTCTTTTTTCCTCTGGAAGAGGTGACCACTAAAGCTACTTGACCTGACGGTGGAACCAAACCAAAGACATCAACAAAACAGCCCCTGAGAATCAGCTTTCTTGTTTTGCGAGGTAGATAAGAGCCAAGAGGGTGTTCCCCAGGTGCGCAAACTGGAAACTCATGTGCTTCCTGGTCGACCCAAACCCCCTGAAGACCGGGTCGCCAGGTATGCCGCTTGATGGCCCAGCGCGGCAAGCCTGGGACCATGGCATTTCGGCCCAAAAGCCATTTCTGCCAGTAGGTAAGGATGGGTTGACAACGGTGAGAGAATGTTGAGCAGCTTGGGTGGAACGAGCCCATCGACGTCTTTTCTTGACCCTGTGTCCCTTTTTGTGCCATCTACGTCTTTTGGCAATACCCATGCTGTCAGTTGCATCGCCATCCGAACTGGAAGGTGATGACGAACTCGAGCTGGAGCTGGAGGACGACAAGACTCTCGAAGGCCTCACTGCCACAGGAGTCTTGTCACAGGCTGCCGGAGGTGCTTGGATGGAGGCTGTAGCTCGGGAAGAACTGGCAACTGTCGGAAGTGAAGGAGATTCTGGAGCACTCAGGTGGCAGGGCGAAGTGGTTTTCGCAATCAGCTTGGCAATGGAATGAGACAGCTCTGACATCATCAATTGAGACAAACAAGGGGCAGCTGGAGATGGCCTGACACGGGAAGATCTGGATGTAGTAACCTTCCTGGAACCCAAGTCCGGTGTACTTCCAGAGGAGGAAGTGGAGATAGAATCGAAGGCCAGCATTGGCTGGTGTCCCCCAGATTGACCAGATGGAATTTCAATAGTTGAGGCAGAGGATGCCTTGGGGCACCCAGCTTTGTTGGGCATGATGAAAAAAGCACAGTCAGCTTAATTTCCAGTCAGAATGGAAAACAAATTAATAAGAAAAAGGTGGCTGAGAGAGTGTGACCAGGCTGAGAGAGTGCAACCAGTGAGCAAAAAAGGCCCCAGCAGGAATGTGACCCCAAAGGGAAAACCACAAAGGCAGGGAATGAAAACCCCAAAAGGGGAAACCACAAAAGCAGGAAAAAACACTGGGTGGTCCTGGGCAAGCCACACACTCTCAAGTTCGAGGACGGCAATGGCAAAACACAAAAGCAGGGAGAAGCAGCAGAAGAGGAGGTACTTACTGGCTGGGCCCAAAAAGAAGGAGCCCAGCCCCAAGATGGCGGCTGCAGCAAATCTCCCCCAGAAATGCAGTAAAGGGGGGGCAAGGAAGCCCCACCTGCCAGACGCTGGGCTGCTGAGGACCCCAGGTCCAAAGCAGGGAGGAGGGGCAAGCCCCTTGTGCTCCACAGCAGAGCTGAGCAAGAATGGTGCCGAGGAGGACGACACATGGCCTTATATAGGCCAGTCGCAAAGGTGGGGGCCAGGAGGGGAGTCGCCCTGCCCCCAGGAGCAGCCAGCTAATTGGCTGCCCTGGAGGACCTGCGCGACCAACAACATAATCACAGCGCTATGAGTCCACTTCAGTTACTAAGGTTGCATCCTATAGGATTTGCCATTTGGTGAGGCACTAGAGCTCACTGGCTAATTTCAAATATCCCTGCCTAAACAGCAAATCCCACTAATAGCACTACCTTTCTGTGGTGGTGGAACTGTGAGCACCTGTAAAGCAAATGGCTATGATAATGCCAGCAGTGAAGCTGGTAGGATCTCCCGTGTCAAACAGGCTCTTGCTGAGGAGCCAGACTAAATGTGCTAAACAGCTACTGGGCAACAATAATAGTGTGTGGGTGGGTGACACTGACAGAGGATCACTGAGACACCGGCAGTGGCACCTTAGCTAACACTTGTTAGTATTGCCCAGAAGGAGGTCAGGTGAGCCACTTTTGAATGTCTTTTACCGCCAAAACCCTATGATGAAACAATCCAAAATGAAAGAAGAAATTGTGTGAGAAGGTGCAATTCCCAAGTCGGACAGCACTCAACAAGTACTGGGATACAACAGAGGACAAGTGTAAGTAAGTAGTGTTGTGGCTAATGACACAACTGGACTCAAGCCAAAAGGATGTTCAGCTGTTGAGGTGCTTAGTGGTCAAAAGACAATTCAAAACTGCACAACACATACAGTGGTACCTCGGGATACGAATTACCCAGCTTACGAATTTTTCGGGATACGAATAAATCCCATAGGGATTTATTGTTTCGGGTTACGAACGTTTTTTCGGGTTACGAAAAAACGCCGGCGCTATTTTAAATGGAGCCGCGGCAGAGCCGCGGCTTTTTTCCCCATTAGCGCCTATGGCAATTCGGGTTACGAAGGTTTTTCGGGTTACGAAATTAGCCGCGGAACGAATTAATTTCGTAACCCGAGGCACCACTGTATTATAGAAATATGGAATGTGAGAAGTTACTAGCTGGGGATGGTCTAGCTCATTGGTTCTCAAACTTTGGTCCTCTAGGTGTTTTATACTTCAACTCCCAGAAACTCCAGCCAGCTTAGCTAACAGTATAAGATTCTCGGAGCCAAAGTGGAAAAAATCTGGAAGATCAAATTTTGGAAACCACTGATCTAGCAGGACATCCTGTATTGAGCAGAGAGTTAGACCTGATGGCATGCACCAAAGAATTTCAGAGGAAAATCAACCTGGTCTTTATAGCTTACAGCAAAGCCTTTGATTGTGTAGATTAAGAAAAACTATGGATTATTCTTAAAGAAATTGTTGTACCATAACATTTGATGGTCCTGATACATAACCTGAACTCAGTTTAAGAAGCTACCATCAAAACAGAATGCAGAGAAACAGAATGGTTACCAATTAGCAAGTGGGTAAGGCTGCAATTTATCACCCTATCTGTGTAACATGTATGATGAACACATCATACATAAAGCAGGATTAGACTCAGAGGAAGAAGTTCTGAAAATTGGTGGAAGGAACATCAACATTTTAAGATATGCAGGTGACACCATACTACTAGCAGAAAATAGCAAAAATTTGGTATGATGACTGAAAATAATAAAGGAAGAAAGTGCAAACACAGGTTTATAGTTTTAAGATTTTAAAGAAAACAAAAATAATGACTAAAGTGATTTACATCACTTTAAAGAAACACTTCTGAAGACTGAAATAGTTCAAAGTTGTCTATACTTGACTCGGTCATTAATCAGAATGGAGACTGCGGTCAAGAAATCAGAAAAAGAATGGGACTTGGAAGGCAGCTATGAAGGGACTAGACAAGCTCCTGAAGTGCAAAGATATATCGTTGAATACTAAGTTAGGATTGTCCATGACATCATATTTACAATATCTATGTATGGTTGTGAAAGCTGGACAATGAAGAAAGCTGATAGGAACAAAATCAACTCATTTGAAATGTGGTGCTGGCGAAGGGTTAAATGGATACTGGAGTGTTAAAATAAATAAATAGGTCCTAGAGTAAATCAAGCCTGAGCTCTCCTTAGAAGCCAAGATAAATAAACTGAAGTTGTTGTATTTTGGACATATCATGCAAAGACATGACTCACTAGAAAAGACAATAATGCTTGGTAAGGTAGAAGGCAGTAGAAACAGAGAGAAACATTCCAGATGGATAGACTCAATAAAGGACGTCACAGCCCTGAGTCTGCAAGACCTGAACCAGGCTGTTGATTACAGGGTGACTTGAAGGTCCCTCATTCATTGAGTTACCATAAGTCAACGTTAACTTATCAGTAGTTAACAAAAACAGCCAATCTCGATATGATTTCTATGACAGTGAAAGT
The DNA here is from genome assembly GCF_019175285.1 of Sceloporus undulatus. NCBI lineage: Eukaryota > Metazoa > Chordata > Lepidosauria > Squamata > Phrynosomatidae > Sceloporus > Sceloporus undulatus. Next base: position 107,754,431 of record NC_056522.1, on the reverse strand, counting down.
GGAATCATAGTGCTATGACTGTATAGTGTGAAAAGGCTTACAGGCAATGGTGAGGGGTGGAGGGATCTGCAGTCCAATAACTGCTGGAGCACCTCACATTCTGAATTCTGTTTCAGAGAAACTCTTGGTGGCCACATTCCTACGGAGGGTGAAATCAAAGGCAAAATGGTGGCAACCAAAATACCATCATATTTTAATTAAAACTGTTATTGTCAATGCCTAAGCCTCATGAAATACATTTCAACATTCTGGAGTAAGAAAATGCCCAGTTCAAAAGCTGGAAAAGCTGTCAAGGGGGATATGGACATCTGTATAAACCAAGAGAGCTGGACTGGAGCCATTGGAGGACCAGTTTCTGCCTTAAACCTTGAGACTCCCTTATATATGCTGTTATTTGAATGCCTTGGCTGCAGGTGTTAGCCAAATTGCGGGGTTCTGGGGAGGATGTCCACAAATTAATCTAGTTTAGGGGAATTATAGTATTAGCTCAAATGAGAGATATAGTTGATCAGGGCAACAGCAGCCTTGGGATGAGCCCAACTAAACTTGGTCCAAATCACACAGAACTCCAGAAGCACTTCAAATAGGTTTTGTAGGGGAAATAATCAGCACACAAGCACACACTCATGCACACATAGAAGAGCTAGGGAAACAAAGGTAGGAGAGGTGAATAGACTTGAGGCCTTGCTAATGGTGAAACGTTACTGACATGGATCTTGATTTTAATCGATGGGAATCCAGAACAGAGAAGACTCAATAGCTGCAGCAGCAAAGAACAGGGTTAGCCAGCTTATTGAGGAGCCTAGTTTAATCAAACTGACAGACTGTCTGCCTTCTTGTAAACTTACTAGCTGTATACATAACCCGAATTGTGTCTTGGGGGCAGAAACCAAGGCTTGAAAGGATTAGAAACTCTGCTAAATGGTTTCCCAGGGGAAAAGAATAGTCCGGACTAGAAGCAGATAGTGGGGTGATTGCTGTAAACGTGCTAGACAAAGAGATTTGCCAGTGTTCCCTTGTCTCAGGTAGATTCAAGCAATTCCCTGTGCATCCCGACATGGTAGTTGTGGGCACGGTCCAGAATTTCTGTGTTTTCAAATAGCATTTTATGTCCAGGATGGTTTATAACATGTTCTGCTACTGCTGATTTTTCTGGCTGACCCAGTCTGCGGTGTCTCTCATGTTCCTTGATTCCAACGAAACAAAAACTGGATCATGACAACAACTACCAGGTCAGGATGCACAGGAAAGCCATTGAAATTCACAAACACCTGGACAATTTCAACAGGAAAGAAGAAACCCTTAAAGTAAACAAGGTTTGGCTACCAGTCCTGAAAAATAGCAAGATGACAACTCAACAAATGCAAATGAGAAATCTCTCAGGATCACCCTGAGGCCTGCCTTTAGCAACAGAACAGTACACGTGCAAATCACTCCTCCTCACCCAGGGTCACACAAAAATATATATATATATATATATATATATATATATATATATATATATATATATATACACCTAACTCCTTTCCAGACAAGCATTCCCTGAAGATGCCGGCCACAGATGCTGGCAAAACGTGAGAAAGAAACTCTTTTAGAACATGGCCACATAGCCCAAAAACCCCACAAAAAAGGGGAGGGATTATGCTGGAGCCTCAGGGAATCCCCTTATGATGGATACCTTCTAGACCCTGGCTATCCCTAACCGGGTTTTCCACATGCAAGCAGGTCAGGCATCCACAGCAGGGTCATGGCTAGGTCACCACCCCAAAAGATTCCCCTTTTTTAATATTAATATGACATGAGAGGCAAGCCTAATCCCAGGGTAACACAGGTGTTGTGTGGTCTAAGGAGTGGGGACTCATCTTCAAGTGAAGATGAGGGGCCACATATTCAGCCACTAAAGGCCCTGACAGCAGATTTGCCATACTGCCCAACTGGCCAGGTTTTGGCTAGCTTATAGCCATGTCATCCAGTACGAATTCCCACCATTAGCTGGTCCATATTCCCATCATTAATTAAAATAAAGTTTGTATCCCTTGCCAGAACCAGTGATATGAGGGGAAATGTGCAGGCTCTCCTCTACTCAGACTAAGAATGAACCTGCCTTTCACTGTTAACAAATGAATGCACTCACAGCTATGAAGCAATGGCTGTTATTTAGGGTTCATAGCTTTTTAAAACTATAGTGTAAGACACCCATTCTGCAGAAGTAATTTTCTGATTTATTTTGAATCTTCTTGTTTTGTCTTATCTTCTCTGGTAGAGGAGCGATAAATAACCCCAGAAAATTTTTTAAATGTTACAAATTTTTCTATAGCTGTGATGAGAAAGTAAAACATCTACCCATAAAAGGGAAGGGGTGTGTTTAACAGCAATATCAGGAATATGTATTCTTCCTAGCTCTGGTCTAATTTCATATACAGTCAGCCCTTCTTATACACAGATTTCTTATACATGGATTCAAGCATCCACAGTTGAAAATGTTCAAATCAAGTATAAATTTCAAACCTTGATTTTCCATTTTTTATAAGGGGCACCATTTTTCTATGTCATTATATTTAATGGGACTTGACCATCCACAGATTTTGTTATCCATGGGGGATCTTGGAACCAAACCCCAGCATATAACAAGGGTCCACTGTATATCATCCAAGCATGTCAATGCTTTATAAGTTTCCTTTCCCCATCCTGCCAATAATCTGTCCACAGTGTGGGTATTTAGTTCTGTAATAACTCTGTGAAATAATTTGCAAATAACTTACTCATTGTGCAAATGAGCTTGCCAGGGTTTGTGGAACTGGACAGGTGTTTCAGTAGACATTGGCTTTCTGCTATCCTTTAGATCATTCAGTAAAACATCCTTTCACTTAGGTTTTAAGGACTTTTACCACACAAGGCTTAAAAGAGGATAAAACAATTTTAACAGGATAAAAGCCTCTTTGGCTGGTATTTATCACATGACATATTGTCCACCCTATTGATGCTTTTGTATTACATTTGGTACTGTAGTGCACCTTTACACTGATGGTAAAACCCATCAATAATTCTAGATGTCACTTTTATAGGGCATCTGCAAGGTGCAAAATGTCTCTTCAGTTCTGGTACTACAGCAGATATGTGGCATAATAGTGCTTGATTCTCCTCCTCTCTCCCACACTATTCCAAAGCATGCTAACTCCATGCTTGTTGGGGGTTTTTAGTTTTATCTTTGCTGTATTGCATACATAAGGCAAAATGATAAAATTAAAATAATTTTAATCAGTGTTGCCATAATTATGCAAACATAGCAAAATTAATACACCAACAGGCACAGAGTTAGTCGGCTTTGAATCAATCCCCCCCCCCAAATTGGCACTGACTGCTATAATGATGGAACTGCAGCGAAGTGGTATGTTCCTGTTTCCTTCCATAACACAGTTACTGTGAGACATAACGCTGGTGTGATAATGTCTTAAGACTCCTTCTCAGTAGAGTTTATTCAGTGAATGCCCTTGCGTTCTTACCAAAATTCATCCTTTATTTTCCATCTGCCATCTTCTACAATACATTGTTAGGAAATAATATTCCATTTCATTTAGCTGCTGCGTGAACATTTCTGTCCTTAACAGAACACTACTCTGGTTGGCCTCCTAGGGTCAGCCATATTTCTTAATGGCAAAAATTGCCTATTGATTTGCAACACATTGATTTGTAGTCTTATTATTTACCTATATTATTCACTTTCATTTTTAAAAAATGCTTATATTGCCATTCACTAATCACATTCTAGGACAGTCTGCAGAATATACAGATCACAAAACAATAAAGCAAAGGTCTCAATATCATAAAAGAAATTGCAGTACAGCTGTAAAGCAATATAGAGGACTGATTTTTAAATGTCCAGGTAAATACAAGTGTTTTAACTTGTCACTTGTAAATGAGGCACCAGGTTTCCTTATGTAGGTCATTCCAGAGCTGGGGTGCCACTACTAAAAAGATAATTTCCTTTGCAGCTAGGTTCAATATGCAATACTGAAGTAAGTTCTAGAGAAGTTACTTTTTAGCTACAACTTCCAGCCAGCATGTATTACCAGATCAGCATCTAGACCAAATCAAGATGTTTAAACTAAATAATTTCCTAGTGATCTGTACCAGCTCTGTAAAGCTGAAGATGGCAGAAGCACCTTTATATACCTCCCAACTTCTTCAGCTTCCAAGGACTTGTTAATGCATGAATGTACTTTACATGCATCCTTATCATTTAATTTTTCAAGGAAGAGTTTTGCATACAGGGCAAACTGAAATGATAGGAAAATTCCCTTGGGTTTTTTTTTTCCCTGTGGTGTAGTGAATTGAGTATTGAATCATGACTCTGGGAGACCAGCATTTGAATCCTTGCTCAACCATGGAAACCCTTTGAGTGACCTTGGGTGAGTCACACTCTCTCAGCCCCAAGTCAGAAACAACTTGAAAGCACACACAACAACAACAACAACAACAACAACAACAACAACAACAACACGCTAGTTAGGTGATGCTTTTCCATGCAGCTGCACTAACTGCCTTTTTTGGCGTGCTGAGGATAAGCAAGGTAGTGATAGCTTCAAGATGCAATCTTTCAGATAAGGCCCTGTTATTTCAAGATGTTACTCTACCCAATCAGTCTGTCCTTTTTATCCACTACTCCAAATCAGACCAGGCAAAAAATGGCAGGAAGCTGCAACTACTATCATACAGTGATAAATTGCTCTGTCATACAGCCTTAGACAATTTCCTACAAGTTAAAGGTCATACCCCTGGCTCTTTGTTATGCCATTTGGATGGGCTACCAATCACCAGGTTCCAGTTTTAGTCAGTCACAGCAAGAACGTTAAATGCCTTAAGGGAGTCAGATTTGCCACACACTCCTTTTGTATAGGGGCTGCATCTTCAGTGGCTGCCTTGGGCGTACATCAGCGAGATTTGCAGAGGATCAGTCGATGGAAATCTCAAGTCTATGGGTCATGTTTGCGACCTCTGACTTATTGATGGTGTTTTTGTTTGATCTGTTTCAGATGAAGTACGCCCTATGATGAGACACCGTGTGTGGATCTGCAGACACAGCATGGTGTTCTAGGTGGCTCGCCAAGCCACAGGGGGCCATTTTGGAAGCCAGCTGGGGCTATCAGATGAGGCCATCGTTGAATGGAAAGGAAAACGTGGCCTGCGGTGGCACGGGCTCCTGTCTCTGTTATTTGGCGAAGGCCAGTTTCTGCCTCCTCTTGTTTTGGAGATACATTTAGGAGGCAATGATCTGGTTTTGGTGAAGGGCAGGGCCCTTGTTTGTCAGGCCATTCACGACATGCAGTACATTCGTGAGAGATGGCCTTTTGTTATGCAGTTAGGGTTGGCGATGTTGCCACATCAATTTTGGGACGGTGGAAGTGATCCACGCCTTTTCATTAGGGCCTGTAGAAGGGCCAATAAAGAAATCCACAAGGCGATGAATAGAGGACTGGGTTTCTACCTGGCTCACAATGATATTGTGTTGCTTAAGCCTGTGCTCTACCGAGCGGATGGCATCCACCTTTCTCAAGTGGGGAACCAGCTCTTTCTTTGAAATCTGCAAGCTGGGGTGGCAGCCTGCTTGGCAAGCCTTGTGGGGGATAGGGGCTAAGTTATACTTGCCCCTTATCTGTTGCATAGGTGGGGGGAGACGTTTCAGTGAACACCTCAACACCCTCCTAAAGGGTGAAGGTGGGTCTCTGGAACTGAGGTTTACGTCTTGAAACTAAACACGAAGGGATAGAGACTTGCTTTGGGGCTGGCCTGAAATTTAAACCCTCACTTAAGTCTTGATAGTTAAGTGGGGGAGTCTTGGGTTGGCCTTCCGGATGAGGGCTGGCTGAGAAGCAACCCAAATTATGGATTGCCCTTGGGGCTCAGGTGTTTTTGACCTTTGGAAGCAGGGGAATTGGTCTTGGAGCATACCATCCACCAGCTGTTCCTACACAAGGTTCTCCCCCTGGGCTTGCAGTTCTCAAAGAAATAAAATTAATAAAATTGCCCATTTTACAACCCAGTTCTCTGTGTCTGGTCTCATTACTCAATGAGTTGGTCAGCAAATACAAGTGTTTTAACCTGTCACTTGTAAAAAAAATAATCATAAGGTGTAACATGTGAGACAGAAAAACAGATAGATATATCTTTTTTTTCCATTGGGACTGATTTCTGTAAGTGAAGTTTACCGTGTTTGTTCAAAGAAATCTGTATAAATATCTCTAGGAGAGTTTACAAGTTAAAATCACAAAATGTATGCAAGCAATAAAGCAGACAATTAAAAAATAAAATCAGCATAAAATCACAAAAAAGATGACATTTGGGGTCACCCATCAGGTAGGGACCAGCTGCTAATCCCTGAAGCCTCCTGGCTTTTAAAATTCTTATTATTAATTATTCATGTATTTTTTTAATATCTCAACTGCTCAAATCAAAATTATTTGGTGTTTCATCTGCTTACTTATATTATATAGACTTGACATCATTTTCCCCAGTGCTATACAGGATTTTGGGAGGCAGGAGAGAAAGGGGTCTATATCCTGCTTCAGAGTGTAGAGTTTATGTCCTTCCCCTTCTTCTTAAAGAGTAGAGAATTTATTACACTTAATTTAAAAAGCCACTTAGATTTTGAAAGAGGGACCAAGCAGTTCACTGAACTGGTTCATGTTTCTTGGGGAAAAAAAGGCATAAGATCATTAACCTAAATTTGCATAAAATCATTAACCTAAATACATGCAAATTTACAAATGACAACCAATGTTGAAGCAACACTGTTTTTGGAAATAAGAAATGCAGTAGGTATCTGGATTTGAGGCTGACTAGGTAGAAATCTAGGTGTAGGTTTTGGAGGTAAACACCAAGAAGCACTTCAAATTCTAATTGACAGAAGAAATGATTGCTAATGTAAAATACCAGTGTTTTAAAAAGAGTACATTCCACATTAATGAATAAACTGGCAATATTGTAAAATGTAAAGAGAAAAAGAAAATGCTAGCAGCCAACACAATTTCCTGAGGCAATGAATTGCATTAGTCCATTATGTGATGCATGAAGAATCTTTTCAGGCCTTCAAATCTATCACCTATTAATTATGGAATGAGCTGTACTTTTCATGTGGAATATTTTCTCTGGTCATTCTTTCAAGGCTTGCATTATCTTATAAACTGGTCATATCTGAGTCAACAAAACCAGCTGATTACAATGCAGCCAGCTTATTAAATAGGGACACTTTTACACCACAGAATTGTATGCTATGATTCCATCTTAACTGCAATGGCTGCACGGTGTTGAATCCTGGTTTTCATAATTTGGTGACACACTAAAAATTCTAGATGCTCCTGAACATGAACGCAGCATTCTCCTCTCCCGCTTCCTGAGTTAATTGAGTCCAAATTTCTTTTGCACATTAAACACATTTTGCAACAATTGAAGTAGGCTGAGGGCAAAAGGGGAAGGTGGAAAGAAAAACTGCCATTTTAAAAGCGGCTGAAAAAATGAGATGAAAGAGGATTAATGGGGACTGTCCCTCACAAATCAGGACAGTTGGAGAGTATGCATCCCTAATTACTCAACTGAAGTGTGAAGTTACTGCAGTGCCAGAAAGTTGGAGATTGAAGAAAAAATTCATTTGAAGTACAGAATTCTATGGGGGGAACAATGTCCTCCCTTTGCCTTTGGCCTGTTTTGAAATCCCTGGCGCCTTCTCCCTTAGTATGATCAGACTATGCTGGGCCAGGTCTGGAGAAGGGCTCCCCTTGCATACCTCCTTCTCACTATGACCAGACATCTATTTTGGGCCCATTCACACTCAGAAATAACTCAGTGTGGAAACTGGGTTATTTCATTCATTTGCCACGATTGTTCATGGCATTAATTTGCCATGATAGAATCTCTCCATGGCATTTTATCCTGGATTCACATTCACACTTGGGAACGTGGTAAAATGTCATGGAGAGATTCGATCCTGGCAGTCACAGCAGTGGGGACAGATGAGGACGAGGAAGAGGAGGATGAGGGCAAGGGGAGGGAGGAAGGCTGATCCAGGGCAGGGGCACCAGGGGCAGATGTGGAAGTGGGTCATGTTTGCTGTGGGATTCTGGGAGGTGTAATCTTAAAAGTAAATTATCTAAGATCTGTAACAGTGAAGGAGGCATGGGACAGAACTGGAGGAGAGGGGGCTCTGGAAGATCCAGTTCTTCAGGCTCAGCACCCTCCAGCTCACTGTCAAGAATTCCTCCTGGGTCCTCAGAGATAATATTTTCAGCTTTGTATGGTTCCTTCTCGTCTGGCTCCACATCTGAGTTTGAGACTGGGCCATGATAGAAACCAAGTACAGGGACGTAGCCAAGGGAGGGGGTTCTTGGGGTCTGGAACCTCCCCCCTTCATTAGAAAAATGAATGGTGTGTGCTGCTGCGCCGTCGCACTCAAATCCCATTATAATGGTGGCACTTAGTCTGGACCCCCCCCTTCCATTAGAAAAATGAATGGTATGTGCTGCTGCGCTGCCGCACTCAAGCCCCATTATAATGGTGGCAATTAGTCTGGAACCCCCCCTTCCTAAAATCCTAGCTACGTCCCTGCCAAGTACAAAATCAGGTGAGACGTACCTCATTTTTTCATATGTACATCTTGCAAGATACATGAAGGGATAAATCACATTTGGGACAGCTAAAAATCTGCTTAATCAGTTCTTCAGAACCCATCAACATCTGCAGTTGCCTGTGACATAGGGGACCATCTTGGTTTACTATGAACATTCCCCGGCACATTACAATACATCTGCAGTATAGTTTATGTACTGGTTATAAATAAATTATAGAGGGCTTCATGGAGTTCAGCAGAAGTTCACTGCCTCTGGATGCAGCCTTTAGAAGACACATTATTATTTTATTTGTGGAATCATCAACATCATCATCATCATCATCATCATCATTATCCCAGCCATCTCTCTGAATGCTCAAAAACCTTAAAACAATTTACAGCTAATTGATGAAACGTCAGCTTGCATTGAATGCTATTTTCTGAGTGCTGCCTCACATTGTATTGTTACCAGTTCCTCCAGTCGGTTCCCTAAGGCAAAGACTGAGTAAATTGATTGACCTTTCCACAATCCCTTGAAGGTCAACCTATGCTTTATCAAGCCAGTTGATGAGAGATGGTTCAGAACAGTCTGTTTTTCAGTCCAAGCATCATCTCTACCTGCTTATTCACAACTCTCTGCAAAAGCATGGAGAGGTTAATTGTTATTACTACCCACAATTAGAAAGCCCCTGATTTGAAGTTTTCTGAATCTTTTTCAGAAGTGGGTACATAATAAGATGTAGATGCTCCCTATACACTCTGTGTGTGTGTGAGAGAGAGAGAGAGAGAGAGAGAAAGAGAGAGGAAGGGAAAGTGGAGGCTGGGAAAGAGAAGGTGGGGAGGAAGAGAGAGATTGTCATGACATTTGGTGTTAACGACCTCCTCAGCTTCAGAGTAAGTGGGTAGAAAGCATTTGTGTGTATAATTTATGTGATGTTACACATTAACCTCTGAAAACTGTCTCCACAGTTATAGTCTTACTTATCATGCACCATGTTTTACATTAAATTATGCAACCAATCTGGAAGTTGGAAGAAGGTACCATGTCCTCCTTTTGTACTGCTTTAGAAGTAGACTAAGGATGTCACAGTCAGCCATGATGTATCTGTGTGGCATTTGTTGTTCAACATCACATCCACTTTTTCAAAGGCAGGGTAGAACCATTGGGAAACCTGTCACAAATGCCCCCTTCTTTAATGTTAAACCATCGGATTAAAGTACTTCAGTCATGCAAGCAAGTTCTTTGACAGATTTTTAAAAATATGAACCAACTGTGAGACAAGTTCAAAATGAAACGGAACTGGTTCATTATAGATGAAGGTTTGTTGGAAGGTAGTTTCATTCTTGGTTCATTAACAATATATAGAGTACATGACTTTTGCTACAGCCAGGGTAAGTGCCTTCACCCAGGCAATTTATGAGCTGGAAAGATGATCTAGTTGCAAAATGTGGATAATCAATCATCTTTACAACCGAGTTTGGTTGGGCCAGGGCAACCCAAAGAGGAAAAGGAATGGTCATAAGTAGCAGTTGGAGAACTGTGATAGATACTGAGTCACAGTTTACTAACCTTACTTCAAATTATGGCTTTGGGTTGTTTTATTTCAGAACTATTACTTTGTGTGTACTCTTGTGTGACATAATGAGTTAGGAATATGGGACACTACCCTACGCCATTTCAGAAAATTGTCTATCCAGATCAGGATTATCTACAGCATTGTCTCAACCAGAGCTCTAGATGTTGTTGGATCTCTACTCCCTGAATCCCTAACCGTTGACTATGCTGGCCAGAAACTTCTGGGAGGTCAAGCCACTAGTACACTGACTGGAACTGGCTCTGTAGAATTTCACACTGGAGTCTTTCTCAGACTCAGAACCCTATACTGTTATAGTGCTATATTCCACTTTAACAGCCATGGTTCAGTGGGGCCCAAGATCTCTCTGGCTGAGAATTTTCAATGCCACCACAATGGCAGCAATGTACATAGCAATGGAAAATAATATGCATCAGTGTATAAAGCAGGTCAGGGTTACAATGCTGGAGTGGACCATCCATTCTGAGTTTAAAATTCAGATTCAAAACGGGGGGGGGGGGGGAGTGGAGGATTGTCAAGAAACTTTGAGGATGAGTCCTCCAAAGCAGGAAAGCTTTGTAAAGATACTTGGGATGTGCCCATGCAGTAGTTCCCAACTAGCTTTGTTTTTGTTGTTAATTACCTTTGATTCAACCCCCAACTCATGGTAACCCTGTGAATGTGACATCTCCAAGACCCCCTATCCTCAACTGCTCTGCTCAGATCCTGTAGGTTCAGGCCTATGGACTCTCTGATTGAGTCTAACCATCTGGTATGCAGTCTTCCTCTCTTTCTACTGTCTTCTACCTTTCCTAGCATTATTGTATTTTTTTAATGACACATGCCTTCTCATGATGTGGCCAAAGTACAACAATTTGATCATCTTAGCTTCCAGAGAATGTTCAGACTTGGTCTGTTTTAGGACTCATTTGCTTGCCTTTATGGCTGTCCACAGTATCCTCAGCATTCATCTCCAGCATCACATTTCAAATGAGTTGATTTTCTTTCTATCCACTTTCTTCATTGTCCAGCTCTCACATTGGAACATGTTGATGGGGAATACAATGGCCTGGATGACTGTAATTGTAATGTTCAGTTGTATAACTTGGCACTTTATGATCTTGTATAGTTCTTTCATGATTGCTCTTCCCATTCTATCTTCTTCTGATTTCTTGACTGCAGTCTCCATTCTGATCAATGTTTGATCCAAGGTCTGGGAAATCCTTAACTATTCCAATTTGCATGTAATCTAGGTTGAATTTATCTAAATTGTTTGTGAGTGGATAGTTGTATGTTGGGCTGCTATTTGCCAGTGTTTGGGCACCAGTGGCAGCAGGTGGTTCCAATGTAAATGAGATGGTCCTTCCACTATAGGTTTTAAACCAAACTTTAAAGGAGTGATCCAAGGTGGGAAACCTATTGGAGGGATATTCAGCACTGTGGATTCAGCTCCTATAAAGTTCAGATTGAAATCCAGATGAGATACAGTGGCTCCACTGACATCAGGGGCCTTCAGCCACCACTGCTGGGCAACAGTGACAAGCAGCCAACCTCTCACTGGCCCCTCCTTCAGGAAAGGATATGGTGTGGAGCATCCCTGGTTAGAGCTACTTGGGAGTCCTCTAAACAGTGTAAGTCCTATGCCTCCCAAATTAGTATGGCTGGATGTAAAAGGAAAGTCCAGTCAACCTATCCCCTGATTAGAAGCTAGAATTGCCAATCAGAGATGAATATCACCAAACAACAGCTGCCTTGGATCCAATTTACGGAGAAAGGTAGGATATAAGTGAAATAAATAAATAAATGATACCACACAACCACTTTTGTGCCTCTCTAGCCCAAGTCCTTTCCATTTGTGGAGAAACTAAGGGATGTTACAAATACGTTTCTAAAAAAATTTCTTAACAAAAATACAAGTCTTCTTGAGGCTCCACAGTAGTGAAGCCAGAACACTTTACCTCTGAAAATCTCTGAGACAGGGATCCACTGTGGCAGTCTGAAAATCTCTGAGGGGTTAATCAGACAGTGAAAATAATCCTGGTAGAATGTGGGTTGAATTTTTGTTTGCATGCATTTTGAATGCACCCAAGTAAATGGGGGGAGGGAGGTGGGCATGACCAAAAAAACCCCACTTAAGCCAGGATCTCAGTTTTTCCCCCAAGTTTCCCGAAAAGATTCTCATTGCCAGTTGTGTGTATAGCCGATGCAAATAGATCCAGGATAAAACTCTGCTTATCTTTAATGTGTTTCAAATACATCTGCATAATCAACTCCATCTTTATTTGCAGTGCTGACATGTGTGAGCAACAGAACTCATAGAAATGCGCAGAGATTCAGTTCTGATAAAAAAAATAGTATGAACAACAAAACCGGAATACATGAGTGAGATTATTCGCATAATCGCACTAAAAAAATATCTCTGAATAGCCCCTGAGACAGGAATCCACTGGGAACCCACAACTCCTCTAGAAACTGCCCAACAGGGCTCTTCTTACATTCTTATGCTCCCTGGGGTCAGAGCTGTGTGGTTGTTTTCTCTGAATTGGCTTTGATTCAATGATCATTTCCTGTAAAACCAATCCAGAAAAATATTTGCCTGATTTAATCAAATGTTAGTACTTTTAAGTCTCATTGATTTCAAAGGAAGCAAATGCTAACATGTAAACAGGGGTAGGAGTCATGTGACCCTTCAGATGCTAATGGACTGCAAATCTCAACTGTCCTCACCATTGGGAATGCTGGCTAGAGATGTGAGGAGTTGTAGTTTAACAACATCTGGAGGACTTCACACTTCCCACCCGTGACATGAATAAACAGAAAAATCGTTGACATTGACCTGAATCTTACACTTTAGTTTTATTCCATGAGTTGACAGCAGTTTTCTGTCCATGATATCAGCCCAATATAAAATCAACAAAAGCACAATCACAGCTTGGGCTCAAATATTTCCTGAGCAATCCCAAGGTTACTGATCCTATGGAATCTTATATAATCCTGTATAATATTACAAATACAACTCTTCCAATTGTTAGCCTGTTATCTGATTTGGTTTTGGATTACTACATGTCTGGAAGAAAAAATGCACATTTGGGTGGGGAAAATGGGAAAGTATTTCTCTGGTGAATTGGTTGGAGTGTTAGTGACAGCTGTTACAAGTCTGCTCAGACTATAGGAATGTCAGCCTCAAAAGCCCTCCCAGATGGATCGGCAGGCATAATGCAGGTGAGGCAATCAAAGGCATTCAATGACAAATGGCATTTATCCCACAATAGTGTCATCACTGCAGACCCACACCCATATGTGCCCTGCCTCTACCGTTTGAGTCAGAGATGAGAATAAATCATGTTTCTAAGGGCAGACACGTTTCATTCTCGGGAGCATCGAACGGCATCTCAATCCAAAAGGATGTAAACAAACATTACATCTGGCTGCCTTCCTTACATACTCACGCAGTCGCTATGCAGTGTTGCATCCAAGTACATCTTTCTCAAAAGGATTTTCCGACACGTACTGCAGACCAAGCACATACAATCTTGTCAGCATAGCTAGAATCACCTTAGTGAGCTCATAATGAAACTGATGGTTACTTCAGTTTCCATGTCATCAGAGTAGCAGATGAATAGTATAACTGGGATGGTGGGAGGGGGTGTTTGCTTTTTGCTTGTTGAGCAGGTGCTGCATTAACTCTCACAAGGAACTTTCATGCATGGTTTTGGAACCAGTTGAAAAGGAGCCAACAGTAAAGCTTCTCTTTTGCTCTCTGGAAATCCAGCTGTTCAACTGCCTGTATACACAGATTCTCCAAAGCAGCTGAGGGAGTGAAGACATGGCCAGTTTCACACTCTGCCATCAGGATTATCCCACCTTTCAAGGAACAAGTCTCCTGCCCTTGGTCTATGCTCTCATTGCCCAGCTGCCAGATATCTCTCTCAAGCAATCTAAGATAAGATCTTCAGTCAGGACTGAGACCAAGTTACCATAGTTTTTCTGGTGATTACTGTATCCAGCACATCATAGGATTAAAAAAAAAAACATCCATCTCCAAATGTGCTAATGGAACCTTGGGAAAGATCAGTAGGCGATACAACAGCAGGCTCGGCTATAAGATTGTGATTTAGACTGCCAAATAATTTCATTCCAGCTGGAAACAAAATCTGGGTTTAATAATTATATATAGAAAACACAGGCTGTGTATTCAGCTCTTCTCAAGCTGTGTATCACAGCAAAGGCCTGTTCTCACATCCACATTAGCTCATGGTTGGAAACATCCAGTCCCTGGCGATGTTTAGTCCCAGCAGCATCTGGGCAGCTATGCCTATTCATACCACATGCTGGAATCAGAGTTCCCAAGCCACCATCATCTCATGTTCCCAATCCAATTCTATACATTTTTATTAAGAATTTAGTAAGTCTGTATTCTGTAGTATTCCTTCCCACGTCAATAATCATAAAATTGTTTGTGGCCTTGTGGTGATTTTAAAGGAAGTGACAAACTGCCCATCTCTTTAGTTCAGACCAAGTCGCCTTATGCTAAGGGAAATGAACAAAGTCATACCTGTGGTAGCTTGACCAGGGTTTCAATAAACATATATTTCCTACTTGTCTGGGCACAAATGCTCAATAACCAGATGATATAGTTTAGGGGCTTAAAAACTGAACTACAAACAAGGAAGCAACCACTAAGTGAACCATTACCTTCACTACCACTTAACAGCTTCATGATGGCTTCCTGCCAACTTGGGGTGTGTGTCACTAAACGACATGCCCCCAAGCCATTGGGAAGCTGACACAAAAGGGCTGTCTGTTTTACCCCTCAGTTTCTTGATTTTAAAACTCTTCAGAGTTACTTTGTGTTTGCAATCATTATCCTGCTGAATGATGAATCTCTGCCTGAGCCCTAGGTCTTTTGCAGATTGATACATTTTTACACCTTTCCTCTGGAACTGTCCTGCATTTGGCTCCATTCATCTTCCACTTTATCCAGACCAGTTTCCTGCCCCCTATTAAGGGGAAACAACCCCACAATGTGGCAATGATCATTGTTGTCTTTGTGCCATACATAGCATTTTGTAGCAAGACCAGAACGTTCAGTTTTGATCTTGTCAGGATACAGAACCTTTCTACATGTTTGCTGTGTCCCTCATTTGCTTTTTTGGAAATTCCAAAGGGCTTTGATATGGGATTGTTTCACAAATGGATGTCTTATCATGAAAAAATCAAGCTATGTGGATCAACCAAGTGAGAGTTGTCCCTGCTTTGTGCAGGATTGGTACGTCTGCACAACTTTACCCACAGACTTCTTTCAATAGCTCTTTGGTTATGATGCTCCAAGACTCTGGACCTTCCAGAAACAGCTGTATTTAATGTGAGATCATGTAGCACTGGAACTGCACACAGGTTCACTTCATTCAACTACTTATGTGGCTTCTGGAGGGTGGGTTGCAACAGATATTATGTAGAATGGATTAATATTTTTACTTTGATGTGGCATTAATCGCAATTATGTAGCATTAGACAGATCATTTATTCAGTTTTGTGCCTGTAAATGTGGGATAATATTGATGTAATTTGATTTCAGTTATTGTGAAATGTAATACGAATAGCATTTTTTGGGGGGCGGGGGGCAGGGGAGTAGCCCTTTGATTCTACCTGTGTATGTACAAAATAGAAAATCATTATGTGTTCTTGTGCTACTTCCAAGGATGTTAGTATTAATGGCATCATAAAGACGTACACTGTCACATGTATAAATCGATACCTACATTGACTTGTATACAGTGGAGATTAAAAGAAAACATCCCACACAAAAATAGAAAGAAATGAAAGTGCCCTAACTGATGTAAGTATGAGATATGACATCATCATATAACCTGCATTTCTTAACACATCAGAGTGTAATAATAAAGGTAAAATCAAATGGAGAATCACGCTGTGTGAACCATGAAGGTTCCCAAAATAATCAAATATTCCTTAGGGCATGTTCTTATATTTGCAAAAATAAGCAGCACAGAAGCATACTCAGAAGTACCAGTCCCAATGTTTCCTAGAGGCCATTTCAGATTTTTTAAAAAAATTATAAATGTATGTGTCCTTCACGCTTGCTAGCATAAAAAATGACAAAGGAAGAAAAAATAACGCATAGGTGTACTGTGCTCTTTTGCAAAAACAGAACATTGCATCTACTTTTCTCAACAATACTAAATATTTAATCATTCTGTTTACAAGAGGTAAAGGAAAATTCCAACTTATATGCTGCAAAGCATGACGTCATGCTGCTCATAGGGACTGCCCATGATCCAGCCTCCTGTTGAAGCTCTTGAGGCCTGCATTTTGGAGAGTAACTAAGAAGGAATCCTAGGAATGCTGAGAGGAACTTGGAAGTGTTCACTTTTGAAGGCTACAACCCCCAAAGACAGCCAGTGTGGTGTTTTGTTGTTTGAGTGTTGGATTAGGTATCCAGGAGGACAGGGTTTGAATCCCTGCTCAATCCTGGAAATCAGCTGAGTAATCTTCAGCAAGTCATACACTCTCAACCTTAGAAGAACCTCTGAATAAATTTTGCCAAATAAACACTATGATAAGGTTGCCTTAAGCTGGAATTGACTTGAATGCACATAACAATAACAAACAACTCCAAGGATGGCCCAGGTTGCAGATTATGTAATGTAATATAATGTAATATTAACCAAAATACACATTTGACAATAATATTACAGAGGGTGTTTAGTGTGATAATGGAGGGTCTAATACCCGTTTTTGCATCCTTAGTTAGTTACAGACACGCGCCCTAATGCAGTCTGATGGTGTGCATGTACATATTTGGTTGTTTTCACCCATCTAAGAGCAGCTTTGAAGATTATAGCAAAATGAAGATCATCATAATCATGAGCAGGGAGGCCTGTTTTTGTGTTCCATCTTCACAGAGCTGAAACAGGTCCACCTAGCAATCTCTTTTTTTTCCATATCTCAGCCCCAGAAAATACCGAAGAGGTAACTTTTAAATGTATTTCAGAGTGTCAAAAGGTTCAACTCATTTTGCTTCTTGTGACAACCAAATAACATGTGACTTGAGTTGCAGTAACACTATCCGACAAATTCACAGCTTTGCTTAATAAATGCATAAATACATATATACATATGCATAGGGTTGCCATTCATCAGGACCTCGAAACCGGGACAAATGTAGGACAAACTTTTCAAATGTAGGACACTTTTTTTGTGTGTCCTGCATTTGAATAGGAGCCTCCCAGGCTTTCCCTCTGGGCCTGGGCCCCGCCCTCGGAGGGGGCGGAGCCCGGGCAGGGAGGGACTCCTCCCCTTCAGGGAAGCTTTCCCTCTGGGCCTGGGCCCCGCCCTCGGCGGGGGTGGAGCCCAGGCGGGCAGGGACTCCTCCCTTTCAGGGAGGCTTTCCCTGCAGGCCTTGGCCCAAGCTGCGAGGGAAAGCCTCCCTCAGCTTGCCATATCTTACCCGGGGGCGGGGGCAATCCCGGGGGTGGGGCCAAACCAGGGTGGTACCGTGCGGACCCGCCCCAAACCGGGAAAGTCCCGCCCCCAGGCGGGATATGGCAAGCCTACATATGCATAGCCTCAAGCACATCAAAACGATTAAAATTGTTTTTTGTGGGTTTTTTGGGCTATGTGGCCATGTTCTAGAAGAGTTTCTTCCTGACGTTTCACCAGCATCTGTGGCTGGCATCTTCAGAGAATGCTTGCCTGGAAAAAGTTGGGTGTATATATACTGTGTGAACCTGGGTGAGCCCAACTTTTTCCGGGCAAGCATTCTCTGAAGATGCCAGCCACAGATGCTGGCGAAACGTCAGGAAGAAACTCTTCTAGAACATGGCTACATAGCCCGAAAAACCCACAAAAAAACTATGGATGCCGTCCATGAAAGCCTTCGACTTCAAATTAAAATAGACTAAGGACTGCTTTAGATGACACTCATCGTTGATGGGCAGACCCACATCTTCAGATTCTCATTTATGTCACTCCTGTGACACATTTCATTCCCAGTTTGCTTCTGTTTTCCAAGAGCACATGCAGAGAGCAGTTCACAGAACAGCAGACATAAATTCCAAGTTGGAAGACTGGTTTTGTTATGAAATTGGCATGGACCTTCATATTCAAATGTTATGTTGATGGATTTTAAAACATAATTTTAAAACAGTTTAATATCTGAGTAAAGAAAAATCAATTATAAATTATTAGTAACTATAAAATCATGTAATTGTGGTGGGAGCTGATGGCTCCCACATTAGTATGGTGGTGAACCCCTCCAGATTTAGCCCAGACGTTAAAGGTACGGAACATATTTTGGGAATATCTTGGACTAAAATCTAGATTTACCTACCCACCATCCATTTATCAATGGGTATATATATATATATAAGACACAGTATGGCAACCTCCTCTGAAGAAATCTTGCAAAAAAAAAAAAAAAAAAAAAACAGCCATGATATGTTCATGTTAGGGTTGCAATGTCAGAAATGACTTGAAGGCACACAACAGCCTCAGCAACAATAAATGCTATACTATTTACACCATATAACATAAATGTATACCTATAGTCAAGGGAAAGGAGTCTTTTAAAATGTTTTAATTTTCTTTCTTTATTTGATGTAGGCCCCACCTTTCAACATAGCATCAGGGTAGCTTATAAAAATCACAATTAAGATAAAATGCATTTAATTAATAACATTAAAACAAAAAAGTTAAACCCCATGTAAACGTGCAATACACATGTGGTCAGCTGAGTTTAAAATGGCATATGACTTGAAAGCACACAACAGCAACAACAACAACAACGCAATATACATGAGATTTAAAAGCCTGGCAAAATAAAACACGGACTTTCTGCAGGTCTAAAGTGACATCACCTTGTAAACCAAATGAGACTGTTTAAATACTTGAAGGGATGTTATATTGAGGAGAGAGCAAGCTTGTTTTCTGCTGCTCCAGAGACTAGGACCCGGAATAATGGATGCAAGCTACAGCACAAGAGATTCCATCGCAACATTAGGAGGAACTTCCTGGCAGTAAGGGCTGTCCGACAGTGGAACACACTCCCTCGGAGTGTAGTGGAGTCTCCTTCCTTAGAGGTCTTTAAACAGAGGCTGGATGGCCATCTGTCGGGGATGCTTTGATTTGGATTTTCTGCATGGCAGGGGGTTGAACTGGATGGCCCTTACAGTCTCTTGCAACTCTATTATTCTATGATTCTATGCTCCATGCCGGTACGCTGCATAGCCACGCCTATCACTATGTCTTATTTTTGGGGTATGACTTATATTGTGCAAATACTTAAAAATCCTGCTACAGCTTATTTTATGGGTATGTCTTACTTCTGGGAAAACAGAGTAGTACTTTGGCACTGTAGTATGGCTGACAGTGTTTGGTACTCACTGGACCACAAGCAATGTTGTGGCAGTTAAAGACAACACTTTATTAGAGGTAGAAAAAACACTTTGGATATTTTCTTCCTCCCACCTTCTGATGGTACAGTTTTAAGTAGCTGATAGTCTGAGCATTGGAATATGGATCTGGAGATCAGGATTCAATTCCCCACTTGGTCATGGGTGTCCATGGGCAAATCACACACTCTCAGCCCCAGAAAACACTGTGATAGGGTCACCCCACCACACGATAACAACAAGAAATTTACCCCTGGGGCTTTTCACACTGCATAACTGTAGTTCTTTGATTTCACATGAATTACAGTGGGATATTTGGAGAAGTAGTCAAGCTCAATGGCACAAAATTCTAAATATCCCATGTAACTACATATTGTGGGATAGTATAGTAGTTTGAATGTTGGACTCCGGGAGACTAGGATTAAAATCCCTGCTGGGCCATGGAAACCCACTGGATGATTGTGGGCAAGTCATGCTCTCTCAGCCTAAAGGGAAGGCAATAGCAAACCTCACCTGAATAAATATTGCCAGGAAAACCACACAATAGGGTGGCCTTAAGTGGGAAACAACTTGAAGGTACATAACAACTATATATCCCAGGATTCCAGAAGATGAAGCCATGGCAGTTAAAGTGGAGAGTGCCATCACTGTGCAGTGTGAAAGGACCCTCACTGAATGGCAGAGCCAGACCTTGGTATGATTTCTATTCTTTGTGATTTCATTTAGAAATCATATGATTGCTGCAGAAGTAGGAAGTAGAATGAAGTGTATGAAAGCTCATGCTGCCAATTTCTTTCTTTCAGTTAGTGTCAAAGGTTCTACAAGATCTTTCCACATACTATTTTTTTACCTGTTGACATGCATATCTTGCTTTGAAAAGGTCATTCTATTAGACAAAAGAGTTGCCTATCTGAGAGGCAAATACATTCATCAGGATAAATAAACAAATTACCCTCCTTTCCCATGCACCCCCTACTCCTTTGTTTGGAGACCCTGCCTGCTAGTATCTGCATATTAAAAAAAAAGTTTTGTCTGAGTGAGTATATAACTGTGCCAAGTTGCAACCTTTTAAACTGTAAGGGCACTTAATCATTCTGCCATGTCAGAGCTTAGAAAACTGATTCTCTGGATATTTGCTTTGACTCTTGGCTAATTATTTTTGTTTCTTCAGATTATATGTGGTCCCCTTTGTTTATAACATCAGAATAAATGGATTAGCAAAGGCTGCTGGTGATATGTTACAAAAGCCATATCACTGATAGGCAACCTAAAACAGTCTATTCTCTACCCTTTAGAAATTACAACAAGCTATTGTTCTTTGAGCTGGAAATTTCAGTAATCAGGAAAATACTACATCAATATGATAAGAATGTTAGAGCTGGCAATCTTTTGCATGCTTATGCTCAGTGGTTTGAATTTCTCTAAGAGTTTTCACATAGTAGGTATCCATCTCATCTGTTGCTCTTAGCCATACCTTCTCTCTTCCTCAATCAGTTAGACATAATTTTTCTTCTAAAGTGGGCCCTCCACATTCACTGGGGTTAGGGGCATAGGACTCCCATGAGAGTGGAAAAACCACAACTAACAAAACACTGAGGTTTTTTAACCTGAGAGAACACCTCTTTAGGAATCTCTAGGTCCTCCAGTGCATGTCTACGGTCAACATCTGCCAGAAGTTGATCACAGAATTTCACTGGAAGAGTTACAGATGCTTAAAGGAGTGTTTTTTCCTAGGAACCTCTAAGTCCTCCAGTGCAACTTCTGACCACAGAGTCAAGCTGAGTATCTAGAGATTTCTAGAGAGAACATATTAATCAAATCCATGAATAATCAAAGCTGCAGAAGTCAAAGCTGCAAATATGGAGGGCTGACTGTTATTCTGCTCCCTCTTCTCTCTCCCTTTCTGCCCTCCATATTTGAAAAGTACACTACAGAGCCCCTCAACATGTTATAAAAATTTTAATGTTTGTAAGGAAAGCT
The DNA here is from genome assembly GCF_019175285.1 of Sceloporus undulatus. Taxonomy (NCBI): domain Eukaryota; kingdom Metazoa; phylum Chordata; class Lepidosauria; order Squamata; family Phrynosomatidae; genus Sceloporus; species Sceloporus undulatus. The sequence continues at coordinate 107,732,868 of NC_056522.1, read as the reverse complement.
ATTTCAAATGTTTTTATAAAGAAGACTAAACCTACTTTATTTCTCTGCTAGAACCTGTGGGGGTACTGTGGGACTGGTTGTTTACCTTCTCCTTACAAATAGTAATTACTCTGCTTGTTATATACGACTCTCTCACACATCCCCCCGAAAATACATTTTTGAATAAACCATTGTATGCTTTGATGTCAGTGTGTTGTCCAACCAAATCAAAGCATTTTTATGTCCCATTCATTTAAAGGGAGGGAAGTTTAACTTTTACAATGAGACCAATGAAAGCTTGAAGTGCTTAACTCTGGGCCAAACTACAGACTTTTTCCATGCTATGGATTGTCTGAAATACATAGCAGTGGAAATCATGTGCAGCAGTATAATTCCACTGAAATACTGTGGAATTCTCCATTTTCTGACACAGAAGATAATAACAAAATCATCAGATCTGAGCATAGCTAGAAGGGAGAGGAACTGCATTTTCACCAAATGAAAAGTAGATGTTATCAGGCTTAGACAGATGCTCCACTCCCATATTTGCAAGCATTGTTGGGTGGAATGTACAGGATTCATGCTTTGGGTGTGATGTCCCAGGATCTGAAAGGGAAGATAAGAGAACAAGGGCATTTTCTGAATCCTTCCACAATGAATCATACAGAATGGATATTCACTAGTATGTTATGTAGCTAATAAAACTTCAGAGGGGAGAGTCACCGGACCACAAAGTGGTGTGAAGAAACAACAGTCAGTCACTTCAAGTCACCCTGAGTCCATGGCAACTCAATTAGTCTCATGAACAATGGAACGATAAGAGAAACACTCTATCCATCTTGGGAGAAAATAAACTCTGTCCTTCTCAGAACTTATGTGATTCTATCTCTTCTCCTGCAGTCCTTTCAGATTGCACCTTTGTTGCAAAGCCTTTGCATAATCCCCCAGTCCTATCATTCCTACTTCTAACAAGGTCTAAAATATATCAAAACTACATATATATTTTTGCATTTATCTATTTATAAATTGCTTTTCTGGCCACCAGAGTCACCAGATCAATGGCCAAGATCATATAGGGAAAAGTTCTAATCAAGTGGAACTATGTGCCATTTCCTGCTTCCCTTCCCTTCATCTTGTTGCTGCAGGGCCTCTTTTATGTTCATTTACTGGGCAGTAGAAAGCAGCAGGGTAGCAAAGAAGCATTTGACTTTGTGGCTATAACTAGATGCACAATGATGACTTCATTCTCTAAGTTGTCTAAAGGACCCCTGAGAGGTCTTTAAGGATGCCTTTGACATTGTGCATCTAGCTCTAAACATGTATCTGTCAAATGTTTCTCCATACATATGCATGCTCTCTCCACTGGCCACTAAATAGCTGGGAAAGAGCAGCATAAGACTGCTGGGTTTTGAAGGAGTTGAGCATTACATTAGCAATAGCAATAGCAAGTACTTAAGTACTGTCTAAGCAGTTTACAAGGTGTAAGATAATTGCCCCCAACAATCTGGGTACTCATTTTAGTGACCTTGGAAGGATGCAAGCCTGAGTCAAGCTTCAGTCCCCTTGGCTGGGAATGAACTCTCAACTTTATGGTTTTGAGTGAGGAGCTACAGTACAGTGGTACCCCGGGATACGAAATACCCAGGTTACGAAATTTCCGGGATATGAAAAAATCCCATAGGAAATAACTGTTCCGGGTTACGAATGTTTTTTCGGGTTACGAAGAAATTTTTTGGTGCTTTTCGGCGCTTTTTCGCACGAAACGCGGCTTTTCCCCATTAGCGCCTATGGGTTTTCGGCTTGCGAAGGCTTTTCGGGTTACGAAAGCAGCCGCGGAACGAATTAATTTTGTAACCCGAGGGAGCACTGTACAGGCATTTTACCACTGCACCACAATTGGTACATTTTATAAGCAGGTTGCCAGCCAATGCACAATACAATCGTAATATTAAGAACAGAACAGAAACAAGGGTCCAAAATACACTACAGAAACAATCCAGTTTGGCTCAGTGCTAGGGAATCTTGGCAATTGTAGTTTATTGTGGCACCAGAGCTCTCTGATAGAGAAGGCTAAATGTCTCACAAAACTACAGTTCCCAGAATTCCATAGCATTGAGCCAAGGCTATGAACCAGTCTCAAACTGGACTATTTCTGCAGTGTATTTAAGACCCAAGTCTTCTTTAGAAACAGAGTGAAGGCCCTTTTAAAAGCCAAAGTCTTGCCAAAATAACACACTTTTGACTATCTACTAGAAAATCAGTAAAGATGAAGCCAACCTGAACTCCACAACCAAAGTGATGCTACAGCAAAGTCTGTCTAGTGTACTCACCAGCCTAGACTTTTTGGGTGACAGGAAACCCACACAGAACTTCCACTAGAGAGCTTACATCCTGGGCATGGAACAAGAAAAGTATTTCAGGCCTGGTATATACCTATTGGTATGTCTGGGCCAGTGGTGGCCTAATTTCCTCTGGAGGGAAGCCGCAGCTGCCAAACCGCACGGCTTCCCTCCGGAGGAAAAAGAACCTGGAAAAACCGGGTTCTTTTTTTGCTGCCATAGTTACATTGCGAGTGCGCCAATGGCACACTCGTGACATAACTGGCACTGCGCAATGTGCGGACACTATGTGTCTGTTACATCATAATGGGCCCATGTACATGGGGCGCCGCCATTACAGTGCCACCAGTACATGCTAGGGTTAGGGACCATCCGGTTGCCGCACTGTCCCTAACCCTAGTTGCGCCACCACCACGCCACAAAGGGCTCATCTGTCCCAGGCCATGGATACGCTGTCCCCATTATGGCACATAAATATCCAGATGCAGGTGAGTTCCCAAATCCCCACATCTCAGATCATTACTATATCTAACCAGCCCTACTTGGTGTTTTTTGTTGTTGTGTGTTTTCAAGTTGTTTCCTACTTATGGTGACCATAAGTTGAACTTATCATGGGATTTTCTTGGGAAGATTTGTTTGTGAGAGGTTTGCCTTTGCCTTCTTCTGAGACCAGTGATTTCCCCAAGGTCACCCAGTGGGTTTCCATGGCTGAGAAAGAACCCTGGTCTCTAGGGTCATAGTCTGTCACTCAAGCCACTATACCATGCTGACTCTCCCACTTGATGCACCAGAAATCAATAGCTCACCAGCAAAAATTTGAAAGGATTGATGTCTGCCTAATAAAAATTAATTTAAGAAAACATTAACCTCACCCAAAAGAGAGAAGGCCATTTTGTACGCAACTCTAGGAAAACCCTCTTTAATTTGACTTCCAGCTTCAAAGTTATTAATATAGTTGAACATGGCTCTCTTTCAGTAGCTTGATTCTCTGTACCACAGAAAATATACTCTCTCCCAACTGGTGTGCATGAAGTGAAGAGTAGGCTTTTAAAGTGGTTTCTCTCATTTGAGGTGCCTGCATTTTTGAAGTCCTGGGTTGGCTTGCGGCATCTTTCCTGTCAGCAACATTTTCTGCCAATAATAAAGGCATCCTTCATTTTCAAGCATCTCATTGGAAACTCTTCTAATGAGTAAATTTCAAAGAACATTTTTCTCTCTTCACATTATAGAAGTAATGATTTCCATTCCATCCAGCTGTACTTTTGAGGTTATAGTCAAATAGTTTGTATCTTTTTTAATCCAGATGTCTATGGAAACTGGTCCTTTGGAGTCATGGGACACATATTCCAATGCTCCTGACATAATGTAACCTTCTTTGCCAGGATTGCTGAGCCAGGTCAGCTCAAAATACGTTCAAGAATGTAGATTTAAAGTTGCAATAGTCACTAAAAATTCTTAAAGAGCTGGCTAAAGCAATGAATTTACTGTATGTACAGTTTCCTGCATTTCTTCTTACATTTGTTTCTTTTTAAAGGTTTGTCAACCAATTAAAGGTTTTCAGTCAATTATCAAGCTTGCCCTTAATGGACTAATCAATTAATTAACTGAGGGAACTATGGCCTGTCCTTTGGCTCAAAAGATTCATTCAATTATTACAACCCCAGAGCTTAGAAGAGGTACTTTTTTGGAATACAGTGGTCCCTCAGTTTGTTTTGGGAATTTTCTCCCAAAAATATTTTCAATCCATGGCTGGTTGAATCTGTGGATACAGAGGGGTTGACAGTACAACTCTCAAAATGTTACAGCTTGTATAGCCTTGATGCCTGGGAGATTCCAGTGTGTGTGTTTGTTTGTGTGTGTGTGTGTGTGTTTCAGATCTGGGAGGCAGTAACATTTGTAAGCTGCCTACCAATTGGATCAGCTTGATAGCATAAAAGATTTCCTCATCTGGCTGTATCACTGGTAAAAATGTTCATGAAACATCCCTGAAATGTGGAGAAAGAACGCGTGTCTGGAAGCCAGGCATGCTTTCTCAATCATCAGGGAATTGTCGCTCCCTCATTAGCGTCCCTGAATCGTTCCTGGGGAGCGGATTTCCTATGAACGCAAAGTTTGTGTTCATAGGAAATCCGCTCCCCTTATGATGATTCAGGGACACTAGAGGGAGTGACAATTCCTTGACGACTGAGGAAGCATGTCTGGCTTTCAGACACGTGTGCTTCCTCCACATTTCAGGGATGTTTCATGGACATTTTACCAGCAATACAGCTAGGGGTGGAAATCTTCATAGAGAATCTCCATATTCATGCTTCTGGCATGAATTACATTGCAGTTAAGATTGTGCCTGAAACATGGGCAGATGTACATGCAGCTGCTTTATTTCTCTTATAGCCCCCAATGGAAGTAGCCACCATCCAAGAGAAATTAGACAAGGAAAGGAGAGAGCCAGGTTCATATCTGTACTTGGCCATAGGACTGGGTTAGCAATAGGTGCCATTTGCAAAGTTAAGCTTCTCCTTATCTGGACCAACGTCTGGGGTGGGATTTGTGTGGTCCTCTAGATGTTCTTGAACAGTCCCACTCAACATTACCACTGGTGAGTACTGGTGGGAACTGAAGGTCAGCAGTATCTATTCCCACCCTGAATGAAATCTACACACCAAAAGGCAAGCCTCTGCACAGATGCATTTACAACATCCATTCTTTGATTTACAAAGACCAGTAATTTCCAGAGGTGTTAAAAAGAGGGGATGATACCATATTACACTATCTTTCCAACCTCTGCTATTTGAATATGTTACCATTAATGAAAATCAATGGTAATGTTTGTGATGCCCCCCCCCCCCAGCTTTCAGGAGATGATGATGAAGAAGATGAACATAATGATGAAGAAGAAGATGCTGGAAAGTCCCAGTGCCCCTATGACATCACATATTTGCATAATTCAGGATGCAGCACATTGCAGTGGTTTGGACGTTGGACCAGGGTTCAAATCCCTGCTCAGCTATAGAAACCCACTCGGTGACCTTGTGCAAGTCACATACTCTCATCCTCAGAGGCAAACTGCCTGTAAACAAAACTTGTCCAGAAAACCGCTCGATAGCTTTGCCTTAAGAAATGACGAAAGCACATAGCAACAACAACATTTGTATAATTATCATGGGTATCCAAATTCCAAAAGACAAAGTGCTGGTAGATGACTGTGCATATATTTGTATGACATCTTCCTAGCTGCTCTGTTTGCTACTGAAACTCTTAGTATTCACAGCAATTTAGCTGTTCTGGAAGTTATAGTACAAAAAGTAACATGCACTCAAGCAAGGTGTTTCATGGAACACACGTGCAAATAACTAGGAAAGCCTTTCAGCTGGGTGTGTGGGTGGGCATTGGATAAAGTAAGAATTGTCTGGTTTTGTGTAACCTCACCCTGAAATGTGATGAATTTCTGGTTTTTGTTCATTTCTTTTCATTCTTCTTACAATGAAGACCAGACAGGATAAGACATTAGAACAGAAAGCTCTGCATGCTTTAAAAATTGTGACAGTCATTAACATCACTTTCATCTGGCTAATTAAAACTATGTTCTGTGTCAATACAGCTGTGTTTTATTCCTTTGCTTCAGAAGACAAGGCAACATTGCAGTTTCCTTTGCTTCTTTTTGTAGTTAGCTGCTTGTTGATGCAAACCATGCATTAAAGTTCTTCCTAAGGTCTTCTTAAGTGCTGAGAGAGAAAGCAGGCAGCAAATACACTTTTGCATGTATATGCCTTCAAGTCACCTGTCAACTTATGGTGACCCCATGAATTTCATAGTGTTTCTTAGGCAGTGAATACTGCTCAAGATTTACTCCAAGAAGGTTTGCCATTGCCTTTCTCAGCCTAAGAGAAAGGCAATGGCAATCCTTCTTGGAGTAAATCTTGAGAATGCATTTGTTGAAATACCCTAAAGGCACCTGATCTTGGAAGCTAAGTAGGGTCAGCCTTGGCTCATTCTTGGATAGGCGAGCCCCAATGAATACTTCCCCAAGGTCATCCAGTATGTTTGCATGGCTAAGCAAGGATTCAGAGTCTGATTTCCCAGAATCCTAGCTGAAACCACTAAACCCCTTTGGGATTTGTGGTCAGTAGCATTTTTACTTTCCTAAAATACATCCTTTGTTGTTTGCGTATCTCCAAGTCATTTCTGACTTATGGTGACCCTAAAGGTGTACCTATCATGGGATTTTCTTGGTAAGATTTGTTCAGAGGGGATTTGCCTTTGCCGTCCTCTGAGGCAAAGAGAGTGTGATTTGTCCAAGGTTATCTGGTAGGTTTCCACAGCTGAGCAGGGGATTCAAATACTGGTTTCCAGAGTTGTAGACCAGTGTTCAAAACACTACACTGCACACACTTAGGGCCAAGACAGACGGGCAGGAATATGCCACCCCTTTTGTTGTTTAGCGTTGCCGCTGCAACTAAACAGTGAGAAACCACTCTGCAGCAAAAAAGGAGCCACCTAGAGTGGCTCCTTTTTGTGATGTCATAAGAGCTGCATCACAGTCCTTACGATGACGCTTCCTGGAAGAGAAGTGTGGGCGCTATGACACCCACATATCATCAACACCCCCCCCCCCCCGTGTGGGCAGTGCCACTCAATAGTGGCGCCGCCCACACGTAGTAGGGCTCGGGAGCATGCAGTTGGTGCATGCTCCCGAGCCTTACTATCTCCGCCAGGACACTGCTTCCTGGTGGTGTGTACCAGTCCTTAGGAAAGTATAAATGCTACTGGCTAGTTGCAAAGCCAGAGTGATGCAGTGTTTTGAGTGTTGGGCTTGGACTCTGGGAAACCAGAGTACAAATCCCATTCAGCCATGGAAACATAGTGGATGACCTTGATCAAGACATACTCTTTCAGCCTAAGAGAAAGGCAATTGCAAACCTTGAAATAAATCTTGTGAAGAAAAACCCATGACAGGGTCACCATAAATCAGAGTTGACTGGGAAACACATAAAAAGAGCAAAGTCACAAAACTGATCAATTTATTTTATAAGGGCAACTTTGAACCTTATTACAGTTGAACAGGCTTTATTCTGCAATGTTTTCATTCTTACTATAAGTGGAAATAAAAGGAAATTTTTAAAAGGTAGGCTTCCTTTCTACCTAAAATATTTGTTAAATTTTATATTTTGTTCTTCTTTCTATAAATCAAATGGTACTTATGTTATTCCAAAATGTGAGAGACAGTAATGGTTCTCTCTAGCAGAGTAATCAGATTGGAAAGGCAGCTGCTGAACAATTAGTTTCATGTCCACCCATCTCAGAATTTAGCCAAAAAGAGAAAACAAGCTCAGTCATTTTGGTTAAAAAAATTAAAGTAGCACTACTTACAAATTAATTATGTACAGTCAAATATATGGTGAAATGGAGATGTGAAAAAGAAGATAAAAAGTGGCTGCAGATTAAAGAGGTGTAAAAAGAGAGTGGGTATGGCAAAGAAGGATGTCAGCAAAAAATGCAAATCAGCAGTTACCATAGGCATGCAAATATTACTAACAGTGCTAAGGTTTTGGTAAGATACAAATTTGCTTAATTTAATATTTGCTTTGTTTTGTTGTATTCTGCCATTTCTCACTGAATCCCATTTAATTAATTAAATTAATTGATTACTTATTCATTAAATTTCTAATTTTAAAGAATGTTCATATCAAGCTCTAATAATCTATTCCCACCACCCACCACAAAAGCAGTCTCTTTTTACTTCAAACATTTCCCTTGGAGTTGCATGTGCCATGGCATCTGGGGTCAGAGCATCAAAATACTTCAAAGAAGGGAGAAAAAACACATCTTGCAGGAGTCAAGGAAGATACTGAGAAATCCATTAAATTGTGAACTTGAAAGGGCAGATGATATCCTGGCTGGGAAAGCAGACTCACAAACTGCTTTCTCCAGCCTGCAAAGAAAGGCTGTGCATTTAAACTTCTAATCAATGAATGGATAAGAAACCAATTTTGTTTCAGTTTTAATAGGAAGTTAATCAAATTCACAAATGTCTTCATATTCTCAGTAAAAAAATAATTTGAAATGTAAAAGAAAAACATAAATGTGGGAGAAACTGAAATTGACAGAACCAGACATCCATCCAAGTCCCAGAGCCTAGACTGCTTGAACCTCTGGGTTTGAATCCATGTGTGTTCATCCATTTTAGCCCTCAACTAGGATTGCCACCTGTTTCTTTTTCTTTTTCCTCTAAGTAGCTCTTCATCTTTAACACCTACACTGCAGGCAGGGTCAATAGGCCTCTTTATGTTGGCATTACAAGCTATATCAGTTGAATCTATTCTGGTAAAAATGCAGGAAAATGTTTTCAGATTATTTTTAAAAAATCATGCAGTTGCCAAATTCTTCCTGTTCAGGATGTAAAGGATCTCAATTTAAAAAAAAAATTAAAAGAAAGCACAACTGACAGATTTTCTCATTTCTGTTCCAGATGTTGTTGGACTGCACCTCCCATGGCTTCTCCCCACTAGCTATGCTGTCTTCTACCTCTGGGCATTGCAGTGCCCCAACCTCTGGAGGGCCTCACATTCCCCAGCCGTACTGTAATGAGTTTAATCCCATGTCCAACAGAGCAAACAGCCTTGGTGGAAAAATAAAAGCCACTAATACTGTCAGGGCATAAACGCCAGCTGAGCAATGGAAAAGGATTTGCTTCCATCTAATATGCTTTTGGTTAAGATAAAAACTCTGTTTGTTTCACAGCAACACAAGGATTTCCCAAACATATAATGACTAGTTACATCTTCAGAAAGCAGTGAGGAACAAGAGATGCATCTTGACATCTCTTTTAGTGTTCTTGCCCTCTCCTGCACCTTTCTGCCGCTTGCTGCTTCCTATCCAAATGTGTGGGATGTGACATATATTTTCCTCTCCGCTGATAGAGCAAAGATGCCCATTTTGAATACTCACTCTCAACACACATGGCTTGCAACAAGCAATGTGTTTTCATAAAGTGAAAGCTAAAAATAACCACTGTTGAATGTTACATAAATTCACATCAAGGACCAACCTAGATAGGGCGGTAGATAGTGTCTCTCTGGTCCTCCCACCTATCCCTTCACAGCAGAGATGGACAACACATCCCATGATGCAAGTGCCCCTCCCCACATTTTTGCAGCCCTTAAACCCTCCTGAAACTTGTTCCCATCCCTGAAAAAAAATGGAAAGGAGAATTGTTGTTCTTAGCCAGGAGCAATGGTTCTCCACTAAAGCAAAGTTCAGCTCCCTGCACCATTTTTGCCTTGCTCTCCAAAAAGCTGTAGTAGTAGTAGTAGTTGTTGTTGTTGTTTAATGAAACTGGAAATGGATTTCCAGCTGCTAATGGTTTCAGTTGTTTGGGAAGAGCTTGCAATCCATGGCAGGTCCAGAGGAAGAAAATTGGCTGTTGGATATCTGGAGCTTGCCCACTTCTACTTTAAAAGGTCAACTTCTGGAAGGCCGTATCTATAATGTGGGGTCAAGTCTCACTCGGACTCACTGTGGTGTAGTGGTTACAGTCTCACACTAGTAATGGAGAGACCCATCAAGGTTTCTGGGAAACCTTGTGCCAGTTGTTGTATCTTGGAAGCCATGTCCTCCAACTGTCCCAGAGACAGTTTATCACTTAGCAGGGACAGTCCTGATTAATTCTCCTTTCCCTCTTTGTCCTTAATTAATTCTCCTCTCCCTCTTGCTTCAGTTGCTGAAAACTGAGTTCAAAGTGCAAAAGCAGCCTGCATCCAGTAATTTAGCAGAGGGGAGAAAAGAGAAAGAGTAGAATCTTTCCAGTAGGCTCAGGCAAAACCAAACTGCTGCAGCATTTCCTAAATTGTCTGTTTTTCCTCATTAATTAATGCTGTCATCTTGAGCACACTCAGATGTTGCTTGACCACACGTGTCTCAGTTTTCACTTGTGGAATGTTGGAGGGTACAGGAAGCTTCCTTATACTGAGCCAATGACCATTGGTCTGTCTGAACCAATATTGTCACCTCTGACCAGCAACACTGGATCTCCATGTTTTCAAACAGGATTTTTTCTTTGTGCTACCTGACAAACCTGGGTATTCCCTGGTGGTCCTGTCTCCTAGCCAGGCACTAAGCAACTCCATCAGGTTGGTTTATACTTCACAGGATGGTTGTGAAAATGAGATAGGAAGTGTGAGAGTGAATAGAATTGTATATCTACAGTACTACCTTTTGCTTCCTGGGGAAGATATGGAATATGATTGTCATGAATAAATAATGCTTCTCCTGCACCATTTCCCCCACAAAATCCTCCCAACATCTTGGAAGCTTTCATTGGTCCCAAATGTACAGTTTCAGCACATGGGTAAGCAACATTCTCCTAGCTTCTGTTTTTATATTTCAAAAATAGAGCTGTTACAGAAATAAATGAGATATAGCAGTAGAGCACTCTGCACACACACAAAACTGGTATTAAAAATTTAAGCAAAATGCTCAGAAATATGAAGGGAAACCAAATATCTCCTCAACTAGAATAAAATCATTTTCTCTGATAACCCTGAACCAAGGAAAGGGAAAGGGTAGCCCTTTAGATGTAGAAGGATTGCAATTCCCATCAGCCTAAGCTCACATAGCCAGCTATGGGGCCAGCTATGGGGCTTGTAGACTGGAAACATCTGGTAGGCCACCTTTTGTCCACCCTTGTTCTTAGCCCACTACATTATTAATTAGCTTGCCTTGTACCAGGATATTGATGTTATTAGCCACACTCTGGCAACTCTGATAACATCATTCTGACTTCCAGTAATTTCTACATGTACTTTTGTTCTGATCTCACAGTCTGCATCCCCCTTCCCACCCTTGCGTACTGTGTATAGCTGTAGTTGAAATTCTGGATAATACTTCATACATAATACTTCTGGATTCATATTTCATGAGGCATGCTGTAGTCCATGAAAACTAAGGATATATCAAATGTGCTAGTCTTCAGGGTGCTGTGGGACTCTTGCATCTTTTCCCATGAACAAATATTCAGTCATTTCCCCTCCTGAATTCTAAGTCTAACACACTGTTTACAGGCAAGGCCCAACCCTTTCTCATTGTGAAGATAACCTTCCCAGTAGCAGAACCAACATATTCTCTTGTCTCTTTTAACCATTACTAGTCACAAGGACTAAAGGTGATGATTACATCAACTCTAACTGCCAGGAAGATTCCAATCATTGAAAAAGATAGATTCTTCTTCTTGTTGTTTTAATTGGGACAATTCAGATGGCAGCATTAATCACACACGGGTACACAGACAAACATTTCACCAGTGTCAAAAAAGAAAAGAAAAGAAAAGAAAAACAGCAAGGAAGGTAACATTTAGGTTAAAGGGATCTTATTATTGTATCTAACTTGAAATGTATCTGGAAAGACCTATCTCCTTTTCATCTAGAATTGGGACGTTTGCCATGATTGTTTGAACATATCTATGAACTGATTAAGTTGGAATGAATCTGTACTACATTGCTTCATTTTCTTCTTTTATCTCTCCCTAGTCACTATCCTCTCTATCTGATAGAAAGATAGGATTGTCTTCTCAATGCTGCAGGAACTTCAAGCGTCTGTATCCCTTGTAAGCCAGAAGACTGTTTTGTTGCCTGGCTCTTCTTGGATTCTCTGTTGCATCAGACACCGTTCATAGGTTTGAAAAGAACACTTGAAGTGCATACATGATCTTGTGTGAGTTTTTAAGTTTAATACATATAATTTCACAACACCAGTGAAATAATGACTGTAATAAGAACAGACAGGAGTCTTAAGAACTGAATATAACTGTCAATCGTGCTCAGAAAAAAATAAGGTAAAATTTAAACACACACACACACACAAATGTTCTGGTAAATGATATCAAAGATCTGCCTAATTCTGGATGCTTTTAGTACATGGTGAACAGTGTACTACACACAATAAACAGACTACACACAAGTATTGTATAATGGTAAAATACATGCCCGATCATTTCTTTAGTCGGTGCCTCTAGAAAAAAAAACATTTTATCAGCTCTAGAAAACCAATCCAAATGAGGTGCTGGAGAGAATTCTCAGTCCTTTGGCTGAGGCAAGGCAAAGGATGATCCTCCCCCGTTCTCTCCATCTTAACTATTACTGAGGTTTTAAATTGGTTTGCAGCATTACTGCAGTAATCTCCCGAACATGAGAGTCACTTTACTTGTTTCAAGTCACATGCTCTCAGCTTCAGTGGAAGGAAATGGCAAACTTCCTCTGAACAAATCTTACCAAGAAACCCCCATGATAGGCTCGCCTTAGGGTCACCATAAGTCAGAAACAATCCAGTGAGGTAGGTGAGGGTGAGAGAGGAATGACCGGCCCCACATCCACTAGTGAGTTTTATGGGTGAGTGGGGATTAGAAACTGGATCTCTCATCTCTGAGTCCATTATACTAACCACTACAGCTCACTGGATAAATTGATCCCCAGTTATTTGACTTTTTACTGAACAGCCAAATTACATGAACTGAGCAATAGAGCAAAAATGGAAATTATGACACAGCTATTTCTCTACCATGTCCCAGCTTATAAAGTTCCAGTCCACATCAAAGAAGGGGATAATGGCATATAATTTGTTTCTTTTTAGGCTTGGTTCCCATGAAACTCTTTCCATTGTCTAGTGGAGGCAGGGAGGGAGGACATGTTGGATTTATTCTATGTAACTAAGCATTTCTCTTAATGTTTATAGTAGCTATAGGCAAAATTCACTTCCCCAAAGGCTATTGACTTTTTATGCCTTGATGCCTTGAGCCATGTCCAGACCACCATTTTCTTGCCAGAAAAAAAGAAGAAAGTGAATTTCCTCTCCTAGACACCAGCAAAGGTATAGCTATGGGAAGAGCAAAATGATGACATTTCTGCCTCAAATAAGAATTCTAACTTCTCCCCATTCAGTCCCCAAATTTCTAGCATTGCAATAATGTAAAACTCCAGTTAAGTATTTAGAAAGACAGTTTAGGCACCTCAAGAAATGACCAAATGACCAAATATAACAATGTGAATGATTTTCAGTTTCTAAGAAGCTGTGCAGACCACCCCTAAGGGGTTACCTGCAGCCACCTCCAGCTGTGCCTGATCAGGGCAGTGGCAACCACACACTGCAGCTCCAAGCTGGCCTTTCCAGGGTGCAAAAAGAAGCCGCAAAAAGTGGTTCCTTTTTACACTCTGGAAAGGGTGCAATAGCTGTGGCTCTGTGCCTTTAAGGTGCTCCTTTGGTGCTATGTTGTGTGGATCTTTTCTTCAGAAGGTTGAAAGGGGCTGAATTAAGTAAGTATTCTATCAAAGCAGTTCTCTCAAAGCAGTTCTTACATATATATATATATATATATATATATATATATATATATATATATTAAAATCAAGGGGCAATGATTTTAAAATATTGGACAGTTTCAAATGAATCCGTCATAAAGAGACAGGTCTTTCAAATACACATCCAAAATACCAAATGAATTTCTGTGGCAGAGAAACTGCTTGCAGATGGGCCCATCACAGAAAAGTTCTCATCTCATGCTCTCATCTGCCTGATGGACTTTGCTAATGGCAAAGGCCCCAATGTGGCCAGGCAGGCTTGTATGGGAGAAAAGTATGAGAAACCTGCAAATAACTTGGTCCCAAGCTGGGCCAGAGTACCATATGGTGACCCCCATTTTACATTGATGCCCCCTTTGGGCATACTTGATATTGAAAATATCAAGTCCTCCATGGGAAGACCAGAGCTGGTATTTTCAGTTTTAACAATGCCCTGAGTATTCAACATGCTTTTATTTGGGGAAATTTATTGAGAAGACAAAGTCCTTTCATTCTTTTGCTGTGAATACATGATTTCGGTGGTGGTGGTGGGGGGGTGTTTTTGTTTGTTTGTTTGTTAACTGCCCTCACCTGCTTCTGATCACTGATCTGGACAAGGTGTTGCTCTCCTTATGGTGTTGGATTGTACCTCTCAGCATTCCTCTGCTGTACATGGGCCAATGTTTTGCCATAATAGAAAGCAACTTCCAAGATTCCTTTACTGCAGAGGAATATTATCTATTCTAAGCTATTCTCTTTCACAGGAACTTAGCTGTTCTACTATATCATCATGATCTGAAATGTTGGCTTAATGTCACTCCGTGATCTTTGTACCACTGGAAGGCGGCTCAGGTCTGGAAGTCTGCTTAAGGTGGTAACATCTTGTCATACCTATCAAGACCAGAATTAAAGATAATTTGGAGGATATAGTTAATGAAAGGTTTTTTTGTGCTTTTGAAATGCAAATCATGCTAAAGGGAACCATTTGCTTTGTAAAAGAAGGGCCTCATTAACTGGCTAAGAATCAGTGCTGCAACTTTTTCAATGGCACAATAAGTGTTGTCATCCTCCATCCATGGAGAACAACTCACATCTGCATGTCATTTAGCACTGCTCTTGGAACCGCATGCCTTTGAAACCTGTTGTGTCTCTTCAAAACTATTTCAAGTGCCATGGCAATTAGTCAACGGAGAACACCGCACATTCTGATGTTGCTAATTGTTAGCAGATCATCAGGGTCTAGATTTTCTCGTGTGCTGACTGGCATGAACAGAATGCCACAGGAATAAAAATCACTGCAGACCTAAATTATTCCACTAGTTAGTTTTTTTAACACATGCACACACACTGTCATTAGAGTCACAAGGCTACTGGAGGTGCTTGTGTTTTGTGGTGTATGTTTAAAAGAAGTCTCAACTTGGTACTGCTCTTCAAATGTCTCTATCACTTGTTTGCACATTTATATTAGAGTGGAGAGCGAACAAGCAAGTGCCTGCACACTCTGCAATCACTTGGGCAGCATAAGGCAGCAGAGAAGACAAGCCAATCCAAAAAAGGGAGTGTTTCCATCTTCCACATCTTGTCCTCTTCTCTACTTCATAATAAACATAGACAGCTATCAATGTGGATGGAAGCAAAGGAAAAAATACATCACTACCCTACTCCAATCAGCATATTCTTTCGCACACATTCACTCTACACAAATATAGCATTTTCATACCATGTCATGATTCAGACTTATGAAATCTTGGAATCTGAAGTTTAGGCTGCATTTATACTGCACAATTAACACAATTTGACACCGCTTTTAACAGACATGGCTCAACACTATGGAGCTCTGGGATTTGTGAGATATTTAGCCTTCTCTGTCAAAGGGTTCTCATCCCACAACAAACTATAAAGACTAAGATTCCATAGGATGGAGAAATGACAGTTAAAGTGATGTCAAATTTCATTACCTTTGCAATGAGGCAGCAGTCTTGGGTAGGAGTAATCAGGTTTAGACCTAAATAACCTATTGGCACCAGATCCTAGCTGATCTTGGAAGCTAAGCAAAGTCAGCCCTGGTTAGTACTTGGATGGGAGACCACCAATGGATACCAGGTACCTGTATTTCAGAAGAAGGAATCCGTTAATCCACATCTGAGTATTTCTTGCCTAAGAAAACCATATGGAATTTATGGGTTCACCCTAATAAAACAGATAACCTGACGACACACACACATTGCAGTTCAAATAAAAAAGATCTTTACCTGCTGTTGTAAGGAGAGCAGGGAGGGAGCCAGCCTAGTCTGCTGTAGCAGACAAGTCCATAGAATTGGAGCAGCCACCAAGAAGGCTCTTTCACATGTTCTCACCAAATGTGCCTCTGAAGGTGGTGGGACTGCAATAAAGCTCTCCTGCCTGATCGTTAAAACTCAGACTGGCTCATATAGGGTCTTTCATATCATCTAGACCTAAGATACATGCACTTTCTCTTTCCTTTTCTTATTTTTTGATACTATTTATAAGAATTCTTTGCCAGAGAGCTCTATTGCCTCCCTAAACTACAAAGCTCAGGATTCCATAGGATGCAGCCATGGCAGTTAAACTGGTGTCAAAGTGATATCATTCGGTAGGGTGAAAGAGACCACACTTTCTCTTGGGGATTTTGTGTGCTATAAAATGAAACTACAGAGAAATAAACAAACAAAAAATCAGGGAAATTCCAGCTACTGCTTCACTTTTTCTACAGGTCTATGGAAGCAGCCAATGTGGTGTAGTGGTTTGAGCTTTGGACTATGACTCTGGAGACGAGGGTTCAAACTTTTGCTCAGCCATGGAAACCCACTGGGTGACCTTGGGCAAGTCATACTCTCTCAGCATCAGAGAAGGCACAGGGAACCCCCTTTTGAACAATTTTGCCATGAAACCCCCCATGATAGGGTCACCATAAGTGAGAAATGACTTGAAAGCAGAAAATAATGCAGTTTGATGCTGTAACTCCATCTTACAGAATCCTGGAATTTATAGTTTTATGAGGCATTAATTCTTTTTGCAGAAAAGGCTAAAGACCTTGCAAAACTACAAATCCCAGGATTCCATAGGATGGATCTATAGCATCAAACTGCATTACTTCTACAGTGTAGATCAGGGATCGGCAATCCCCAGCCCGCGGGCCGGAGGCGGCCCATGGAGGCGGCAGGACCGGCCCCAGCCCAGTCCTGCTGCTGCCGCTGCCTCCTCCTCCTCCACCACCTGGGCCGTGCAACTGTGCTGCCCTCCTCCTCCACCACCATATGGAGGAGGAAGAGGAGGGCCGCGCAGCCTGGGGCAGAGGAGGCAAAGGGGGAAACCCCACGCCACCCTCCCCACCTCCCCTCACGGGCCCACGACACCCTCCCTGCCTCCCAGCACCGCCCACCTCCTTCTCCTCTGCCTCCTCCGCCCCGCCCCCAGGCCGTGCGGTGCATGGAGGAGGAGGGGGGGAAGAAGAGAAGAAAAAAGAGGAGGAAGAGAAGGGGGGAGCAGAAGGAGGAGGAGGAAGAGGAGGAGGAAGAGGAGGAGGGGGAGCAGAAGGAGGAGGAGGAAGAGGAGGAAGGAAGAGGTGGTGAGTGGCCAGAGGCCTCAAAGTTTTTAAAATTTTTATTTTGGGTGCTTTTAATGCTAACAAGTCTCCCTTGTTTTGACAGTGATAATGTGGTGATGATGATGATGATGATGATGATGATATGAGTCAGCTTGAGAGGCATGCATGCACTGTTTCTGAAGCCAAGAGAGTGTGACTTTCCAAAGTGCCTTTTCTGTGTGTTTTTGGTTCTTTAATGGTGATATTGATATCAGAAAGCCTCTGAGGCAAAGCCAATGTAAATTGCTGTGATTTTTACAAACTCATGCACAGTGAAGAAAAACCACAGTCCCTTGACCAAGTACACACTTCTGAGAAGTACACTTGGTGCAAGAACTGTGAAACCACCTTGACATGTTCAATATGCATAGCCATGTGAACCCATGTTCAGTATGAAACCCAAAGAGTTTGGTTATGCAATAAGCCTCTGAAATATGCAAGAGGCCATCTTAAGTAAAGCCATGTTCAATGCCCAAATGTGCTGTTTGTAATGGGGGGAGGGGGGGTTGGCCAGAAAGGAAAGTCCATTTCTGCCATCTGTCTAGGAATAATGCCCAAATGTCCTCCATTTTTGATCATGCCTAAGAAACATGCATTTATATTAACATTTATAAAAAATCATCAAATTTTTTCGCATGTCCTCCATTTTTAAAAAATGTGTCCTACATTTGAAAATGTTGTCCTATATTATTTAATTATTTAATTATTTATTTTTTGGCTCCCCACCCCGTTGTCTAGGGGACACCAACCCAGCCCCCGGCTCAAAAAGGTTGCCTACCCCTGGTGTAGATGAACCCATATACATTCTTGCCCAGATGTGAGCCCTATTGAACTTAGTGGGAGGTACCTCTGAGTAGGGTTGCCATAAGTCAGGACCTCCAAACCGGGACAAATGTAGGGCAAATGTAGGACAATATTTTCAAATGTAGGACACATTTTTTAAAATGGAGGGCACACAAAAAAATTGGATGATTTTTTATAAATGTTAATATAAATGCATGTTTCTTAGGCATGATCAAAAATGGAGGACATTTGGGCATTATTCCTAGACAGATGGCAGAAATGGACTTCCCTTTCTGGCCAACACCCCCTCCCCCCATTCCAAAACACACACGAAGCACATTTGAACATTTGCAAACTGACTCACACAGCTAGCTCTTTGCATGCTAATAATAATAATATTGATAATCATGGAAGGTCCCTTTGCAAACTGACTCATACTGAGGGAAGCTGAAAACATTCCACCCCCCTCCCCCGGCCCCTTTGGTCCTCTCCTCTGCTGCCTCAGTCTGCCACTGTTGCTGCTTCTGCTGCTGCTTTTGTTGTTGCTGCTTTTGCTGCTGCTGCATCAGCAGCTGCTGCCTGCCGCCTCACGTGGCCGCAGGAAGTAAACAGAGGAGAGCTCCTCCTCTTTCAGCTGGGTGGCCAATGGGGTCAGAGAGCTGGAACAGCCCTGCCCCCTCCCAGCAGTCACAGACTCCTGAAGCAAGGAAAGGACTGTTCTGCTATTGGCCAGCCTGCCAGCCATAGGAGGAGCTCCAGCCTCCGACAGAGCCCTAGGCAGCCAAGGCACGGTAACAAAGAGCGGCCAAGGCAAGAGCAGCCAAGGCACGGTAACAAAGCCCAGGGGCGGGGGCAGACCTGGGACCAACGCCAAAGCATAGCGTGACCGTGCAGAACGGTCCAAAAATGGGAAATTCACGCCCCCCCCACCGGGTTATGGCAACCCTACCTCTGAGTAGACATGTATAGGATTATTTAACATCAGCTGAATAATGGCTAAGATTATAATTATGGTCTGTTGCATGAAAGATATTAAAGAAAATATAGTATGCAATGGCTTCTTGCAATATATGAATCATTCTGCGGGATGTGAAGCATGTGTACTTTTTCTATAAGCAGGTGTAAACAATTTAACAATATATGGCTATCTGCTCAAAAGTATCTGTTTTCTGACTGTTGTTGTGCACAACTCCCCAAAGAATCAAATTTAGCTGAGTCTTTGGTGTTTAGTAATACATAAAAACAGGAAGCAACAAATGTCACAGCAGAAGTGAATAGTCCAGAGAAATGACAACATAATAAGTATAAAATCTGAACAAAATATCAGTCAACAAGAACAATAAAACAAGACAGATAGACGCAGCAAATGGTTAAACAGACTGGGGAAACAACAGGGTGAATGCCAACCAAGTATCCTTGGGGGAAGAATATTGTCTTCTCAGAAGAGTCAGGCAAAATCAAACTGCAGCACCCTCTCCTAGCTTGTGTGTTCTACATCTTAATAACTTTTGCTTCATCTTAATAACATGATGTTGCTCAGCAACACATTTCTCACTTTCCAACAATGAAATGTTGGAGGGCATGCTTTAGGAGATATAATGCTCAGAATGTCCCAGCCAGCATGGTAAATGGAAAATTCTAGAACTTGTCATTTGTCCAAGCTCTGCTTGAGACTGTACTCATCTGCATACAGTAAGGGCAGCAAAGTTCACAAGAAGGTTTTTTTTAACAGATGAGGCTGGCAAGTCCATTGTGGTAAGGTGCCATGTGCCAATTAAACAAACCTTTTGTCATCTAGGCTATCTTATATCTGGAGTTTGTGTAAGAGGCTTTTATGAATGCTCACAGGCTCTATTAATACTAATTGGATGTTCTTTTCACTTGCCATAGTGACTGTTTAGCTACAGTTCAGAGCAGAGCTTGAATTCAAGTTAGGAATTCAAGGGACAAGCCAGTACATAGCTCTGCAACTGCATGGGAAGCTGAATCTCTTCTGGGCTGTATTTCAGCACTTCACTGGAAGCACATGAAGTTGTTTTGCTGCAGAAAAAGAAAACCAAATTCCTCACAGAGAATAAGATGCATTGAAGAGGCAGGGAATGAAAGCTGGCAATGTCTAGGGTACCATGTAATTGTGGATCAAGGATATTTTAATGGTGGGTCTGGGGCAGCCGTAGGCAAAGTGCTGTCTATGAGTCAGATATGATCCAAATCCCTTTTCTGGTCCCCTATGCCAACATGAACTTTAGTACTCCCTCCACTCCCCTGCCCAATTTTTTTAATTGATATTGTGGGATTGCTAAATGAACTGTAGTCAATGGGAATTCCATGCACTATAGGCAATGGGATAGTCAATAACACATTCAGTTGTCAATATCATATTAATTATAGAAAGATATATTCACTGCAGCTAAGACTGCAGCCTTATGCTCACTTTCCTGGGAATGAGGCCTACTGAACACCCTGGGTCTTACTTCTGAGCAGGCATGCCAGGGCTCCCAAGAATGACAAAAAAATGAGAGGAAGTGGATTTTGGAAAGCATATGCACTCTTCATATTAGGTCTAAAGATGGAACCAGATGGGAAGGCTATTCTAAAATAACTTTCTGGAGAAGCATTTGGTGGTTGGAAAATGGAATGCCACAACATTTTCCTGGAGAGATTTGAGCCACTTATAATTTTTTTGAAAATGAAAGTTGAGATTCTCCCAGTTGTAAAAAAAATACCAAGCCTTACCATAAATCTTTCATCTTCCTCTGCCAACCAGATGGCTGGATTTATACATGCCCGAATGAACACATTTTCAATTTCAAAATGTCCTTAACTACTTTTGTTTTCAAAAGTTGGTATGAGTGGCAGGATGAAGCATTGTTCCTGATACTTTTTCTCTGATTGATCCGGAGCTATTTATATTGTCAGAAATATGGTTAGGGATTAGACAAACAGTTCTTAAAGTGCAGGGTGAGCTTTGCAAGGAGAGAGGTATGTCCATAAAAATACAGACAACTCCACCTTACATTTCCCACCTTACGGAAAGAAATGTTCTGTATCTTGATCATGGTTTCTTGATGAGGGCAAGATCCATGTATTAAAATTCCAGCTGTACATAAAAGAGATGTAAAAGGAAAAGGGAGATTTTACATAAATACACCACCCTTGATATTACCTGACAGCCAGTGGAAGCTGATGCCTTCCATGTCACTAGGTGATGAATCTGCTATGGATTTCAGTCTGAACTTTAGAAGAATAATCCAAGTTTCGAAATCCTTTTTAGTGATAGGATTCAACTCCCAGGATAGATTGTTTAAAATGTGTAAAATGTGGAGCACATTAGCCACCTACTGACATGTACTTCCCTAGCCACCATTGACCGCCTCCTGGAGCCAAAGCTTAACAGTTGGCAGAAAAACAGAAAATGGAGCTCTGAAAAAGAGATTCCAGGGAAAAGGGCAAGTTGGGAAGAGGTTCAGGATCACTCCAGGTTGTCTTTCTCTATGTTAAATATCCAAAACCTTCCCCAATGTATTCTAAAGTAAGGCTCTGTTGCTGTCACTTCAAAATAGATGCCGGTCTACTCTGCTTTCATGTGTCATAGGACCAGTACACACAAACATAGTATGCTACCAGGGATCAAGGAGACTTGCTTGGCAATCTTGCCATGCCAGCTGATACACATACCCACACTTGGGGAATATAACAAGAATAAACAAACCTACACCTTACTTTGGATAAGGGTTGTTTCACTGTGAAAGCAGTACATCCCACAAGTTACAAAGTGTGGTCCCATGGCTGAACATAGGCTCCAAGACTGTTTGTGCATCTCTTGATGCCTCCAGATTCCTTAAACTGAGTGAAAAAAATTCACTCCAATATTTCACAGATGAAAACTGGGATTCGTGTAGCTAAGCAACATCATAATGTGATCAAGATAGTAAAAGTTCTTCATGAGAAAGAACTCACAAGCTAAAAAAGTCTGCAGCAATTTGCTTTTGCCTGAGCCTACAGGGAAGGACAAGATTTTGCCTTTCCTGTCCCTTTGGTCGAATTAACTAAATGCAATGTCAACCCATTTAATAGTATGTGAAGTGAATTGAGTACAAAGGGGGAAAGTGGGAGGAGAAGGAGAAAAAATCTGGGACATTTTCTAAGCAGTTTAACAAGTGGTATGGCAGAAGATTAATTGAGACTATCCCTGCCAAACTGGGAGAGTTGGAGAGTATGAAAAATGATTCCTCTTCCATAAATCTCCAGAAGCAGAAGTTTCCCTTTGAAAGTGGTTGCAGCCACACAGATCTCTTTACATTTAAAAAACAACAATATTTTTTTCCCAAACCAATAGTGGTTGGCTAGACGCTTCCAGTTTTGTTGTTGTTTGCCATGCTATTTCCTCCCTTACCCTTCTTATCTCCCTTCTCACCCCAAAGACAACCTGCCAATATAAGAAGCCAGATGATAGACTAGGTGGGCTAGGTCCAGTAGGGATTAGACTAGGTGGGCTAGGTCCAGTAGGGATTATTTTTCCATTCTTAGAAATGGATATTATTGGGATATCCTCATATTTGTCTCAGCTGTCACTCAGGAACCAATCCCTGAGGGAAAATGCTTAGAAACAGGCTTGGAAAAGCATCCTTGATATTCCTGCAGCAGTAGCCTAAAGACTGGGTGTGAAAAAAGAGAAAAGGACTAGAAGCAAGAGAGCAGCCAGGGGCACCACATGTGGATAGGGAGTAGGTTTAAGAAAGAGACTGTTGGCAAACATGAAAGATGGTACTGGATATCATAAACAAAGTAATCAAACTGGCAAAGTAGAAACTGAACAGCAAAGTTCCACATCTACCTACACACAAACTCAAGATCTAGCAGAGAAAGAAATAAGCTTTATCTACTTTGTAAAATATGTACAGCAAATTACTAGTGTATAGTCACAGTGTTATGGAGAGAGAGAAGAGAAAAATGGTGACAGGTTAGGAAGTTAGGTAGTCAGCAGATATGCAAACTGTTACTGAATACAGGCATACAAAGGTTGCGGACTTTAACAGAAACTTTATTATTCTTTCTTCTTTTCTCTGTCCATAAAGAAATTGTGGAGCTTTAACCCTTTATTGTGAATATTCATGTGGGTGGCATGATGATTTGTCTTTGTTACTTAGTATCTTCCTGTTATACAATGCAAATACTGAAGACAGCTGCATTTAATGGTGGAAATAGTGAACTTGGTTCAAACTGCTTTGTCACACTTCCATTTATCATTCATTCTTACAGCTGTCATGTACACATGCCCACACACTTAACAGAAAATAACAGTTGTCTCTGTAGAAGAGGAAGAGGCAAAGATGACAGACAGAAATATTTGTTTTTCAGGCAGCAGTGGCTAAAAATCCAGCACCAAAATAATAGCAGCTGAAAGTTGCATAATGCTAAATGAACATACACAACATTATGAAAGTTCAAAGCAGCAACAGAAACAGAAAATAGAGTCTCCTCTGAGATGAAATGGCTTTAGAAATTGGGTTATACCCATCAATGTGGAAGACAAAATTTTAAAGCTATTTGTCAGACCTCATTCCAAGACACTGAAACCATGGCCCCATTCCCACTGGCCCATTTGCACTGGATGGAACTGGGCAGATTCTGGGGGCCCCCTCCCGAATCCTTCTGGAAGCAAGTGCCCACTATAATTTACCTTACTTAGGGTAATTTACCCCTGAATGCCATTGCAGCTCTTTTTGCAGTACCGGTTTAAAATGAAGGCTCCTTTGCTGTCAATCAAATTCACTTCTGCTTTTGTCAGAGGTGACATTTCCTACAGTCATTGGCTAACAGAATGGGGGCTTTCCCCCTCCTTTATTTTAAAAAAACAAAACTGGCTGCAGCATTCGCATATTTTGTCAACTTGTAAGCAGGGAGACTTTGGGAGGTCAGCAGAAGTGGAGGAACCAAGGCAGGCAGCTCCTGCAGGATCCAGGCACCTGCCCCCACTTGCCACTGCCCAGCTCCTGCTCCTGCTCCTGCTCCAGAGGGAGGGATGGAGAGCCTGTCAGTCAGCGCTCCATGGCTGCTCCCGCCACCGCCGCTGTTCACCATCCTCCTCCTCGGCCCCACAGTGCATGGCTGCCTGGCAGAGACCAGGAGGTGGTGGAGGGACAGAGGGAGGCAGGGAAGGAGGCTGTGCCCTCCGCCTGGATTGGGCCTAATTGGGCCCAGAGGGAGGGAAATCCGGCTGGCTGAGTGGCCGAGAGCCCCGTCCTGGCCTGCCTTGCCCACCTGCCTGCCTGCCTTGGGGGCTGAGGGTCTTTGGCTCCCAGGGGTCACTCCCAGCCCACCCCACCTCCTGTGCATTCCTCCTCCTCCTTCTCTACTCTTTTCTTCCTCTTCCTCAGCTGCAGAGGAAGCAGGGAGAGGAGGAAGAAGAGGAACAGGAAATGGAAGAGAAGGAAGAAGAGCAGGAGGAAGAGGAGGTCAGGAGGAGAAGGAGAAAGAGCCTGTGGGGGGTGGCATTGGCAGAGGAGGAGGAGGAGGGAGAAGGAGAATGAGGAAAAGCAGAGAAGAGGAAGAGGAGGGGGAGAAAAAGGAGGGCAAGCAGCGGCAGGAGGGTGAGAGGGGGATAAGAGGAGGGGAGGAAGGCAGGGGAGGCGAGGGAAGAGGAGAAGGAAGAACCGCAGCATGCGCATAATCTGTCATTACAACAACAACAAAAGGAGAAAAGCCACTTGCAAAAAGCCGGCGGGAGAGGGGAGGCATGATCTTCCCACTGCCCACCCTCTGACCTAAATCCCTCCCTGAACTCGATCCAATTATGACCGGGGCTGAGTTCTCATTTGTCATCTGCAGGGAAGAGCTGTTTTTTTTCAAAAAGAAAGGGTAAATAGTCCACTTTCAGAAAAACCGTGCTAAGGGGGATTTGCCCTGGATCTCTTGTGAAAGCCCCTGATCGAGTTGTGTTAAAATCAGCATGAGTGAGAACTTCCAACTTATAAGCCGGTTTGGGAACCGAGGTAAAATGTAGTCTGAATGGCCTTCGTGTTAATTTTATTTTGGGGGAACTGTAACTTTCAGACCTCTGACCAGCAGGGAGCCAGTAGGACCAATTTAAAAAGAAGCGTTTACAATCTCTGCAAGAAACTTGCATTCAATGTACGTGTTCTGTATTCCCTAGGTATGAAACATAAATGGAAAGATGCATGAAGGCCACTTCATTTTCACAGTAGCTGGGCTGGACATGTGATGTCAAAAAAGACTCTGCCTCCCTTCCCCTTTCGTCACAGTGGAGTGAAACTGTGCCATGCCCCCAATACAAGCAAATAAGTTTGCTCATATTTGTCATTTGCCCTTGAGCAATGGCTTCAGCTGGAGTGTGAATGTAGAGGCTGTGGGTCAACTGACAGTCGGTAACTATTCAAGTGTAGATGATATTGTCATAGAAGACAGCAAAGTCAAACAGAGCTGATTGCTTAGAACCAACCCAACAGTGGAAAGGCCCATATAAAGAGGAAAAGGTAGAGAACTCAGTTTTGGCTTCAGTGACCCACTAGAAAGGCATTTCAGAACACAGAGGGAATCCTGCTAGAGGACACTCGAGGTCTAGCCAATTCACCATTTTGACTCAGACAGCCAGATGCTCATAGAAATCCAACAAGCAAAACATATACGTATGCTGCAATAGAGAAAATATAGAGACATTGTAACTAGTAGATATGGATAGTCTTATCTTCCATAAGATCTGTATAAGATGAATGGTTTGTTACTGTAGTGCTAGTACTGTAAATTCTAAATTAAAAGAACACTGGCCTGGGAAAGACTTCAGTATAATCTCATAGCTCCCTTCTGGCAATCCTATATATGCATACCTGGGAAGAAGACCCACTTCTAAGCCAGAAAACATAGGATTGTACTGCCAATTACCTTTTCCAAAGTTACACTAAGTGGGCCTTTGGTATCCGCTGGGGTTTGGTTCCAGGATCACCTGTGGATACCAATTCTGTATGTGCTCACGTCCCTTTATATACAACAGTGTAGTAAAATGGAGCCCCTATAGAAAATGGCAAAATCAAGGTTTCCTTTGGTGGTGGTATTTTTTATTTTATTTTTGGAATATTTTCAAACCAAGAATTGTTGAATCCATGGATGGAAAATCTGTGGATATAGAGTGCTGACTGTATTGTACTATTTATTTATTTATTTATTCATTCATTCATTCTTCATACAAGTTTACATCCATATAAACAACACGTTATATATCTGCTCAGCTACATAAACGATATATTCATTCAGCTACATCAATTTCATTGATACATTAACCTAAACCTTACAATTAAACTTGATTTTTTTTGTTTTCTTGCTATATTGCACCAAAACAAATGTTGCACATCTTCTACACAGATGACTTCCCGTTCCTACGTCTTCAGAAAAAGAGTCTTTCTGTTTTTACCTTTGTTTCTCTGATAAATGAGTATTATACTTTGTAAATGGAAAGTGTCTGCTTTTATACAATAGAAATATCTCTGTTCTAGACATGATAATTTAAATAAAACAAGAACCATTAGCTAATGAGCAGTCAGGTCTATATACTATATTTTTATGTCCCCAGCACCTGCATGCAGAAACAAGTCCATATGTCAGTCATAATCCAGATGCCATTCATTTGTCACTTTTATGCTTACCCAACACCTAGCTCTGATGTTATCATGAGCCATCAGAAAAGCTTCTTAAATACAGTAAGTTGACTGATACTGTGCAGCCTGCTTTACAGTCTATAGTGTAAATGTGTAAAACCAGAAAAAAACAGAGAGAATATAACAAAATACTAGGAAATGATAGCCAAATTCCTGACCACAACTACTGGCCCAATTCACACACATAGCAGTTGGAACAGGGATTAAACTGTTCCTTGACTGTACCACATCAGACGGTCGGTTTCGATGAAATACTACATATTGTTTTTAAATCTACACATAAAAACCTAGCTGATCAGAATGCTGTGCTCCCTAAGATCTAGCTTTCTGGTATAATCTCTCAACAGATTTTTCTTTGTTGTCTGTGTGGATGGAACTTAAGCTGCAATAAATTCATGCACAACTGATTTTGACTGTGGAGAAAATCTGGACACAGACAAAATTTGTAGATAGAAAAGTTAGTCCAATAGGGGGAAAATACCCCCCCCCCCAAATGTGTGTGTGTGGGGGGGGATTTTATTAGCCCTTCTCTTTCTTTCTTTTATTTTTTTAAAATCTACTCTAACTTCAACAATCAAATTTGATTTGCTTGTTTTGTTGTGAGAAAAATCTTTTGCTACAGCGCTCGGTTACTGGTGGTTTTCAACAAAATGCTGAGATGATTGAAGAACACTTGAGAGAGCTATGTGTTGTACTGTGGTGATATTATTGTTCTTGTTGCTCTGATTATTTGTTAATTGCATGTAAATGAAACATAACTAGCTCATTTTCATTCACAGTGGAAGAGCTAAATTTGTGGTATTATAGAATGTGCTTCACCATGAAGCAGATTATATTTCGCTCATGTTTGCTTTTATTATATGAAAACTTAATGCCAAGAATAATTAGAATAACTAAGTTCAACAGTATACTGTTTTGATATATATGTATATTATTGGACTGAGGACATTAAACCATACATAGAAGATGCATCTGGCCACTCACTGATTGCTAGTTCTTTTAGTATTTAAATTGTCGTACATGTGACAGAATATTTATCTTGTAGAAAATCAGACATTTTCTTTTTAAAAAGTACAATACCATCATATTTTTATATAGCAGTTGGCAATAAAATCCGTTTTTGTCTGTTTAGACATAAATCTCACTGAGTATAGTAGACCATACTCCCAGGATTGCCAGCTAAGATCCCTAGGATATACTACAACCTCTTCCAACCCAGGTTCTTTTTATGTATTCAATTCCATCTACAGTCATAATTTCCATAGGTGTGATAGCACCTATGGAAATTATTGCACTGTTTTCTCCCAATCTGGGCATGGGCTGAGACAATAAAGAGTGCATGATGACACAGAAAATTCTAATATCCATGTATCCATGTATAAATGGATATTATCGCACAGCTCCGTGCTCAGTTTGGAGACATTCCATATCCGATTGGGACTTCTCCTGTACTTA
Source organism: Sceloporus undulatus (assembly GCF_019175285.1). Lineage (NCBI taxonomy): Eukaryota > Metazoa > Chordata > Lepidosauria > Squamata > Phrynosomatidae > Sceloporus > Sceloporus undulatus. The sequence continues at coordinate 107,704,709 of NC_056522.1, read as the reverse complement.
GCAAAAAATGGTACTATTCTGTTCATTGTAAAGTACAGGAGACATCCTGATCTGGTAAAGGATGCCTCCAATCTGGGCACAGAGCTGTGTGATAACATCTGTTTATACACGCTCTCAGCCTGTGCCCAGATCAGGGGAGAAAGTCATGTGATAATCTCCAAAGTTGACTAGGGAAGATGGGAGCTGTAGTACAACACAATTGTATGGCACTGGATTTGGTAAGACTAATATACAGCTAAATTTTCCTGGAATCGTCTAGGGCAGTTTTGTCTCCTTACTTTTTAATCTATGTCATGTTTTTATTTTGTCTTCTGAGTTGCCAGTCCCCCCTCTCCCTGGGGGCCAACCATATTACAGTCTGCTTTAGGATGGAGGGTGGTAGGGAAGCAATAGGACCGTGATGGCGAACCCATGGCACACATTCCAGAGATGGCACACAACGCCATTTCCCCCAGCATGTGGCAGGGAGAGGAGGGGGAAGAGGCATGAGCCTGTTCCTCCTCCTTCCCGACCCTTCCCAGCCTACAGTTGCCTCTTCAGAGGCAGCTGAAGACTGTGGACGGTGTGAGGGGAGGAGGAAGAAGAAGTGCATGTCTGTTCCTCCTCCTTCTCGACCTTTCCCAGCCTCCAGTTGCCTCTTAAAAGGCAGCCGGAGGCCAGGAACGACATGGGGGGAAGAGGAAGAAGACACGTGTTCCTGTTCCCAACCCTTCTCAGCCTCCAATTGACTCTCTGGAGGCATCCAGAGGCTGTGAGTGTAGGGGGGATCTTCCCCAGCCTCCAGCTGCCTCTCCGGAGTGAGCAACCAATAGTCATGTGAATTACTGTGGGGGCTCTGACTATGTCCAACAGCTGTCTGGCTGCTGTTGTGGAGCCAGGAAGAAACGTCTTTACCATAAGAGCTGTTCAACAGTAGACTAGATTATCTTAGAGGCTGTGAGACTCTCCATCTTTTTAGGTCTGTATGCAGAGGCTGGATGGACATCTTTCAGGAGTGCTTTAGTTGAATACATCTACACAGTGAGGGCTTGGTTTGGGAGCTGATTAGGGAAGATGGAAATTTGTGGTACCTACCACCTCTCTGATTTTATGATTCTATGGTGCTTTCTGCACCGGCATTTGGGACGTCCGGAGGACGTCCCATTTTAAAAAGGGGGCGTCTCTTTTAGACGCCCCTGGGCCTAGTACGGACTCTGTCCGTACAAGATGGCGCCGGCCCTTCTACAAGGCCGGCGCCATCTTTGCGTATCGGACGCTGAGCGTCCGTACGCGTCGCGTCGCTTGTGACATAGCGAGTGCGCCCCTGGCGCCTCGCTACGTCGCAAACGCGACGGAAAAAGAAGCTCCATTTTGGAGCTTCTTTTTCGGTCCGCGCGGGAGTCGGGCCGTGTGAAGGCTCCGGCTCCCCCGCGGACCTACTGGCGGCGGCGGCAGAGCGCTGCAAAGCGGAGGTATGTACCCCACCAATGTTGTAACATATGTACTGTGTCCCCAAAACTCATGCAATTACAACTTTTGTGGTACCTAGAGTAGGGTCATGGATCCATTATTGATAACCTTAGGTTTTTTACTGCAGATATGCCTCTTTAAATGATTCATTGCTAATCCCTTTTTATAACAACCACAAGATTTTCAACTCTATTAATTTTAATTAATTGGAAAGGGAATGAGGGGAAGCATATATTATCACAAAAGACATTACAGTGCATAAGAGAGCCTGATGCAGTTCTGCTGTAATTAACTATAGGCCCAGTCAAGTTTCTGCAACCAAGGTTATATAGTAAAGGTAAAAGTCTCACTGAAGAGCAATTCTAGAAAAAGTAACCTTCTTGGAGGTCTAGCCAGCAATGGCATAGTGGTAAATGTTGAAACACAGATGCCAACCATTGACAGTCACTCACACAAAAACTTATCATAACAATCTCATAGCACATTGTGACGCACACACGCACACACTACATAGGGAAATCAACTGTTCTGATCCGTGTGTGTGTGTGTGTGTGTGTGTGTGTGTGTGTGTAAAACAATTCATTTCTCCTATGAGCAGATCTTTTGTAGAGCTAAGGAATCCACAATGTATTATTATTGTAACAACCCATTCCCATCTCACTCCACTCCACTAAGGATCACAGCTAAACCCAGGGAAATCTGAAGGAAGTTGGCAGATGGCATCACTGTCCCTGCTAATCCTACAGTGCCAGCCCTCTGATAGCTTGAGCCCTGGCTCCAAGACATCACTTCCACTCAGTCAAGGCAAGACAGAAGCCCTATTTACTAACTGGATGAGTATGCTAAATCGATATGTAAAGTAGAGAATGTGTTAGCCCCACTGTCCTCTGTCTCTAGTTAGTTCATTCTCCTATCATGGAGAGCAATAAGGGAGCTTCTCCTATGCCTTGACACTCTGAAAGTAACTAGGATCCCCCACCAAAAAGAGCAACAAACCCAGCTGCATAGGGAATGTCCATTCATAATAGAAGCTCTCCTATGTAGACTGGCCATGGTCACAGGGAGATTCTGGGGCCGTAGTCCAAAAAAAAGGTGGGGGGGTTCATGTGGGAAACAGGTAATCTGTAGGTCACAGCTCTCCTATTTTCCATGTGACAAGAGAGACAGAACTAGAGAGGGGCTAGGTCTTCCCTCTTCATGTGTTGATTTGATGCATGCCTTGTGTAATATATGAATAGGGCTATTAACATGAAAATAATTTCTATTACACATTGTTATGTGCCTCAGACACACGATGGCGGGATACAGACCGCCAATTTGGGGCAGTCTGGTCCCGCCCCTTTCTCCGGAGTATCGGGGCTTCAGCGGCTACACCGGCAGCCGCTGAGGCCCCGATCCGCCGCTTTTCGGGCTGCGGGGAAGCGGCAAAAGGCCGCTTCCCCGCAGCCAGAAAAGGGGTGTCCCTGGGGCTTCAAGCCCCAAGGACACCCCGCGGCGGCGGGGAGCAGAGAAAGGGGCCACTTGGCCCCTTTCTCGTTTAGTCCGCTGGGCGCAGCCTTCAGACGGCTGCGCCCAGCAGACTAAACCCGGAAGGAGCTCCGAAACGGAGCTCCTTCCTGCTCCGTGTCCAGGGCGCACTAAGCGCCCTGGTGCGGAGCTAGTACGTCATGGACACGCCGCCACGTCTAGAGGCGGCGCGGCCATGACGTACTCACAGCAGCGGCCGTGCGGAAGGGCCGCCGCTGTTTAGTGCGTGTTCGCCACGCACTAGGGTTAGGGCGGTGCGGAAGCACCGCCCTTTCGTAACCCTAGTGCGTGGCGAACACGCACTAAACTGCCGGTATGTAACCGGCCTCTATCACTTCAAATACACAATCTTTTAAAATATTAGTTGTGAAAATATTAGGCTCACCTGTACTAGAAGATGTTATCACCATCACCATCATCTTTCTTTATACCCTGCCTTTTTTTCTCAAGATTGAGACTCAGGGCAGTTTTTGTTTTTGTTTTTTCAATTTACAGTAATTATAATATAGTTAACTGCATACAAAAAAGTCAGTTTTAAAAAGCCGTCAAAACCAGTCCAGTTTAACAAAATACAGTTCCCTCTTAAGAGCCCTTTCCTTGAAAACCTTCTGTTCTAAAAGGCCAACAGAATAAAAATGCTTGCTGTTGGAAGGACAACAACAAAGAAGCCATTTTAGCTTCCTTAAGGGGAGTATTTGGAGCCTAAGGGCAGCCACTGAGAAGGCCTTTTTTCATTTGTGTGTGTGTGTCGTGTGCCTTCAAGTCATTTCCAATTTATACTGGCCCTAAAGTGACGCTATCATGGGAATTTCTTGGCAAGATTTGTTCAGAGGAGGTTTGCCATTGCCTTTCCTTGAGGCTGAGAGCATGTGACTTGCCCAAGGTCACCCAGTAGGTTTCATATTCCCCATTAATAGTATCTGTGAAGGTGGTGTGATTGAAAGAAGAGCCTCTTGTTAGAATCTCAAGGTCTGGGTAGAGTCAATACAGGGAGATACAATCTGTCAGATACCCTGTACCTAAGTTGTGTATGAAACCTGTCTCCTGCTGTCTTCTTAAAAAGATTCCGAAATGATGGTGAGAGTATTATTGCACCTGCTCACCTATGGTTAGATGGCAAGACAACTGTAGATCATGATCAACCAGTCATTATTACATCTGCAGTGGAGTGGTTAAAACCATAAACACATGCACTAGGAAGCAAATCCAATTGAACCCAGTGAGCCTTATTTATGAGAAGACATGCATGAGATTGCACTTTATATTGTGAAACCCAGCTGGCCACTTCCTCAAAGGACAACTACTGCTAAGACTAAGATGAGATTTGCATGCTATGTTACAAGCATAACATTTATGTGTAAATATAAACCTGTACATTGTATGCACTAGACATAAAATGGGTGAGGGAACATTGGTTTTTTAAACTACAACTCCCAGAATCTCCTAGCCATCATAACCACAGGACTTGATGGTTGCTAGATTCTAGGAGTTGTAGTTTTTGTTCATGCTCCGCTGGGGGTAAAAGCTAATATCTAGGTAGAGGTCAGAGCATGAAAAATGATTGTTAAACAGAATTAGTTGCAGTTATGATTCCAAGACACAAAAGCTTTCTGTTACAGTTCTTAGTTTAGTTATTGACCATTACTAGTAACACTTTTCTTTTGCATTCTCCCATAGTAAATAAGTAATTATGTTTTAAAATATAAGCTACAAGTTACTTGCCTGTGGAACAAAACACATCAAAGTAGTGAAACCACATACTATAAGAGTAAATAAAAGGTTATAGTCACATTGCAAAAGGAGTGATGTTTCCCCTTGGTAAACAACAAGCTATAATGTTATGCCTTAGTAAATTATTGAAACTGTCATTATTTCCAAATAACCTGTTATTTTTAACTAGTTATTGAGAAGCATTGGAAGAGGTTCTAAGGGCTTAGTTCTGGAACTGCACTGCACTGTGCCAGCTATACCAATTCCCTCTGATTTACACTGTTCCATCCATACCAATCCTGCTAACCTATTTGGATTAGCAAGAATCACCCCAGGAAATGTGGCTTGAAGGAATGGGGAATGTTGGCTCTGTTTGACACTTTCCTTAAAAATCTTCTAGCTCTGTTACCTTTCTTTGGTCAATCACACTTACCAAAGCAATTTGTTATGCTCTTTAAAGCAATGAGTGCTTCATCATGGGCATGAATTCATACATGTATAGAAACCTTTATGGATAAAAATCACAGTTTTAAAAAAATAAAAACAGTAATTTGCCACACTAAAAGAATGTTAATATGCATAAATATAATGTAACAAGAGATATTTTAGACTTGGCAAAAAGTCCAGCAAACTGTAAAACATTTTAACCAGGAAACCTGAAAAAGGTTTCCACACGGAAAGTATTTTTTAGCAGCAGCTGACCATTTGTCTGAATTAGCAACAGATTTTTACTTCATTTTATTTTGACAAAACGTATACGGTGGAATACGTGGCATGGTTTTTTCCTTTGTGTCATGGAAAAATGGGCTCTATAAAAGTACAGAATTTCAGCACAGCTGGTATAATACTATTTGTCAGATTGAAAAGTGAGCAGATATAAAGTGTTTTTGTTAAATAATTTCTAAAATATTTACAAAGCAAGTCTGTTGTGCATAAATGTGCATAGTCGAAGTGTGTTGAATGGCAGCCAATGTATTTCATTTGTTATGTGGAGTTGTAGTCAGTTTACGTGTATATATGGCTAGATGCATATATTTACTGCATGCATACAATGTACATATTTATATATTCACATAAATGTTGTTTGTAACATAGCATGCATGCAAATCACATCTTATTCTTAGCAGTAATTTTTATATACATCTATCCACCCTACTAAAAGAATGCACATATGCACACATGGATGCACACATGCGCGCACACACACACATCTAATGCTTTTATCAAATATTTGTGAATATGCCAGATAAATTGAAATATTTTGTTTTTTAGCTATTAAATAGTACAGTGGATCTTTATTATACGCTGGGGTTTGGTTCCAAGATCCCCCGTGTATAACAAAATCCGTGTATGCTCAGGTCCCATTAAGTATAATGACATAGCAAAATGGTGTCCCTAATAAAAAATGGAACATCAAGGTAAATTTATACTTTTTTGGAACATTTTCAAACCGTGTATGCTTAAATCCGTGTATAAAAAATCCATGTATAAGAAGGGCCGACTGTACTCTTGAAGCTATAAAGCAGGAGACAGACAGCTAGTTAAGTAGAAAAATAAATAAATAAGAACACAAGAAGCTTTCAGTACATTTGTTTGTCTAGCCCAGTATTGTCAGCTCTGACTGGCAAAAGTTCTTCAGAGCTTCAGGCATGATCCTTTTCCATTTCTACCTGAAGCTGATCTGAAGATGTTAACATATTAGCACATTTACTTACCTGAACATGCAACCAGGAAGTAAGGCTGGGCTGCAAACACATCACAAAATAATGAGCATTATCCAGTCAATCCACCCACTCCTTTCCCTGTAGAGGGTGGGTTATAGATGGTGCATATGAGCATAAACCTCCTTTTTACAGATGTCTGTGTGTAAATGGTAGAGTAAAATGTCTGGGATCACAGCCAGGAAATGTTAGGGGTCATGCTGACTTTGGTACTTGGGAGCCATGATCCAAAAGATAAATTCTCCAAGCTTTTAGTTGGATCCTGTCTTAGGCCTTGTACACACCAGCCATTTAGGACAGCATGGCAGAGGAGTCGGGGTGGAGTATCCTCATGACGCATACCCAACTCAACCCCCAAGGCACCCTGATGCCACATGCCACTCCACATGGCATGTGGCATCGTGGCGCTCCTCCGCTACTCTGTCCATATGACGCAGTGCTGAAGAAGCGCCATATAGCCACAGCAACATGGCTATGACACCCCTTGAAAGGCCAGATTAGGGCCATGGTGTGCAGTTACCATGGTCCTGATCCAGCTAGGAAAGGGGCAGCGAGACCTTAGTCATGCTTAGGCGTAGACACACTGGAATCCATGGGGAAAATAGTCTTGGCATACATCCAGTTGATTTAAAAAACCTAAATCCAATTGCAAGTCCAGCTGCAATAGACCCAATGAACTGAATACTGAGTGGTAAATCAACACCTATTTAAATCCTGTTAATTCTATTGGTCTATTCCAGACTGAGAACAAGCATGGTGTAGTGATCTGCATGTTGGTCTCAAACCCCTATTCAGCCATGGAAACCCATTGGGTGACTTCAGAAGAAGGCAATAACAAACCTGCTTTTAACAAACCATGCCAAGGAAATGTCATGTTAGATTCACCATAGGGGTGCCCTAAGTCAAAACAACGTAAAGGCACACAACAACAACAACAACAACAACAACAACAAGTACCCCTGCAAAAAGACCTGTGCGGGTTCCTTTTATGTCATCTTCTTTGATAATAAATTATATATACAGGCGAATTATATATACAAGTGGCCCTGTGGCCATGTTGGTATCTGTTTACAGAATGCTTGTTAGCTAAAAAATAAATTGAATAGTGTGTGTGTGCATATGTGTGCTTATTTTTCTCATGATTTCCAGAAAGGGCCAGTAGCAAAATATTTAAATTCTCTCTCCAAAGAATGAGATTGTTTTAAAACCTGTATAGTACAGCCTTGATGAAACTGAACTATTTAGTTTCAAGATATGATGATACATGCTGAGATCAGAGTCACACCAGTTCAGCATAGTCATGCAAATTCTTTAGACAAAAAAAAAAAAAAAAGAGTTGACAAAGCATAGCTGGGCATCAGTGAACTCAGAGTGACTCTGAAAGTGCATCAGCAATCTATGTGACAGACTGAGGTATCAGTTTAGAAGCACAACAAAACAACACAGCTTTCCAAATGCCAAGGAACCCGATGCTTGCTAAAATGGAATTGCTTGTATTAATTGCCCTCAAAATTATTCTTTGCAATTTCGTTGCTGGATTTATGTCAAACATCCAGTGAATATTATCTATCTGAATCAGTAACCAGCGTTTTACGATTTTACTGAGAACAGGGCCATTTGTATATAAGAAAAGCTGTGCTGGATCAGACTTAACAGCCATAACTTGAAAACTTTTTTGGACTACAGACTACAGAATTTCCACATGACAACCTTTACAGAAGGATAAAAAGGAGCAGTGCTGCTCTGTTGACTTTGCTTCACCTCTCTGTACTGTTCTAAGGGGTTTAAAATGACATAGAGGAAACAAGAAAAAAAGTGCAAGGACCTAACAGTGGGAGGCAAAAAAACTTGCACAGGCAGCAAGTAAAAGGGAACTATGGTCTGCGATGTCTCTACACTAATGCACAGAGCATGGGAAATAAGCAAGATGAACTCGAACTCCTAGTACAACAAAGCAAATATGATATAATAGGCATCACTGAAACCTGGTGGGATGAGTCTCATGATTGGAATGTGGAAATAGAGGGGTATAACCTTTTTAAGAGAAATAGGCCAAACAAGAAAGGAGGAGGAATAGCACTATATGTCAGAGATATTTACAACAGTGAAGAGATCCAGGACATCAATCATGGAAGCCAGGTGGAGAGCATCTGGGTAAAAATTAAAGGGGAGGGAAACAACAAGGATGTTACGGTGGGAGTCTACTACAGACCCCCAAGTCAGACAGAGGAATTGGATGATATCTTTCTAGAACAGATGACCACACAGTCAGAAAAGAGAGATGTAGTAGTGATGGGCGACTTCAACTATCCTGATATTTGTTGGAAGTCAAACTCAGCAAAATCCTCAAGGCCTAGCAAATTCCTCACTTGCCTGGAAGACAATTTCATGGTCCAAAAGGTGGAAGAGGCAACAAGGGGGTCAGCTATTTTAGATCTGATCCTAACCAACAAGGATGACTTGGTTAATTGGGGTGCAAGTGGTGGGATCATTAGGTGGAAGTGACCATGTTCTCCTGGAGTTTGTAATACAGTGGAAAGGAGAAGCCAGGCATAGTCAGACACGCATCCTAGACTTTAGGAGAGCGGATTTCAGTAAACTTAGAGAAGTATTGAGGGCAATTCCATGGTCAGAAATACTAAAAGATAAAGGAGTTCAGGACGGATGGGACTTTCTCTAAAGGGAGATACTGAAGGCACAATTTCAAACAGTTCCAGTGAGAAAGAAAAACGGGAGGTGTCTCAAGAAACCAGGATGGATGACTAAGGAACTTTCAACCGAGCTAAGTTTGAAACGGAACATGTATAAGAAATGGAAAAAGGGGGAAATCACAAAAAAGGAATTCAAAGAAATAGCAGGCATGGGGTAAAGTCAGAAAAGCTAAAGCGCAGAATGAACTCAGGCTTGCTAGAGAGGTTAAGAACAATAAAAAGGGCTTTTTTGGATATGTCCGCAGCAAAAGGAAGAAGAAGGAAACGGTAGGGCCACTGCGTGGAGAAGATGGCAAAATGCTAACAGAAGACAGAGAAAAGGCAGAATTACTCAACACCTTCTTTGCCTCAGTCTTCTCAGAAAAGGCAAAGGGTGCTCAACCTGAGGATAATGGAGCAGAGGACAGGATAGGGGCATTTCAGTACAGAATAAGTAAAGAGATAGTAGAGGAACACCTTATTAATCTAAATGAATTTAAGTCTCCGGGACCAGATGAACTCCATCCAAGGGTATTAAAAGAACTGGCAAATGTAATATCGGAGCCATTGGCAATAATCTTTGAAAACTCCTGGAAAACAGTAGAGATCCCAGCAGACTGGCGGAGGGCAAACGTTGTCCCCATCTTCAAAAAGGGGAAAAAAGAGGATCCCAACAATTATCGTCCAGTTAGTCTGACATCAGTACTAGGAAAGATTCTGGAGCAGATCATTAAACAGAGAGTCTGTGAACATCTAGAAGGCAATGCCATAATCACAAAAAGTCAACATGGGTTTCAGAGAAACAAGTCATGCCAGACAAACCTGATCTCTTTCTTTGATAAAATTACCAGCTTGGTAGATGAAGGGAATGCTGTGGATATAGTATATCTTGATTTCAGTAAGGCCTTTGACAAAGTTCCCCATGACATTCTTGCAAACAAGCTTGTAAAATGTGGGCTAGACAAAGGAACTGTTAAATGGATCTGTAATTGGTTGACCGGCCGAACCCAAAGGGTGCTCAACAATGGCTCCTTTTCATCCTGGAGAAAAGTGACCAGTGGGGTCCCACAGGGCTCTGTCCTGGGCCCAGTGCTATTCAACATCTTTATCAATGACCTGGATGACAGAATTGGGAGCATACTTATCAAATTTGCAGATGACACCAAATTAGGAGGAATAGCTAATACTCCAGAGGACAGGATCAAAATTCAAAATGACCTGAATAGACTAGAAAGCTGGGCCAAAGCTAACAAAATGAAATTCAACACGGAGAAATGTAAGGTATTGCACTTAGGGCGGAAAAATAAAATGCACAGATATAGGATGGGTGACACCTGGCTGAATGAAACTACGTGTGAAAGGGATCTAGGAGTCCAATTAGATCACAAATTGAACATGAGTCAATAGTGTGATGTGGCAGCTAAAAAGGCCAATGCAATTTTAGGCTGCATCAATAAAAGTATAGTGTTTAGATCAAGAGAAGTAATAGTGCCACTGTATTCTGCTTTGGTCAGGCCCGACCCTGAATAATGTGTCCAGTTCTGGGCCCCACAGTTCAAAAAGGACATTGAGAAACTGGAGCGTGTCCAAAGGAGGGCGACAAAAATGGTGAAAGGTCTGGAAACCATGCCCTATGAGGAACGACTTAGGGAGCTGGGGATGTTTAGCCTGGAGAAAAGAAGGTTAAGAGGTGATATGATCGCCCTGTTTAAATATTTGAAGGGACTGTCATTATTGAGAGGGAGCAAGCTTTTTTCTGCTGCTCCAGAGAACAGGAACCGGAACAATGGATGCAAGCTGCAGGAAAAGAGATTCCACCTGAACATTAGGAGGACTTCTGACAGTTAGGGTGTTCGACATAGGAATGCACTCTCGGAGGGTGATAGAGTCTCCTTCCTTGGAGGTCTTTACAACAGAGGGGATGGCCATCTGTCAGGATGTTTGATTTGGATTTCCTGCATGGCAGGGGGTTGGACTGGATGGCCCTAGTGGTCTCTTCCACTCTATTGATTCTATTATTCTATGATTCTATGATTCTAAAAACATTCCTTTGCCAAAAAACAAAATCCTCTTACATACAAAGAATCTCTTTCTGATGGCAAAATGAAATAAAATCTCTAGAAGCTATACTGTATATTTTGGGTTTTACGTTCAGTTTGTCTTGGAATTTTCTGTGTCATCATGCACTCTTTATGGCTAAGTCTGAATTCTTTTCATCCTTACTAAACAATTTTGTGAAAATTGCAGTGTGAAAACCAAGGAAACTTCCTTTGTGTTCATCATGCCTCTATGCTAATTAGGCAGTCCAATCAACCAGCAAAAATAAATTTCTAACTTGGCTGTTTTTGTTTTCAGTCATGAAAAGACACATTTTCTCTCAGCCTTTTAAAACAGCTATCTAGCATAAGTGAAATGACAGCGTTTCTACTTGGTGTCCATCACCAGATGCATCAGAAACAGTGGGCTTTATTTTCAGACATGTCTGAATTTTCCAGGCAGTCTTTCTAGATCTGCCCAATGCACTGAACTTCACCTCAAGCACAAAGAGCTTTTTCTTTTCCATCTCATTGTTCCTAGAAACAACCTCAGCACTACTTTTTAAACGGTGGTGTATCCACATTGCCAGCATGGTGTACTGGTTGGAGTGCTGGACTAGCACACTGGGAGACCAGAGTTAGAATCCTCACTCAGCCATGGAAACCTACTGGGTGACTTTGGGCAAGTCATACTTTTGCAGCCTCAGAGGAAGACAAGGGCAAAGCCTCCTCTGAACAAATTCTGCCAAGAAACCCCCATGATAATTTCTCCTTTAAGTTGCCAGAAGTCAGAAATGATACAACAATCCACACTCTACTTAGTTAAAGAAAGGCATTCTTTTTAATTCAAATTTTTTATTAAAAGCACCATATTTCCTAGTTCTTGTTAAAATCAGATTTTGAATCAGGCTTTCAATGAAAAGCCCCACAAATTGTCATGAACACCCATTCATGATGATTTGTAAGCAATGTGTGGCTTTTTGTCGAAAATCTGAGCAGCTATGAGGTGAATACAGATTTTGGGGCAGCACAGAAATACACGAAGAAAAGCTAAGAGAGCTGACACTGTTATCATTCTGCACCTTCTGCCTGAGGCAGTTTTCCAATGGTGGGATCTGTCCTACCATTTATCAAAGCATTTAAAGGACAGGCCTGTGACATAGGAAGGAAGACGATGGAAGTTTGATTGCAATTCAAGGAAGGTGCACCATTAATTCTGGTTACCAATTATAACACTACAATCATTGCCAATCCAACCTGAATCTATCTCTTTAAGGAGTGTTCATATCAAGGATAAGTAACTTACATCCCACTGGCCATTATAGCACCCCTCATCTGGATTTTTTATACATTTTTTAATTGCAGTTGTCAGGTAACAGTTAAAGAATCTTAACAATCAATTAACCAATCTTTGTGCATTACAGACCGCCCCTTTGGGGCAGCCTGTAGGCGCTCCTTTCCCCACCGGATCGGGGCCTCAGCTGCCAGAGTGGCCGCCTCCGAGGTCCCGATCCGCCGCTTTCCAAGCGGCGGGGAAGTGGCAAAAGGTCGCTTCCCCGCGGCCTGGAAAGGGGTGTCCTTGGGGCTTAATGCCACAAGAACACCCGACGGTGGCAGGGAGAAGGAGAAAGGGGCCGCTTGGCCCCTTTCTCCCTTGTGTCGCTGGCATAGCTATCTAAAGGCTGCGGCAGCGAAGCAAATTGCGGAAGGAGCTCCATTTCGGAGCTCCTTCTAGTGCCGTGGAAAGGGCGCTCTATGTGTCCTCGTGCGGTGCAAAGATGTCAAGTCTGTGCTGCCCCATTTGGAGGCGGCGCGTTCGTGACGTCATAATGGCGGTGCCTATGTGTATAGGACACCGCCATTTTGTATGTCCTGGGGACGTACTAGAGTTAGGTGCATGCATAAGGCACGCACTTTCCTTAACCCTAGTACGTCCCCAGGATGTATTTTACGCCCGTCTATAACAGGCCTTTGAGTTGCCTTCATCCTGGCCTTGTGGCTAAGAGTGACCTACTTTACTGTTCAGCCCAAATCTACTCTTGAGTTCTGAGCAACTTTGACTTTTACAATCACTTTATGTTCTTTGTTTCCATTTGCAGACCAATGATCCATATTTTAATCACAGGAGAGTTTGTAAGCAGTTTTAAGTGCCTGATAGTAAAATTTTTGGAAAGGGGGTGTTTAAGAGTTTAGATAGCACTACCCTGTCATCCTTAATCACATTTCTCCTTAACTGCTGGAAATATGGCACCAAACTCTTCTGTGAATAAAATTCAATGTCATAAAAATACTTCATCTACCTGGGGTGACTGACATCACTAGTACACTAATAGTGACAGGTTCACTGCTCCCAAATGGAAATTGGGGAAGCATTATGTACTTGGCGAAGCAGGCTCTATTTATTGGAGATTCTCTCCTGATGAATAAGTAGGCATGGCATGTTGTTTAAACAACTGTTTTAATTTGGCTCTGTACTTTTCCCTTTGAGATACACAGTAATCAAACCTGTGTGCCATTTCATGCAAATCAGGAAAGTTTTATGGTTATACCCATGTTCAAAACAAGCCAGAATTTTAAGCCACGGCTATTAGCTTCTTCTGAACTCAGTAAGCTATAGTACTGAAATGTTTCTGATTTGCTGCATCCTGCAAAGAGGGGGTGGAAAGGGTGGCATAAATTGCTAAAAGCTTCACTTATTAAGGTGAGATAGATTGTCCTAGACTGTCCTATGACATATTACTGACGTTTGTATATGTGTCAATATAGTTTTTTAGGCAGATTAACTGATCTTACCTAAAACCTTTCTTGACTAAAACCTTTCCAGCTGCACAGTTATTATTATCAACTATTTATATGTTCAAATAATTTGTTTTTGTTTTATGGTGGCAAAAATGAGAGTGAGAGAGGCAATTGGAAGAAATAGAAGATCATGAGGGCAAATCTAAATTTGATCTGTAGCCAGGAACGCTAAAAATTTGCACTTTCTTTTTAAAAGAAATACTCAAGATTCTCAGGATGCAGAATCCCATAACTAATGGCTGATGCTGTACCTAAATGGAAGCCACATTTTACAAATGTACCCCAGGTTTATTGGAGGGGGAGTTGTTTTGTTTGTGCAGTATTCAGACTCTTTTTTTTTTCTTGACATGCTGGATGATCAAAATGATAAGAAACACAGGAGGACTTTACAATATATGATGACAGCAACAAGAATAATATATGCCCAAAGATGAGAGTTCACTGCTTTTTCTACACAAGATCAGCTGATTAAGGTGATAGCATTTGCTGGAATGGAACAATTGACAATGTTGGTCAAAGAGAAGTCTATGAATAACTTTAAGAAAGGCTGTGAATTGTTTATAATCTATTTGCAGTTACATTAAAGATATGACTCAACTATAGGTTTTGTTAAATAAACAGTTTGAATATTGTGGAAGCATAAATATAATATTATATAATGGAAGTATAGCAAATAGTAGTATATATCCGTCAGTTAGGCCAGGGAAGTCAGTAGTATTTGCTAGTTTTAGTTCAGTAGTTTAATTATATTGTAATTGTTTGTATATGTTTGTTTTAATCATATATAAAAATATTTTTGTGTTTCTGTTTAATAAAATATTTTTTAAAAAAACAAAAATTATTGTCCTTCCAATAAGGCAGGGTTGGGGGACTTTTATGATCCTTTTGGCCCTGGACATACGGGCCCTTTAGCACATTCTGGCAACGTGTTTGGGTTGCCTTGGTGCACCGTTTCCACACACCCTACAACCCTAGGACATCACCAGGACGTCATTGCTGCGCAGCGCCATATACACAGCATGCATAGCAATGATGTCACTTCTGCGCGCCATCTAGATGGACCCGCACAGCAGCAATGTGCTCGCGCTGGTGCAGGCAGTTTGCGGCGGTGCTAAAAGGAGCTGCTTTTCAGTGCTCCTTTGCTTTCTGCATAGCTGTGCCACGCAATTTGGTTGCTGCAGCACGGCTACATGGAAAAGAGAGGTGGCTCCCGGCCACCTCTTTCTGGCTGTCTGTACCCTGCCTTTGTATTCTTTACACAGTTACCACAATCATAAACATGTGGGGATCATGAATACAAATCAGTTACAAATGTGTAACTCTAAGCTACACATTCATAATGGCAATTATGAATTCCATCCATTATTGTTATTAATACTGTACAGCAAACATTTCAGTATTTTTATTACACTAACATTTAATCATGGTTATTGTATATTAAGGAGGATGGTTACAACAGCAATTCTATGTGCATTTACTGAAGGATAAGTATCACTGATTAGGACACCTATGTATACATGTGCAGAAATTGCCTGTTTGTATGTTAAGAGTTGCCTAAAGAAAATGAACTCAAATTGGAATTTAACACATTAGGGCAAATGCAAGAAATGAAAGCCTTATTTAATCAGTGCACAGATTAAAATGCCATTTGTGTTTAGATCACATCTATTTTCAAAATGCAGGATTCTCTTTTTGTCTAGTGCAAAGAGAAAAGAGAAATTCCAAATATTTGTAAAAGAGGAGGTCAATTTGTTTACATCCTGGTACCTCCTAGTTCCAATTTTGACTTGCTGTTTCTATTGTGAATATCTGCTATTGAAGCACCTGGTAATTCCTATGCCAGGCATGTTGGCACACAGCAAGGAGAATGATACAAAAACTAATAAATCAGCTCATGTAGTGTCATTTATTTATTTATTTATCAAAAGATCTAACTCTTATGTAACTCTCATGTACTAGGACAAGATATTTCCATTCTCAGACCCACATTCAATTGCAGAATCTACACAGAACTGGACCTACAAAGTAGGATTCCACAACATTTCCACCTACACAGTAATAAGCAAGATCATCAGATTTTAGACATTTGCCATGCAGTGTTTTATCTATCTGTCTTTGCCATAAGTTGAAAAAGGCTTGAAAGCAAGCAATAACAATGAAGGTGAACCTATTACAGAATTTGTTCAGAAAATGAAAGACTTGGAACAATAGTCAAAGAAGAAAGGTATGGTAAAAGTCAATAGGATAAGAAGAAGACTACATTACCGTTTGAAGGCACACAGCAAGTGCCTATTCACCTGTCAGGATGGCTTACAACAATTGAAAATGACAGTACTATCTCAAAAAATACATACACTTGAAATAAAACTGAAACAAAGACCACAGATAAAGCACAAACCTGAAGAAAATTTGCATTTAGGGAAGCAAAAAGTTGTTGGAATGAAACTACAGTGGGCCTTTAATATCCTCTGGAGTTTGGTTCATGATCTCCCGTCCCTGTGCATCTCAAAATCCATGAATGTTCAAGTTCCATTAAATACAATGGCATAGTAATATGGTGTCCCTTACATAAAATGGCAAAATCAGGGTTTGCTTTGTGGAATTTATATATTTTTGAATATTTTCAAGCTGTGGATGCTTGAATCTGTGAATAAGAAATCAATGGATACAGAAGGTCAGCTGTATCTTGATCAATAAGGAAAAGAGAGCCACACACACTCCAGTTTTCCTGATTTTCTAGATATAGTCCCAATTAATCTTGTATCATCCAATTTCTTCAGCTGTTTTAAAAATATTCCAGTTTCTCCCTTCTCCTCCTACATCCTCAGTTTACTTCAATCACAGCAAACTGAGTCCAAAATGCAAGAGCAGTTTGCTTGTAAATAATTCAGCAGAAGGGCTGAAAATTGCCCTTCTTACCCTTCCCAGTAGACTAAGCTAAAAGCAAACCACTAGTGTTTCCTAGCTTGCAGGTTATTCCCCATTCATAACTGTTGCTATCTTGACCACACTCTGATACTGTTTGGCCACACATGTCCCAGTTTTCTTCTTGTAGGTTGGAAGGTATGAAGTCACATGTGTTATACAGAACACCACAATGTTATTTGCCTTATAGAAGTACAACCATGCAAATGCTCATATTCTGCTTGACTTTCAGTTCTCACTTTTCAATGCTTCAAAATCCATCTCTGATATTGTCTAAGCAGCTGACTCAATATTGAAAATATGTCTTCTGTACAGCAAAAAGTCATGGTCAGTCTCATTTTAATGTACCCATTTCATTTGAAACTGTGTTTACACATGATAAAATATCTTAATGTACACAAGGCCACTGACTATTAGAGATCTCAGTCCTTCTTGGTCTATTGGTTACAGTTTCTAACAGACCATTAATTTTCCTAAGATATCCTTGAGGTTGCTTTTTTTTAAAACAGTCTCCCAACATTTCCTCAGCAAACAAACCTTGAAACATCATGCTGATTAAAATGAGGAATCGCAGTGTTTTCTCTTAGTTTGTAAATGCTGGAACTTAAACTCTCCTTGTTAAATGTTTAAAAAGAAATAACTAGTGCATTTAAGGCTCCTCTTGTTCATAAATAGAGCACACTCTACTTTTAAAAAGCCATGATTAAAAATGAGATCTTGTGCATACCTATAGGCCCCAGTGAACACTGTGGGCTTCATTTCTAAGTAGTGTTTCAGAGGCTATGACTTCATAGCAGACAAGTTACAAAATGTAGAAACGAAGACCAACAATCATACTTCCCAGGATGATTCTCTTTATACCAGATAATGAAATGTGTACAGTGGGCCCATGGTATCCACTGATGTTTAATTCCAGCCCCCCCTGTGGATATCAAAATCCATGGATGCCAAAATACCATTGTATACAATGGCATTGTAAAATGGTGTCCCTTGTATAAAATGGGCAAAATCAACGTTTAGTTTTTGGGATTTTTTTGTGCAATATTTTCAAGCTAAGGATAGTAGAATCCAGGGATGCAGGATCCATGGATACAGAGAGCCAACAGTATATAAAACTCTCTTTCTCTGGCACACAAATGATTGTATGGTATGGGATGTGTAATGCTTTTCAATGGATGCTTGTCTTCTGGTTGTATGTCAGATTCACCCTGCGGGTATAAAATCATAGGGACATTGTCCATAGTACCATCTTTTCCAAGAGCTGCTTCTGGGCTATTTTACCCCACTTTTTACATAATGAACTTTTTCATATCTCATTTTAGGGCCTTTCCAGACAACAAAAAAGGGCTACACTTTTGCTTGTTAGTTGCACAGTCTTTCCTCATAAGTAATGTGGGCTTTTGTCCCGGTAACATCTCCTCTGTGTAGTGCTGTATGTGTAATATTTTGTGTCTGGAGGGGAGAAAAGGTGAAATATATAGGGCAGACCAGCTGGGAATCACACAGCTCTTCAGAGGTTGATGGACAGCATCTCCCAACTACCCTAGTTAGCGTAGCCAATGGAGAAAAATGCTAGGTATTTCATTTCATCACTGTCTGGGGTTGCATAATGCTCACCCCTATAGTAGAAGAAATTAGTTGAATTTACTTAGCCAGGCTTATCATGTCTCTTTGATTTCAGTACTTCTCAGAGTATCACTTAGGCTGTGGCCACACTGCAGAAATAAATAGGTTTGACACTACTTTAACTGCTATGACTCAATGCTATGGAATTCTGGGATTTGTTTTGTGAAATATTTAACCTTCCCAGTCAGAGAACTCTGGTGCCCCACCAAATTACAGTGGTACCTCGGGATACGAAATACCCAGGTTACGAAATTTTCGGGATACGAAAAAATCCCATAGGGAATCATTGTTCCGGGTTACGAATGTTTTTTCGGGTTACGAAAAAACTTTTGGTGCTTTTTTCGGCTTTTTCGCACGGAATCGCGGCTTTTCCCCATTAGCGCCTATGGCAATTCGGCTTACGAAGGCTTTTCGGGTTACGAAAGCGGCCGCGTTACGAATTAATTTCGTAACCCGAGGCACCACTGTACAAATCCCAGAATTTCATAGCATTCAAGTGTTCTAAAACTGCTTTATTTCTGCAGTGGCAGCAGCCTAAGTCTGGATCCAACACACTGTTCATTCTTTCCAGTTACTGCAAAACCAAGTGGAAAAATACTGCAAGTGCACTGGGAATTGCATATTCCAATGATATCAGGGTCCCTCAATAGTGGTTGTACCATTAGATTAACAATCTCCATTTCAAAGGCCATGGCTGTGTCTATTCTGCAGAGATTATTGCACACGTCTTTTTCCGACAAGATACAAGTCTTTGAAGTTAAACACGTATGCATTCGATTGGGGAAAAGATGGGCTCAGGTGCATGCTATAATCTTCTACACCTACACTACATCTTTGACACCACTTTAACTGCACTGACTCAATGCTATGGAATTCTGGGATTTGTAGTTTTGTGAAATATATAGCCTTCACTGTCTGAGAGCTCCAGTGTCACAAAAAACTACAAACCCCAGGATTCCATAGGATGGACCATGACAGTTAAAGTGGTGTCAAATTGCACTAATTCTGCAGTGCGACAACAGCTTTTGCTTCACCATAGACTCACACTCCAATGTAGGAAAAATATTCAGGGGTAGCCATGTTGGCCATGCAGCACAATACAACAAAATAGTGATACCTTTATTGGCCAACCAAAATGGACAAAAGACATCATTCAAGCTTTCAAAGGTTCACAGGCTTCATCATCTGACAAAGATGTTTAAAATGTAACTCAGCTAGCCATTTATTTATTTGTTTATTTAAAAACCAGCTTTGAAACAGTCTTCTCACTTTCATGCTGTAGTTGTTTCACTAAAGATCAAATGGGACTCCTTGGTACATGCTCAACAGAAACAGGTCTGATGACTAGAACTGAATGAGTTCAATAAATGCTGAAGGCTTTGGGTATATGCTAATACAGACTTATGCACACTCTGGATGCAGTCTCTGCCAATAGGTTAGGGTAAGCTCTGTTGCACTCAATTTCTTACAAGCATATGATCTGGCTACCCAGTCCACTGGTTGCCAGCATACATGTAGTGTAGTCCTGAGCATGTTTTCACATAAGTAAATCCTACTGGGTTCAATAGGTCTTATTTCCAAGTAGGTGTGTTTTGGATTGCTGCCTTAAATGCATTGATATGCAGTTTATGGTGGATTGTGACTCTATTTCAGTTTCTGATTAATTTGCAATGTTTACTGTTAGCAGCAACATGTTAACCACACTTTATGATAATCTGCCTTTGCATTTCTAGAGAAGCTGAAATTGTCAGTGGGCAGTTTTAGGAATGCAAGCAAGGCATTCACATCCTTTATGGTCTAGTAAAACACAAAATATTTACTAATTTAATTAAAGGAAAAGGCTGCCTAAACCAATAAATATTTATAGGCTGTCATCAAGAATGCTATTAACAGAACTTATCTGTTGTGGATGAGATGCTTAAAGCAGCACATGTTTTGAGCCCTAGAAATACATCCTAAAACTTCCTTCCTCTCCCTCAATGCTGGCTTCAAAAGAGGTCACTTTTCAACGTTCTAAATGACTCCTTATCAGCATTTTCAGATGAGAGATGCAGGTTCTATGGGTGAGATTGGGAATGCTGTTTTTCCCTATCCTCTGGCCAAGGGTCAGCATTGTCTAATTCATGCATCTCCATCCCATTATAAATTGCTGAAGGGTCTTTTTCTTCTGTATCCCTTCATTTACTATATCCCATATTCTCCTTTAAAAACCCAGAAGGGAGTTGTTCCTTTGGTTGGAATATAATCATGAAAGATACCACAGACCTACTATATGTGAGCCACAATTCCAAATGATCCTTGCTGGTAGTTGATGAAACAGCAATTAGAATACCACTTGGTATCTTTATGTTTATTCTGTGTGCATTTCCATGATGCCCTGAAACCTGAACCCTTATTTAGCACATCCTACACTAGTATGTCATCAAGCTACACTAAATAGAGAAAAATGGAAATAAAATAGGGATTTTATAGCCAGTTTAGCTGCCAGTTCCTGATAGACAGCTAGAAGGTATACAGAAGAAGACTTTAAAATATGCATAGCTCAAGACAACTTTGGGGAATGGAAGATTGCTACTATAGCAACTTGGGCTTTCTGAATCCAGGGATTGTGCAGTGTGCATGTAGGAGTAGAAGAGGAAAGACAGAGATCCTGAGAAACTGCATGAATTGCCTGAAAGCTAAAGTAAGCTTCCCATTAGTATCCTGATTTCTGGTCATTCCTGGCCATTCCTTCCTCTCTGGTACCAGGAAATCTTTTCTGGAGAATTTCCATGTCTACTGGGGCAGGTTTTTGGGGCTTTTAGGAAATGTGAGAGGCTGGAGGAGAAAAAGGAGATTGCCTCCTTCCCCTTCCATTTACAGAAGCTGCTTCCAGAAGCCCAAGATCATATTGGGTAATGGTCAGTGTGTGTGTGTGTGTAAGCGAGAAAGAAAGAGCGAGAGAGATGAGTAGGTCATGAAATTACAGTTGCTGTAACATGGAGGCCTGGAGAACTGTGGTAAAGATGCAGGGAGGGGGGTGAGCAAGATTTAAGACTGACCAATGACATAATGGCAAATTTTAAAATTCATATGCTCATCATAACAGTCTCTATAGCCTTGTCCTAAAAGAGTCTCTAAAATATAGGCTGCTCTTTTAATCCATATCAATATCATTCTAGTAGTTTTCATCTATCAGCTAATGGCTCTTAATTACCCACTGAAGACCAAGCAACTGCAAAACACTTGGCATTGTAACAGAGGCATCACGTAAGTTGCTGGGGAAATCAATTTCTCCCAAGCTACTGTGAGGATTGCAGTTACACTCAAACAGAACAGAGTAAAATAGGGGTGGTAGATGGCATCAACATCCCAAGCTAATCAAAAAATCCTGGTGCTTTGATCCTGTAGGTCCTGTTTGTACTACATTATGGGGATTAATACAGGAACAATCATACCACCATGGTAAAGCCAGATGAATGGTATGTCTGTGAAGGGGCTTTGAACTTCCCTTAAATCTCGTCTTCACGGTGTACAATTAAACTATGGCACTGCAATGATGGCAGTTGAATGATGGCAAAAGCCATCTGTCAGTGGGAAAGTTGCCCTGACATTCTGTTCTTCTCTGCTATCCTCCAGCCACCACACTAAATACTATTTGAAAATGTGCCTTACTTCTGCATAAAGGACCATTATGCCCACATAAGTCACTACGTACTAGGATTCCAGCCTATGGTAGTCATGGTGGCTTTACTACCTCCAGTTACTGGGCAAGAACTGCAAGGGAGAGCTATTCTCTTGCCTACCTACTTGTAAGCATTTGGTTGGTCAGTGTGGGAAACAGCATGATGAACTGCACTGAGCATTGGTCCAATCCATCAGGATTCTTCTGATGCACCTACATATTTATCACATCCTGATTTGGAAACAATTAGAAATCTGCATATGTAGTATAACAATGACAGATGCCTATATGGCAGAATCTGCCATATACTCTTTCTACTGATTGGATAGCTAGAGATGATAAATCAATAATGAATCCTTATATTTTCATTTTTAAATGGCTGGGTTTGTTAATTTTCAGGTTTATCCACTGGAAGAAGATCTGCTTGATACTGTTCCTGTATTCCACTTTCTCTTCTTCTTCTTTTTTCATATGAAAAGGGGGGGGGGAATCTATTTAGTAAGATTTCAGAGGAATGCTGGAAGTGGTTGGAGAGGTTCCCATATCTCTAAGGTAATCCATAGCCATTAATTAAAAATGAAATTAATTAAGGACTGCGGCCCCAGAGAATATTTCTAAATGATAGCGTGCTTCTGTTAACTTGCTTGAGGAGAGGAGTTAGCTGAACAGATGGAATTTTAACAGTTTCTGGAGTGTTTCTGGGATTTTTTTAAAAAGGAATTCCTTGTGGTCACTGTTATGTAACACATAATAGCAAATGGGGAAACAAATGTTGGAGAAGCTTTCCAAATGTTGACCCCATCATGACTTTGTACTGTGTAATAAACACCAAAAATTTTTCTACACTGATAATGTTGTAGCACAGCTATTTGATGCTTCATTTCTTTAACATGCTTGGTCCATGAGGACTGGCACCAGTTTATCTAATGCATGGGTGGAATCATGCACCTCCCCTGATGTTGGACTGAAAATTCCAGCAGCCCTAGCCAGCATAACCAATGATGAGGAATACTGGGAGCTGGAGTCTAACAAAACCTGGAGGGATATATGATTCCCACCTCATTGTTGGGCCTGTGGTGAAAAATTCAATTACTTTCATCGCTTTGCATTGGCATAAGGAATAATCTACTGGGATAGTATTTTTGGGGTTTTTGGGCTATGTGGCCATGTTCTAGAAGAGTTTATTCCTGATGTTTCACCAGCATCTGTGACTGGCATCTTCTGAAGATGTGTGTCCTATATTATATTATTTGGGCCTGTTACAGACATCCAAAATAAAGCTGCTTCGAGTCATAGTGGAGGTATGGTGTTTCAGTGATGCATGCGTCCTAAGAGTCCAGAAGCCACACCAAAGCCACACTCCAGTCCTTAGGGCTGGAGCGTGGCTTTGGTGTGATTTCTGGACTCTTAGGACGCATACATCATTGAAACACCATACCTCCACTGTGACTTGAAGCAGCTTTATTTTGGCTGTCTGTAACAGGCCATTATATTATATTATATTATATGCACATGCGTGTGTATGTATACATGTGTGTGTATGTTACATGTATTTGTTGTTGTATACCTTCAAGTTGTTTCTGAGTCTAATGGTGACTGTAAACCAATTCAGTCATGGGGCTCAAAACTCTACACCATGCTGACATTCATATTATATGTATGTCCCATATTATATAAGTGTGCCCCATGTTATATTATATACTACTAATTTTGGATGTAGGAGTAAAAAATGTAATACCCCTAAAGCAGTAATACAATAGGTAATATCCAATTTCTTAGAATATGCTGAAGTAAGGTATAGTTGCATGCTGGACTTTAGTGGGTGAGACCAGAGGTTTCCTGAGACTGTATGAGTGTAATAGAAAAGAGGGAACATAGCATATACCTCAAAACAAAATCAGACCACCACCTCATGGTTTCCATGAGTTTTTTCCCAAACAACAAACAGAAACATTTTATCTCAAATTCAACAAGCCAATTCTAGCAATTTTCCTTTCTACCAAGAGGCAGGACCATTTAGGCCAAGTATAATGGGTCTTAATTGTTGTTTTTGTTGTCATTATTTCTTATCTTCCTATCCTATGGACTGAGGTGGGGAACAACAACAGATCTACATACAACACATAACATGTGTCAAAAATATAACATCAGTTAAAAACACATAAACCATAAATACATGACATCAGTTTAAAAGAACACATAAGACCAGACCAGTAAGACAACAGGACAGTCAATAAGATAATCAAGCCACAGTTAAAACATCACAACTTAAAATTCACAACCAAGGCATCCCCCAATGCTTTGCATTATAAGAGGAACAGCTCACAATAATAGGGCTACTGGGAAAATTCAACTCCATGCCGCCCCCATCATACCCAGCAATTGTAAGAACTGTTGATAAGCTCAGCAGAAACAGGGAAATCTGAAGGCGCTTGGCAGATGGCACCCTCTCAACCTTCTTTATCAAAATATGCCAGCACACTGACTTTGTTGGCCCCAACTCCACTACACCATTGAGCATGGTGCTTTACAAGGGCAGTCTCCTGTTCTAAGGGGCTTACTGTCTCAAAACAAGGAGTAGTCATCTAATTTATGATGTGAAGTACATAGGGTCCATAATGAACCTTGCAAAGAGACTTGGTTTATCCTTCAGTAATATAGCTAACATTTTGTCTGCCATCTGGTGAGAAGAGCCCAGAAATTGACTGGGGGGAAATTGCCATCTGCTTTCACCAATAAAGAAGCCACATGGATTGCTTGAGGATTGATGCAGTCCAGTGGGGAAGAAAAAGGCAGCATTGCCTTGAGGATGAGCAAAACATTTTGAGTTTGTAGCAATTACATCTGAGGGAGAAAAACTATTTGGATTCATGTTTCCAAAGCAGTTGTCACTATTTCTCTCCATACCCACTATCGCTGTGTCTTTGGTGTGTTACTTATAACGGTCCATGACATCCTAGCAGACTGTATCCCACATCTAAAGCAAGTTTGTGGTGAGTCTTGATAAGGCTGTTAAGGACATTTACTCTAATGGCCACAGCTGGATTAGTATTTGACCTTTATAAGGGATGGCACATATATGAATTTCCTCAACTTAACTATTTTCTTCAGAAAGTATTTTAATTTTGCTTTCCATCATGGAGCCATAGAGGGGAATTTGCACAACATCTGCTTGATCCAGGAATTCCAGAGCTAGAATATCCTCAGCAGACATCTGTACAAAGATCTCTAGTGAGGAAGAGCTCCTGCTCACATTCACCATAGGACTTTTTTCTCTTACGAGAAAAATCTTACTACCAGAATACTCCCTTAGGATCAAGTCTCAGCCATCTTCTATGTGACTGCCTTTGAGGTTGTGTTTCTCCTTTGTCTTCTATCTTCCATCCTATACCAAGATCTTCCAACCTTTCCTTATAGGACTTGTTTTTCATATAGCTGACCATTTTCATTGACATCCTCGCAACTTATTCCAATTTGCCTATATCATTCTTAAAGTGTGGTGCTCAGAACAGGACATAGTCCTCCAACAAAAATTCTACTAATTAAACTTGAAATTGCAATAGCCTCCCCACTTCCATCCCACATACCATTTTTTGCAGTGAGTTGCTCATACTCAGCTTGTGAAGAACTACATGCTAATCTGTATATAAGTACTGTATATACTCGTGTATAAGTCTAGAAATTCAGGTCAAAAAATTGACCCAAAAAACCTGAGTCGACTTATCCATGGGTCAATGTAAGTACTGTACCTTAACTCTTATTTAAAAGAAGAAACCATCCCCTGGTGAAAAGCAAGAATATAATCTGTCCTGGAAGCACTGACTCCCTCTACTCTCTCAGCCATCCAGCCTTAAGACTGAGCACAAAGAGTTATGTCTGCTGGAATTTTGTAAATTCTTTGACACTCTTTTGCTTTGCTTCATCCTTTACAGTTTACATCCTTTGCTATATGCCCCTAAGTCTTACCCTCGACCTTTCCACGGGTCATATCAAAATCCATAATTTTGCCCCCAAAACTTACCCTCGACTTATACATGAGGTCAACATATAGTTGAGTATATACAGTATACCTCAGTTAACAAAGGGGCTTGACACACCGCCCTGAAAGGGTGGGCTGGAGGCGCCTGTTTTTGTTCCTGAGGGATGCTGCAGTAGCCAAACCGTGTGGTCTCCCTCTGCAACAAAAAGAACCCACTAAAAGTGGGTTCTTTTTGGTGTACGCGGTGGATGCCATGAGTGCACCATTGGTGCACTGTCATGCGTCAATGACGCAAGTGCAGTACCATGATGTGCATACGCTGCGCCATGCTTCTGTCATGATGATGGCCCCCATGTGGATGGGATGCTGCCATGATGGTGGTGCCATTATGTAGAGTCCTCCCTTATCTTACACAGGGGAGCCGTTCCGGACCCCCCCTCCCCCGGCGTAAGAGAAAAACACGGATGCAGCCCCATTCATTTGAATGTGCCTGCAGCAGTGTGGCAACAGTGCATGGGGTGCATGCCATGGGAGTGCACCCCATTCATGCGAATGGGACACGCCGCCCCTTGCACTCTGCGTGCTCCTGTATGCTCAAAGCAATTTATAATATGGACTCACTGTACTAGGGTTCAGGAGCGTGCAGTCGCTCCGCTCTCCTGAACCCTAGTTTTACCACAAAGCACCCATTTGTACCAGGCCAAAGTCTCTGACAAAGAATCTCCTATTTACCAAACCCACACAGCTCCTTCCTGTTTTCCTCCCTGTACGCTGTCTGGTTGGAGATTTTGTCACTGAAAAGATGTTGGCAGAGGGAGCTGGAAAAATATAGGCTTTCAATATTAGGTTGTAGTGCAGGAAGCTAACATACCCAAGTCCTTTCCAGGCAAACATTCTCTGAAGATGCCAGCCACAGATGCTAGCAAAACATCAGGAAGAAACTTTTCTGGAACATGGCCACATAGCCCAAAAAACCCACAAAAAACTATGAACCTAACACTATTATTTCCATTATTATTCTTTTCTCTGGTACCAGATTTTCTGTTAAAGAAATAACACCAAGGAACACATCTACTTTATTAACACAGGTATCCCTGTAGTGTCTAGAATTATCACCAAAAGACCATATTCCATTTATTCAGTGGGTCCAATTTAGTTTAGAGTAACAACTGAGATTAGGCATAATCATTTATGCAAGCATGGTTGAGTATTTTTCACTTCTAATCCAATTCCTGGATCCTTTCACATATGCAAAAGTACCTTCATCCTTATGTATCCGTTTTTGTCTAAATGCAAAATTTTGTATTTTTGGCCATCAACTTTAGTCTTCAGTTGTTTCAGCACAGAACACCTAGTGCGATACAACCAAAATTGTTCTTCCTTTGTAATTATATACCCAGGATAGCCATGTTGGTCAAGCAACAAATTATAACAAAATCCAAAATACACATTATAAAGATACTTTTAAATGGGCAACCAAAATACATTGTGCAGGAATACATGTTTAAATAAAAAAAAATGGAGGAAAAATGTAACAGCGGAGAGCCACAATGCTACATCTATGTTGGGATGTTAAACATATTTAAGATAGAATTGGAGAGAGGATGTAGGAGAGGCTACAGCCCTTGTTGACTATGAGGTGTCTAGGTATTTAAACAGTCAAAGCAAAGCAATACAATGTTCTTCTCCATTGGTACAAACAGCCATAAATGTAGAATTCTGAACTGTGTGTGCATATGCCTGAAAAATAGCCTAGAACACCTGGTATTTGTTGGTAGTCTCCCATCCCAGTATTAACCAGAGCTGACTTTACTTAGCTTCCAAGATCAGACAGGATCTAGTGCCTTTAGAGAATTTAGGCCAAAGGAAATTCTGAAGCAGATGCAGTAAATGTGGAGTAGTACTCTCTGAGGTTTTTATCTTTAACAAAGTGAAAACCATTTGAATTTGGCTCTCATTGATACCTTTTACAACACCTAAACATGCCACCTGATGTGTCAACACAGAGCCTTCTTGAGACACTCACTATATTCTGTTTACAAAGTGGCTTGTACTCTCACATAGGACAGATAGATCTGGACAGTTTGCACCAGAACTGGGGACTGGGCCCTGTGTCATCAGGACTACTTGTCCTGAGGACAGGGGAGGACATGGTAGTTTGCCCATGCAGGCATAGCCATGGTGAACATTCAGATGAAATACCTAGCATACATTTCAAGTCCATCAGCTGTGATTTATATTGACTGGGTTCATGTCAGATTGCTGTTTATGTGTGGGGTTGGGATAAATCTCTTCCATCATCATGATAATCAACCCAGTACAACTATAAAATCATCCAATTCTTGGTGAAGAAGATCAAAATTTTAAATAGGTAATTTGGGGACAGAAACAATGGAGACTGTAGATTGCAAGCAATCTAGGAAACAGAGAAGACTGAGGGCTAGTCTACTCATAAGTGCATTATGAGAGTTGCTGCAGATTTTTGTACATGCACATTGATGCTTAATTTCTTCACTTTCCTGTGCAAATTTGCATCTCTTTGTCTTACCTCTGATGACAATGTGTATCCATGCAAACCAGATGGATGGACATACACCCAAAAATGTGCATCACTGCAAATACACTAAAAGCTGTGATTCCTTTATCTTCAGAGTTTGAGGAATCCTCCCTCAAAAAAGCCCAAATTCCTCTGACTCTTGTATGGAGGGATCATATTCTATTCAAATAGAATGAGGAGTATTCTAATCATGTAGACAAGCCTAAAGAGGATGGGCATGCCCAACCAAAATACTGCAAATCATATAACAAGCAAAATGTCCACAAATGTAACAAGAAGTATTGAGCTCCCCCCCCCCCCCCCCCCCCCCAAAAAAAAAAAGGTTGAGCAGGGTGGAGACCAAAACATTCTGCAATAAGCAAAATGTAGTTTGGATCTCCAAAACAGATTGACATTGCAATAAAATCTCCATCTCCCAGTCTAGATGAGCCCAAGGACATTTTTTTAATTATCTCCCTGTCTTCTGAGTTATTAGCTACAACTCCCAGTTTTGTGTCATCCACCAATCTGATGAGAATTCCGTTCATTCCTTTGTACAAGTCATTGACAAAATGTCTATTTGGATACTCTTTTGTTCCCTGGAAAGCCTGTTCTACAGTTTCAGTATCAGAACTGAAGAAATAAATAAGCACTAAATGCTTGGTATCTTCTCTGCCATGACACTGAGTCTCTCAGCCTGGTGATGGATATTCCCAGATTTTTAATGGAGTAAGATCAGACATTGTGCATGTTTACTACTTGAAAAGCTATGATCCCGTATACATGCTACGTAGAAAAAAAGTTAATACTACCTGAAAATTCCCTCACGTAATTCAAAGAAATGTGCTTTTTCTAACAATGAGTAAAAATATACAACATGCTAGATTATCATATATGTGTGTGTGTGTGTGTGTGTGTTCAAGTTAAGAATTTGCCACAAGTAAGATGTGAGTTTAATGTGAACATAAACCATAATTAAACTTGTGCTGTCTCAACTAGAATTAGCACCCAGTTATTCAAGCAAGTTTACCAACAACGTAAACAGAAGTGCTGTATTTTATTACATACACAGATACCAGTAATACAGTTCAGGGGGGAAAAGATATTGTGCCACTTTTTCTTACATCCATGCCATAAAGTTACTTTCCTCCAGTTTCCCATATCATAGATACTTATGATACAGATTTGGGCAGCTTTCCTTCCAACAAAAAAGAGACTAATATCAGTGTATTACACTGGTGTAATGCTCTACAACTTGTTGTTTTGTTGTTAACCACCCACAAAACAATTTTGACTCATGGTGACCCTGTGGAATCTACAGTACAAGTGGCCCTCCAGATGTTGCTTGATCCCATTCCCATCAGGTCAAGTTAATAACCAGTGGTGAGGAATGCTCACCCAACAACACCTGGAAGGTTGCCGTTGCTCAGCCCTGCTCTACTGTTTGATGGAATGGGCAATACATTCCCTTTTCTACACTTTTTAAATTTTAATAATTTCCTTGAGAATCATGAAAGTTGGCATGGAAATTAACATCTAGCAGTTAATGAATAAGTGCCTGAGTGTGCACACATCATAGGGGATTAGTGGGGAAAGCTTGACTTTTTATGACCAGAACAAGCTTTTTACTCAGCTGGTAAAAGTGTTGTTAGGTGCTCCCAACATCTCAGTGTTAGAGGTCCAAAGAATGCTTAGTTTTGTTTGGAGGAGAATGAGCCCTAAAAAATTATGGCATCTTTGGGAAGGGAATAAGGGAAGCAAATGTATTCCTAAATCAGATTCACCCCAAAAGAACAGTACAGGATTAAACTATCCCAGTTAAAATCTCTTGAGTTTTGTAATTCTAGCTGGGTTGGGTGTTTGTTCCTCTCATCTCCCACCCCTGTGCAAATGGAGGTCACATTCTGACCTACAAAGCTATTAAGAAACTGTCAATCCTCAGATCACATGTTATTCACCAGGTAAGTAAAACTATATTGATAAATCTATTCACACTAATTCAGAAAGTCAGCACTCCTATTACACTCTTATTACAAGGAATGTTTTGTTAAGATTCTTATTGAGAAAATCTGTTCTCAGACTTTGAAGAAGTTACTTTCACACAATTGTTGTTTCATTTCCATTATTTTCAGCTGCTTCATTCCAGCTGACAGTTTGTGTTGCAGGCTGGGTATTGAGGTTATTGCTGGTACACTTGGTACATTGCTACATTTTTGAGTCAAGGCTTATGTGTTTGGCTGAGTATGAAATGATTTCATGACTAAGCTGGTGATCAGATTCTGTAAGTGCATCAGTCTCCCCTTTCCAGTTTTTCATCATGAAAGTTATTTTGCATATGTCTGACCTATGCTGATCCGTTATCAGAATATTCTCATTCAACTCAGGAAATAGTCTTTATTGAATGACATTTGTTGATGTGAGCTTTCGATTCATTTCCCATTTGTAGCAACCCTAAGGCAAATCTATCTCAGGAAATCTTTTCTTGGCAAGATTTCATCAGAGAAGGTTTGCTGTTGCCTTCCACTGAGACTGAGAGTGTGTGACTTGCCCCAAGCAGAGATCTGAACACTAGTCCAACACTCAAGCCATGTACATTATGCTGGCCTGATAAAATGGCATACATTCTTTAAAAAAGACTTGATCAATAATCCAAAAACTATATTTGAGTGCACCTCTCTCTGCGTATGTGTATGTATCTTAGAATACAAAACCATTCTGCAAAACTTGAAAAAAGAAAAAGACCTTACAGTTTTATATAAAATCAGGCCATGTCAAATGAATATGTGACAAACAGTTTCATTTTAAAAAAGAACAGCATGACACTGGACATCCATGCATTGCCAGTTCTCCCAGATGCTGTCTACTCAACCAACACCATGTTGGGCAGGCAAACTGCCAGTTCAGATTAGCATGGGGAAGAGATGGTTCAAGACACATTGCTGCCTGAGGCAGTGTAGCAAATGGTTCCCCACACCCTGCCAAGTCAAGGTACATAGTACCTAAAATGGGCCAGGTTACTCTGGCACGTGAAGCAGAAAATCACACAAGCACTTTTTCCTATTCCTGGCAAGAAAAAAAAAACTTTAAAAAAACTTAATAACTAACAGTTTTCTACTCTTTTATTACACCCAGAATCATTTGCCTGATACAACCAAATTCATTCTGCCTAATGGTAAGTCCAGTACTACCATGGAGCAAGTGTGCTGTGCACTAAAGAGAAACATGTGATACTACCTAATAGGTTGCCCTATCAGGATAGAATCCTAGGTCCAAAACGCACTGCAGAAATAATCCTGTTTGAAACCACTTTAACTACCCTGGCTCAGTGCTAGGGAACTGCCGGAAGTGTAGTTTTGTGAGCCATTTAGCCTTCTCTGTCAGAGAGCTCTGGTGCCATAATAAACTACAGATCCCAGGATTCCCTAGCAATGAGCTAGGGCAGTTAAAGCAGTCTCAAACTGGATTATTTCTGCAATGTGTTTTGGACCCTAGATGCAGACCCATCTTAAGCATGTTTAGTTAGAAGGAAGTATCTGAGCTCAAGGGAACTTGGGACCTCTCTAAATAGGCCAAAGACTCCCAGATTTACACCATAGCCAGTGTGATGAGTCCTTATGCTAAATCCACTTCCTTAAACCATTAATCCAGTTTAATAGGAAACACTGGTTACCCTGGTGTTTCCAGGAAACTCTGGAGTGAACTCGAATGTGTTGGATGTGAGACAACTGGATCCAGCTGGATGTGGAGTGACCCAACTGTCCATGTGTCTACACACCCACTACATCATTCCCACTGGCCCATCCCCTTCAGTGCCACTGCTATCGCTGCTGCAGCCTCACCAGCCAAGCAGCTCCCGGCAAGAGCCTGGCCATTGCCATAGCTTCCGCTGAGTTCAGAACAGGGTATGCTGTCATGTGATCACTTTACCCCCTCCTTGTTGATCACAAAGGTGCCTCATTCTGACCTCATCAGAAGTGACAGCAGTAGCCAGGCTCTTGCAGGCAGCTGCTTGATAAACAGAGTCACAGCAGTGGTGGCACCATGGGGAACAGGGGTGATGCAGTGTCACCCGACACCCAGTCTGGACATGTTTGGCTGGCATTGTGTCAACCTTGGGACAGCTCCAGAATGCAATGCTCTGGATTAAGGGGACTAGTGTAGATGCACCCACATTCTCGTAAAATACACAAACAATGTTACCCTCAACTAAAAACAAATAACTGAGCCTGTGAGGTGAGCTAGGCAATGGATTTCTTATTAGATAAGTGACTGTCTCAAATTTCCTGTTTTGCATGCACAATTAATGGTTCCTATTTTTCCCTATACAGTACAGACATGACAAGTGCCATCAGGTATAAAGTGCTCACTTCCCCAGACATGACTGCCTTGTAGCTTCCTAGAAAGGGCATTTACTCCTAGGAGCAGCTGTATACTGATACCCAGTTTGTGTATAACCAGTTGTTGTTTTGTGTGCCTTGAAGTCATTTCTGACTTATGGCAACCCTGAGGCAAACCTATCACATGGTTTTCTTAGCAAGAGGAGGTTTGCCATTGCCTTCCTCTGAGGCTGAGACAGTGTGACTTGCCTAGTGGGTTTCATGGACAAGCTTGGAATCGAACCCTGGTCTCCAGAATTGTAGTCAAACACTCAACCACTACACCATGCTGGCTCTTAGTTACCCCCGCCACTAAATCTTGTCAAGCTCTCATCTTCCTGCTACAGAGCTATAGGAGCAATGTAGTCCTCACTTAGCAAACAATGTTGGCCTTATTTAATAAAACCTTAGCAAATATTAGTAAAGGGTTGAGCTTGGGCCTCAGTAGCTACAATAGATAAAAAGACTCTGAATTGTACTTCACAATGGTGGGAGAGAAAAGTAAGAAACATAATGAAAGAAAGAAGAAGAAAAACATTTGAAGGATTGTTCACAAGCCACAATGCTAACCAAGTACAGGAGTGTGTAAACAAGACTGCTAAACTTTGCTTCTCCCAGCCCCAATGACTGCCCTGGTTCTCAGTATTAGAAAATGCATCCAACACAAAACAAGGCCTAAATTGTTTTTCCCAGACAAGCTGAAGGTTCCTGGGGAGAACAAGATACCCTGGCTTTCTTGTGGATATGCTATATTGTTTCTACAAAACAGGGAGGACAATAGAAACATCATGTTAATGTAACCTGTGATTGCTTGAATTTATTTGTTGCCTTTTTCCATTCTTTCTTCTTTTTTTTTTAAAGGCCTTGAATACATCTGAAACAAGTTGTCTTTTCATTTTTTTCCCCTCAGATGACTGAGGGGCAGGAGAGGATAGAATGGTTGGAACTTTTGGTAAGTTTTGGAAAGTTAGGCTAGGAATTTTTATTTAAAGGAATAAGACAGCCACTGGCCTTTTTGTACAACAGCCTATATATTTTTATCTGTATCTTGCTTTTTGTTGTTGTGGGCCTTTCAACTTATGAGGACTCTAGGGCAAACGTATCACAGGGGTTTGCTTAAAATTTTAATTAAAAAGGGTTTCCCTTTACCTTCCTCTGTGGCTGAGAGAGTATGACTTACTCAAGGTCACTCAGTGAGTTTCTATGGCTGTAAAGGTTTTCGGATCCATAGGAGGGAGCCAGCATGGCATATCGGTTTGAGCATTGCACCATGACTCTGGAGATCAGAGTTTGAATGCCGGCTTGGCCATAAAAGCCTACTGGGTGACCTTGGGCAAGTCACACACTCTCAACCTCAGGGGATGGCAATAGCAAAGCCCCTCTGAACAAATCTTGCCAAGAAAACCCCATGATAGGGTCACCTTAGGGGCACCATAAGTCAGAAATGACTTGAGAGCACACAATAACAATAACAACAGCAAAGAATCATAGTCCAGTGCTTAAACCATTACACCATGGTGGCTCCTCGTTCTTATTACAGACTTTTAAATAGGTTTTTGCATTTTGATAAGGGGGTAAAGCCAAAAAAAATATTTAAATGATTAAATCTTGGACATATGTGGCCAAGCAACAAGCAAGTGTGGTCACAATGGCAAAAGTTAGTAATGGAGAAGATCACACAAGCTAGGAAAGGATGCAGCAGTTTGCTTTTGTCTGAACCTACTGGGAAGGGCTTTGGGCTTATATAAAT
>NC_056522.1:107655508-107669911 GCF_019175285.1 Sceloporus undulatus | reverse complement strand
AATAATAATAATAATAATAATAATAATAATAATAATAATAATAATAATAATAATAATAATAATAAGTTTTATTGATAAACCGCTATTCCATGTTGATCATAGTGGTGTACAGTAAAAATTGCAATGACAAATACAAAATACAGGATAAAAATTGCAATACATAAATAAAACTTGTAACAACATTCCAAAAATACACATTAAAACCAAACTTCAAAACCAGGCCAGCTGATACGCTCTATAATGTTGTACATATGGGGGGGGGGAGTCCCAATTCAAGGGACATCAGGGAAGGCTTGCCGAAACAGGAAGGTCTTAAGTCTCTTTTTGAAGAGATCCAGGGAGATGGCGGTGCGGAGTTCCTCGGGAAGGTTGTTCCAGATCCCAGGGGCCGAGATGGAAAAGGCCCTTTGTGAGGTTGACATGTATCTCGTTGTTGGGATCCTCAACAAACTCTTCCCAGATGACCTGAGTGTGCGGGGCAGATTATATGGGGAGAGGCGGTCCTCCAAGTACCCTGGGCCCAAGCCATTTAGGGCTTTATAGCCCTACACCTTGTATTGTGCTTGGAAGCGGGCCAGATAGCAGGGGTAGATTGGGCAAGATACAAGGCCAAGCTACTCTGGGCTGTAATGACATTTTACTGCAACTGGAGGGTGTAATGATGTTTTAGTGCAACTCTAACCAGTAACTCAGCCTAACCAGTATAACCAACAGTGATTGCAATTCAACAACTTCTGGCATGCCAAACAATTCCCACTCCTTCCCTAAGACCATTTTTGCTGCAACAGACTAACAGCTCCTCTGCTCCTGGAAAGAGTTGCAATAAATTTCATTTCTACTAATCTAAAGGCTGTTAAGAAGAAGCAGCGGCAACAACAACAACTGTAACCAAACTACCACCACCAATGTTGCCATCTGTTTAGTTTGAAGGGCTTTAAGCATTCTCAATTAGAATGTTTGTCCAGCTTTCCTATCAGATTGGGCAACATGAGAACTTTAAATGTCCCAGTTTTCCTCCTCCCACTTTCCTGCTTTGGCCTCAACTTACTTCAGTTGTTACAAACTGTGTTGAAAATTCAAAAGTAGATGGTACTCAGTGAACTCCTTGGGGTGATATGGAAAAGAGGGGGCAGAATCTTGTCCTGCTGTATGGTGGGCCACACGTGGCATCATGCCGGGATGGGGGTGAAGTTGGGGGGGGGTGTCGTGTGGAAGCCACAACCCCACACCACCCCGATGCTGACTTTTATGGCCGGTCTGTTGAGGCTGTTACTTCACAAAGTTCTTGTTAGTGGAAATAATGGAGGAAATCTTCTAAGAGTAGAGTGAAGAAGAAATAACATGAATGCATAAATAGCTTGCTGTTACCAATAAATCTGGTGTCAGACATCACTTGTAGAATACTTACTTACATCACTCATAAAATACTTAATTAACACTTGTATTACAACTGAGAACATAACATGCTGGTATATACAGCTTAAAGGTCCAGTGTGATATATTGGTTTTAGTGTTGAACTAAGACTCTTCATACCAGGGTTCTTATCCCCGAATGGAACCCATTGGAGTGACACTGAGCAAATCACACTTTCTTGCCCCAGAGGGAAGCTATTGGCAAACCTCCTCTGAATAAATCATTCCAAGAAATCACTCTTATATATTTTATATGCAGGTGTGTACTTTTCAAATGTACAGCTCTGCTCACTGGAGAATAGGAGGGCATTATTACATCTGCTATGACATTCATAGTTTTTTCTTGACTTTTTTTTCTTTGCAAAACAGAGTTGAAATCTTCTAAGGAAGCCCAACCAAACTTGGGATATCTTAACCCTTCAGCTGCTTTCCACTGAAAATTACTTATTGTTTTTAATAGGGGATGAGATATGGATAGCCATACTTTTCTTCTCAGGACTGAGAGCAGATGAGGGCAATGTATGGATTTATGCACAAACTAAATAAGCCACATTATGATCTCTGGATTAAAAAAAAAGTTAGAAGGATATACTAATTTTAATACATGATGCACTGTTTAATGGTGGCCTGTTACATTTTTTTAGTAATAGCATAGAGGGCTTAGCCCTGTTGAGTGGCCATTTTAAATGGTAGGCCATCAGGTGTATGAAATCCCATGTTTTCTACAGAGGATTGCAGCCTGGATGACTACATTTTATTTTTAAACAGAATGGGCAAATGACGGCGTTGTCTTTAGTTTGGCCAGGAGTGTAGCCATGGGCATGGCAAAATGAGTGCAGTGCTCTTCAAATAACAATTCTGTCCCCTGCTCCAAATGTGTAGAATTGCAATAACTTAAAATTTCAGTTCAGTATTTAGAAATACAGTTTAGGGTTCCAGAGAAAAGGGACAGGCAGAATTACCAAGGGACTGCAAACAGCAAATGTACGTGTGGATGATTTTCAGTGTCTTACTGCAATGCTACAAATTTGGGCATTTAGGAGGGGTGTAGAATTCTTATCTGATGGACAACAACATCATTTTGGTGATGGATGGAAATTTAGAAATTAGAAATAACATAAACCATATGCATTATATGAATTAACACTATATTAGGCTTCAGTTTCCAAGCCTTACATCTAACAGTAGGGCAACTAGTTGTCATTATTTATGACTTTATATCCCATCTATTTCCCCAAATTGAGACCCATAGTGGCTTACAAAAGTTAAAACACATACAATGATGAAAATAAGAATATGAAAAGAGTTATTATTAAAATCCAGTTAACCTATCCATAAAACTTAAACCATTTAAAACAAGCCCACAAAATAGAAAATAGAAAAGTCAATATACTATATAGATACCTGGTTATTCCAATTAAATTCTCCCTTTCTACAAAAATGCTGTATAATCCTTGCCACTATTTATTTAAAATACACTGTAGAGGCAGATGACTTCTTAAGCAATGTAATTCCATGACATTTCTTTGCTCTATATCCCTGGTTTTTAATATCTCTGCAACTTATTTATAGTCAACTTGGTGTTATCTAGATATTGGTGATTTGTACTCATACAGCGTGTCAGTTCCTCCCCAAGTCTATTATTATTCTTGGAGCATTAGAGGTGTGAAAGTAGTATGCCTCTTTAATGTCCCTTTCTTTGAAATAAGCTCTCTAAGCTTTGCAATGTAAATAAAGCATTGCTTACTGGTTTAAAATGCAATATTGCTGTTGCTGTATGCCTTCAAATCGTTTCCAATAGATGGTGACCCTAATGAGAACCTATCACAGAGTTGTTGTTTTTTGACAAGATTTGTTCAGAGTGGGTTTGCCTTTGCGTTCCTTTGAAGCTGAGAGAGTGTCACTTGCCCAAGTGGGTTTCCATGACTGAGCCTGGTCTCCAGAATAGTAGTCCAACCACTAAACCATACTAGCTCTCAAAATATAACTTACCATTTACTGTAGATAGGATGAGTGACATTTACCAGTAGTCTAGAATCTGAAACTGCGACCTTTTAAGGTGCATCTTTGTGTAATTTACTGATTGTTTGATTTCAGCAACTCACTCAGTTGTCCGATTCCTGTCTATGCAAAATAAAGATGTTGAAGCTTCTGCACAGCAATAGAGCTGTGTAAACTGGTATTTATAGCAAACGTTTTTACATGATAAGCTTCCTTTGGAACATAAAACCTAAAACATGACATAATAATTAATCACATGTATAACACCTTGCAATCTACCAAAGTGCATTCCTATTTTTATCTCTTATTCACCCACACAAAACCACACCAAAAATCCCATTTTTATTACAGAAAGAGAAATAAGGCTGCAAAACCCAGCAAGATTTAAACCCTAAATTCTGAAGCCCAAGTGCTATAACATCATACTTGCCAGCTCTTATCCCTTTGTTTAACTGATCTATAGGACTCATAAACAAGCAGATCAATGAGATTTATCAAATACATCTTCTACTTCCTACAAATCAACTCCTTGGGAAAGCAGAAGAATTAGCTGGTCTTTACTCTGTCCATAGGCAATCAAGGCTGGATCCATATTAGCAAGGAAGCAAGCAAGCAAGCAAATAAATAAATAAATAAATACATACATACATACATACATACATTGGTGCTGTAGAAACATGTGATGTCCAACTGTTTTCACAGTGAAAGTGCTTCTTTTAGGCTTTAGTGCAACTGAGAAAAACTCACTTTTTATTCTGCAGTTTTGAAGGTATTATTATTATTATTAACCTTTATTTATGAAGCGCTGTAAATTTACACAGCGCTGTACATGCAATCTTTTTAGTTAGACGGTTCCCTGCCCTCAGGCTTACAATCTAAAAAGACATGACACAGAAGGAGAAGGGAGTGGTGGAGGAAAAGGGTCAGAGGTCCAGCAGTTCCTCTCTACCTCTGAGGCCTGGACCAAGGCAGATGGACTGGAGGGAGGGCTTGGCTTCAAAATGGAAGGTAGGACAGATAGGTGGTTACTTAGGTTCCGCAAACATGTTCCTGCCATTTGTTTACACTCATTTCTAGCTGGGAGATCTATGTTACATCCGTTTCAATATTTATTATTTTATTACATTTTATTACATGATTGGATAAAGTAAAGGAGGAGGGAGCACATTCAGTCACTGGGGTGAAAGCAGGGAAGGGGATTGTATAAAGGAGACATCCAAAGGGAGTGCAAGGTGGGTGATAATATTGACAGGAAAACCAGAAAGGCTATTGACTGATAGGTATGAACATGTATGCTGGGAATAAAGAAACAAAGCTGTAACAGTTTCACATGACTGAAATAATCCAGTGAAGCAATTACATGGATATGGTAGGACACTTCCTTTTGTCCCTATGTGACGTCTGCTGAGGGGAATGCATGGCTGTCAATACACATTGGGTTTGGATTATAACAGGTACATGTGATGCCAATGGGAGTCGAAGTGGAGCAAGATAATACACAGTGGAGATGAATAATTTTGCAGGTGTGGATGCAGCCCTAAATATAGAAACGTATATTTTGAGATGTATACCTGACACCCTATTGATTTCACATGAACAACAAAGTATATTTCCTTTTTTAGTCTTTTGAACAATTACTAACATTTATATACGTCAGTTCAGTTATTCTGATGTAAGCATTTTTCAGATAAATAGCTGGAATCCTAATTCATTTGCTACATGGGAGCAACCATCTTTTTTCCTCATATGATGCTGCTGTGTGGAATGGTATGTGGACATGTATCAACCCTCCTGGAGTTATTTTATGGCTTATTCTGACCCACAAGGCAGCTGCTCAAAATCCCTTGTTTTTTCACACTACTAGAGAAACCTGTTTCTAAAAGAATTTTATACTTTTAAAGGCTGCTCTTGCCTTTGTGAACTTGTTCTGAGTATCTGGTTACTATCTTTCAAAATTGTTTTGCACTAGTTTTTGTTTAATCTGCACATGCTTGTTCAGTTGAGATGAAAGAGATTCAGTACAAGTCACATGTATAACTGGAGTGCACCATACTAAGATTGAACTGGTCATCCTTACTGAATGGTGAGTTGCTGGCCCAGAGCCTTCTGTAGAACAGGATGTATGCTTGCACAGTTAAATCTAGGAGTTGAGAGTCTGACAAAGAGATTTGGGCTTTTGTATGTGCCATTCTCACTCAAGGAATTCCAGAAACAGAATCTATTGTGCATAGGCAGGAGACAGTTTGCCACCACTTTAATGGGTATGGCTCAGTACTATGGAATTCTGGGATTTGTAGTTTGTTGTGGCACCAGAGCGCTCTTGACAGAAAAGGTTAAATAGCTCACAAAAGTGCAAATCCCAGAATTCCATAGCATTGAGCCACGGCAGTTAAAGCAGTGTCAAGCTTAATTATTTCTACAGTGCAGAGTAGGGAGGGGGAGGGGGAGGAAGACAGACAGACAGACAGACAGACATCTGGTAGGAGTGACACAACACCACAATAATTAGGAAACTGAACCTAAGAAGTGAGAGCTAATGCTTCTGGTATTGATTTAAAAGACCCAAGCAAAATGTCTAATTCACACATACATACATCACCAGTTTTTTTGTTGTTGTGTGCCTTCAAGTTGTTTCTGACTTATAGTGACCCTAAGATGAGAGTTGAAGAGGGGGAAAGCACCTTGAAATGCTAGAAAATGTGAGATGTACTGCAGTTTTTTTGTGGAACAAAATGTTGTTAAACCATACTGTAGTAAAAAAAAAAAGGGGGGGTATTTGTGCAGCTGACGTGTTTCAGGAAAACCCCTTTTCACAAGCTAATTCTTCTGTTTCTCTTTTTCTGTTGCTGTAGCCAGAGTTTCTAGCATTAAATAAAATTTCTGACTTATGGCAACTTATGGAGAACCTGAAATTTCTGATTTATGGTGACCCTATCATGGGGTTTTCTTGGCAAATTTCTTCAGAGGGGGTTTGCCATTGCCTTCCTCAGGCTGAGAGAGTGTGACTTGTCCAAGGTCACCCAGCCAGTTTCAAGGCTGAGTGGGGAACTGAACCCTGGTCTCCAGAGTTGCAATCTAACACCCAAACCACTACACCATGCTGGCTCTCACAATATATCTGACTATCAAAACAAATTACCAAATTGTATGTATTGGGTGGAATAATAACATGTATGGGAAAAGACTCACATTTCTACTAATTCTCCTACTTGGGGGCTGTCTTTGTTAGTACAGTATAATAAACTGACTAAAGATATTGTGGATCAGCCAGCTATGGCCATTCTCACCAATATTCATAGAACAATTAACCTTACTGAGTTACACAACTCATTCATTCTCTCAGCCAAGCCAGAATGATGTTGTTTGAATGCTGGACTAGGACTACATGACCAGGGTTTAAATCTCCATTTGGCCAGACTTTTAGTGTGAATAAGTAACACAATATTTCTCTGACTTTCCTAAAATAAAGAGAGGATACACATATATTACAAATATGCAAAATAAACTCCAAACCAGTGATCTTTACTTCAACATAATGTATTCAGGATCAGGGTGTAAATTTTCAAAATTGTGCATACTTGCCGCTGGGAAGCACAAGTGCTCCCTGTGTATATAGCTTATATTTATATCTCAATTAATTAAACACTGTGAAATCCTTTGGGGAGTAAAGGCATGGTGCATGGATGCCTGGTGCTTATAACACATTTATTTGAGATTTGTAGTGTGAATGTTAAACGAATGCTTAAATGCAGTTTTCTCTCTCTTTTGCCTTATTTCTTTCAAGTTAAAGTAGGCTAATTATCATTTCTGATACTATTTTTTTCTTTTAGAGAATGCTCCTATCCTTTTATGACATGTGATGTAATAAAACCTATGTTTACTCAGAAGTAGGTTTCACTGTGTTCAGTGAGACCAACTGCAAAGTCAGGATTCACAGGCTGAACTGTGACCTTAATAGATTATACAGTATTTGCTAAACCTTATAGGGCACTGGTTTAGCCAGCAATAATACAAGATACTAGCATTTGGAGGGTTATTATTTTTAGCCACATGGATATGCAAACAGAATTGGGTGTGTATGAAATAATGAAATCTATCATTCACATACATAACTTTTTAACTTGGCTTAAGTCAAATTAAAACTTTACAGCCTCTACATCAGGAGTAGGTAACTTGCGTCTCTCCAGATGTTGGCAATTGTCGCTTTGTTGTTGTCAACTACCCTTGAGTCAACTTCAACTCATGATAACCCTGTGGGGGAGACATCTACATGACCTCCTGTCTTCCACTGTTCTGCTTAGCTCCTGAAAATCCATACTTGTGATCTCCCAGATGGAATCTATCCATCTGGTGTACAGTCTTCCACTCCTTTTACAACACTTTATCTTTCCAGCATTATTGTCTTTTCTAATGAATAGTGTCTTCTCATGATGTAGCCAAAGTATGAGAGCTTCAGTTTGATTATCTTGGCTTCAAGAAGATTTCAGGCTTGATCTGTTCAAGAAGCCATTTGTTTATCTTTTTGGCTGTCTATGGTATCCTCAGCACTCTTCTCCAACACCACATCTCAAATGAATTGATTTTCTTCTTATCCACTTTTTTCACTGTCCAGCTCTCACATCCGTCCATTGTGATGGGGAATACAATGGCTTGTACATTTCTAACTTTAGTGCTCAGTTGTATATCATTACTCTTTAGGATCTTTTCTAAAAAAAAATTCATCGCCACCCTTCCTATCCCCAGTCTTCTTCTGATTTCTTGACTGCAGTCTCCATTCTGATGAATATTTGATCCTAGGTACAAGGACACCTTATTTTGACTTCCACATTGTCTAGGACGAATTGATGTGTATTTCTTCCAGAGTCATTATTTTTGTTTTGTAGTTTTTTTTTGGGAAGTTTTCGGGATATGTGGCCATGTTCTGGACATTTCACCAGCATCTGGGCATCTTCAGAGGATGCTGGAATGGGAGTAAGTGGGGTATATATATTGTGTGGCCCTTGGTAGAGAGGAAGTGATTTACGTGTTAACCTCTGTGTTGATCTGTTGTTGAATGGCAAGGCCTCGGGATGTCTATTTAATTCAGGATCCATTATCTGCTGGGAAATCACCCTGGCCCTTGCCAGTTTTCATTTGCATGGACTCAGTCTTGAGTTTGGTGTTTTTTAGAATTGGTAGCCAAACTGTTTACTTTAAGGATTTCTTCTTTCTTGTTGAAGTTGTCCAGGTCATATAGCCTGAAAACCTCACAAAAATGATGGGTTTTGGCCATGAAAGCCTTCAACTTCACATATTTTTGTTTTCTTTATGTTCAGCAATGGGCATGCCTTTGCACTTTCATCTTTGACCTTCTCTAGTAATTTTTTTCATTCCTGTGATGTTTTCTGCTAGTAATATGGTGTTTCCTGCATATCTTAGGTCACTGATGTTCCTTCCTCCTGTCTTCACTCATCTTTCTTCTAACCCTACTCTTCTTATGATATTTTCTGCATATAAGTTTAACAAGTAGGGTGACAGAATGCATCGTTGCCTGACCCCCGGCCAAGTGGGAACCATTCTGTTTCTCCATATTTTGTTCTATCAGAAGCTTCTTGTCCTAAGTACAGATTTCTCATCAGGACTATCAGATGTAGTGGCACTCCTATGACCTTAAGAGCTATCCTTAGCTTTTCATTATCTATGTAGTCAACTGCTTTGCTATAGTCCATAAAGCACATACGGACTTTCTTTTGGAATTCCTTGGTGCATTTTATCAGCCATCGCATGTTTGCAATGTGGTCTCTAGCGCCTCTTCTCTTCCTGAAACCTGCTTGCACCTCTGGCATTCCTTTCTCCATGTATGGTTGGAGTCTGTTTTGAAGAATTTTGAGCATACTTTTGCTTGCATGAGAAATTAATGCTATGGTCCTATAGTTGCTGCAGTCTTTTGTGTTTCCTTTTTTGTGGATGGGGAGATATATTGATCATTTCCAGTTGGTTGATTATCATTTTGTTTTCTATATCCGCTGACATATATCAGCACTAGATTTGCTTCTGCCTGTGTGGATTGTAGCAATTCAATTGAAATTTCATCTGTTCCTGTGATTTTTTTTTTTTACCAATTCCTTTTATTGTAGCATCCATTGCACTTTTTTTAATTTGGGGTTCATCTTAATATAGTTCTTCATTCTATGTGCTATTTATTATAAAACTCTTCTCTGTGTTGCATCCAGAATTTTTTTTGTCACTTCCATAACCTTTTTGGCTATGCTGGGAAGATTTGTTGCCAGTACAGTCCAACACCTGGAAGTCCACAAAACATTAGCAGCTGCATCCACACTGCAGAAATAAACCAGTTTCATACCACTTTTACTTCTATGACTCAGTGCTATGGAATCCTGGGAACTGTGTTGTGGCACCAGAGCTCTCTGACAGTGAAGGTTAAATGTCTCACAAAACCACAATTACCAGAATTCCAGACCGCTGAGCCATGGTATGAAACTGGATTATTTCTGCAGTATGGATGCAATCTACTTCTACTATATATGGAGGTTTCACATTGCTTAGGCACAACAGTGCTTCACATGGCA
Organism: Sceloporus undulatus; assembly: GCF_019175285.1. Lineage (NCBI taxonomy): Eukaryota > Metazoa > Chordata > Lepidosauria > Squamata > Phrynosomatidae > Sceloporus > Sceloporus undulatus. The sequence goes on along the minus strand of NC_056522.1, from coordinate 107,659,928 downwards.
AATTACTACAGATCCCTTACAACACAAATTCAGTGATTACTTAGATGCTGTCTACTCCATCTCTAAGAGATATAGTTTCTTCACCTGGGTTGCCTGATGTGCCCATAAAAAAGAGGTTTTCAAAGCCTGTCATCCTTGGCCCAGACTAGTTCAGGAAAACCCTTTTTAAGCCAAGACTATGTGAAAACACACACTAAATCATCTGGACAAAGCCTTGAGACAAACTCTTCAGTCAGCCAGGAAAGAAAACAATCAGTTTGCCATGTACACAAGGGTGGTGTCAATTAGACCCAAGAATTAGCTCAATGCACCACAAATCATTCTTGCTCAACTCACCCTGGCCTCTATTAGGAAAATGTCAACCACTTTTAAAATGACCCATTCTTGCCTTGAAATTATTTTGAAAAAATACATCATCATGAAAAAAAATCTGAATTCACGCAGCTTCACAACAGTATAATCTTAAATAGTAGTAGCAACAGGCAGAAATGCAACAGTTTCACCAACTGTTCTGCACCTGTTGAAATTCTGATGCTCATGTAGCTCTGAAAAGAAATGGGAGCCTCACTAGAAAGGAAAAGTAGTAGTAAGCTTGCCCTGAGGTTTCTTAAAAAGAGCCAGTGTGGTGTAGTGCTTTGAGTTTTGGACAAGGACTAAACAGGAATCCTTACTTAGCCCAGAAAACCCGCCGGTTGACACGGGGCAAATCACACTCTGCCTCAGAGGAAAGCTATGGTAAGCCCTCTCTGAACAAATTTTATCAATAAAACGTCACGGTCTTGTGCGCGTACGTGTGTTGTTTGTCTTCAAGTAGTTTCTGATTTATGGCAACCCTAAGACAACCATATCACAGCGTTTTCCTGGCAAGTTCCTTCAGTGCGGGGTTGCCATTACCATCCTCCAAGACTGAGAGATTGTAACTTGCCTAAGCTGGACAAGTGCATTTACATGGCCAAAACGGGATTTGAACAGTGGAACATGCTCCCTCAGAGAGCGGCGGAGTCTTCTTTGGAGGTTTTTAAACAGAGGCTGGATGGGCAACTGTTGGGGGTGCTTGGATTATGTGTTTCTGCGGGGCAGGGGGTTGGACTGGATGGCCCTTGAAGTCTCATCCAATTCTATGAAAAGGCAAGTGTACCCACTGTCCTTCCTAGGTAGGGCACAGTTGATCCTGTGTATGGCTTTGGCCTGCTCTTTGCCCTGGCCTTGTCCTTCCCCGTTGCCTTTCCTTCTCTTCAAGCCACTGTCCTGGTTTTTCTTGGCTTTGCTCTTCCTGAGTCTGCTGCTGTGCCTCCTTGAGGGTCTCCCCCAGTACCTTCTCCTCTGACCAACACTGAGGCAGCCCTCCTGCCCACTCCCTCTCTCTCACACACACCCAGTCCTAGGTGACCAGACAGGCTCCTTTTCCAAGACATGTCCTACATTTCTGTCCAGGAGACACTCCATAATGTCCTCCATTTTGAGCCTAAGAAGCATGCATATACATTTCTATGAGTGTTTTCATTTTTTTTAATTTAGCAATTTCCTCCTTTTTTTGCTTGAAGTCCCTCCATTTTATGGTGCCTTGCCTTCCTTTGCAGTGAGGGCCTCTAGTCACCCTGCTGCAGGGGCTTCATGAGCCTGCCAGGAAGATGTTCAGAAGATGTTCAGACCCAGAGGGGAAGAAGAGTGGGCCTTGAAAAAGCCAGCTGCCTCTCCCAGCTCCCTTTTCTTAGTCTCTACCTAACACAGGGTGACCAGGTGTCCTAATAACTGCAAAAGAGGATGAAGCACCACAAAATGGAGAATACGGAAGAAAAATGGAGGGTGTGACTAAAGAAAAGCTAACAGCACCAATAAAATTCAAACATGTAGCAATGTTTAGTCTGTAGAATCAGAATGTAGGGAGGTCTTGTAGCACTTTTGGAGACTAAGGAGTTTATCACAGGAGGTCAGTTTATCCCATGAATATCCCTGAAAAACCAAGTAATTACATGAAACAATTTCACATGATGTTGCACAAAACCCACCATTAAAGTGGTCACAAAGAAGCGTTAACGCACATCTTTTTATTTCTGGGATTTAGGCAACAATGCCTTTCCGATATCACTTTATTTGCACAATTGCATGTGATAATCATTCATGCAATTACTCAACGTTTTTGCTTTATTTGCAGGATGCTTTAAATACACTTTAATCTCTCTTTAATGCCGAAATTAGCCCCAGTGTGATAAAATTCCAAGGAATTCAAAGCTATAGCCATGTTAGTCTGTAGAATCAGTACGTAGAGAGATCTTGTAACACCTTTGAGACTAACTGAAAGGAAGAAATTGGCTGCATGAGCTTTCCTAGGCTTCAACCTACTTCCTCAGATGCATTTGATGGAGTGAAAGAAAGAAAGAAGTTGGCAGCATGAGCTTTCATAGGACCTTATCACACGGAGACACTTATGTGGGTAAAATGTTACTAAACTGTTGCAGATGAGCAAAGATAGGATAGTTCATTGCACTTCTAAAATGTAATTGAGGCTTCCCACTTTCCTTCCGTTTGTGGAGAAGCAATTTTTGAATAATGGAAGGTCCTGTTATTCAAAAAATGGCTTCTCCATTGATGGAAGGAAAGTGGGAAGCCTCAATGACGTTTTAGAAGTGCAACGGACGATCCCACCTTTGCGCTTCTGCAACAGTTCAGCAACGTTTTGCCCATGAAAGTGCCTTGGTGGGATAATCCCCCTAGACTTAAGCCTACTTTCTTAGACGCATTTGAGCTTCTTTCTTTCACTTAGTCTCAAAGGTGCTACAAGATCCCTCAGCACCAGCATAGACAACAATTAATGCTTCTTAGCCATTCCCAAAATGGAGGACAAAGTGACCAAAGACAAGCTAAAAAAATAATAATAAACTCCAAGACCACTCATGTAGTAATGTCAGTTCATGCCTCTGAGGGATGCTCAAAATGGAGGACATTTTGGAATCTCTCTTGGGCAGAAGGCTGGACTGGAGGACAGGTCCTGGAAAAGGAGGACCGAGTCTGATCACCCTCCCCAGGGTGGGTCCCTCTTCCTCCTCCTCCTCCTTGCTGAGGAAGACCCATCTGCTTCCTTCTCCAGCAGCAGAGACCCTCTCTGGCTCCCCCTCCCCTCCTCCCCCGCCTCCCTCCCTTTCGAATCTTCCCCGGCCGTTGCCTAGGCAACCAGCGATTCCCGGGCAAAATAGGCACCCTGCAAAAGCAATGCAGCCGGGTAACAAAGGAGCAATAAAAGGAGCCCAGCCTCTCTCACTCTCTCTCTCGCAACTGGGCAGAAAAGAAAGGAAAGAGAAAGGAAGGAGGCAGGGAAGAAAGGAAAAAGACAGAGACGGAGGGAGGGGGAATTTCCCCAGACCAGCTCAGCTTGCCTTCCCTTTTTCTCTCTCTCTTTTTCCTCTCTTTTCTTTCCCCTTTTTAATGCAGAGGCTGCTGCAACAGAGATGCCTCCCCCTTCCATCCTTCCTTCCTTGACCAAGATGTTTGGATGTTTTATGGGATTTATTCCGGTTGTGTTGCATTGGGGAGGGCCACATGTGTGTACACAAAGACACACACACAGACACACACAGAGGGAAGGGGTTTGGTTTCCATCGAGGGAGGCTGTGTGTTGGGGGCCAGGGTGTCTAAAGCTGCATCTGCACTGCATTTCACACAATGAAGCCTTTAGGGAGGATGGCTTGCTGGATCTGGACTCTTTTTGCCTTGCCTTGCCTTCCTTCCTCCTGCCTCCTCTCCCCAAAAGACATTTTTCGTCCCAAAATCCCGGTGGTAGAGATATCGAGGTTGGGTTCTTTTTTTGGGGGGGGGGGGTTCTTTTCTAAATCTAATCCTGGGGAAAGTGATCCCTGGGTCCTCGTGGTCGGCTTGGAAACCGATCTCCTTCCTTCCTTCCCTCCCTCTTTCTTTTCCCTCCTCCTCCCCAGCATTGGCGATGATGCCTCCATTGTGGCCATTGGAAGGGAAGGGAGGCTTCGGGTCGGGCTCCAGCTGCAATCCTTGGCCGGGTTGAAGGGGTCTGAGGCCAGGGATGGATCATGGGGCGCGAAGGGAGACCTCGCCCTATAGGATCGGGCTGCAGGGGGATTAAGCAGAAGAGGGCCAGCCCCTTCTCCCTCCCTGTGGAAATGTAGACCCGGGTTGGAGGGGGCAGGGATGGGATGATGATCGTCCCCAACCATCATGGCTCCGACGTGCAGCACATGAAAAGCCCTTCGCCTCCAGGTCCATTGGACTAGTTCGCTTACACGTGGAAGGCTTTTGAAAACACACACACACACACACGACACACGACACACACATACATACACACAGGACGGATCCTTCGGATGCCTTCGCTCCATCTTTATTACTGCTATTTTTAAAAGCGGCTTTGCAGTCTCAGCAGTTGCTTCATACACACACACACACACACACA
>NC_056522.1:107537996-107650688 GCF_019175285.1 Sceloporus undulatus | reverse complement strand
ATCACCCTCCCTCCCCACATCGCTGAAAGCAAATATTTGCGAAGAGCCTGACGGGTCTAATATAATTCGATGCCTCAAAATTATCTTATATTTATCTAACTCATATATATATAATTATAAACAACACACAACACACCACACATAAGGTGTAGGTGTGTGTGATTTCTCTCATAGATCTTTCTTTCTTTCTTTCTTTCTTTCCTTTCTCTTTCTTTCCACACACAGCTGCTGGAAGCCTTTTCCCCCTTCCCCTCTTCCTTCCCCCACATCTGGCCTACAGACCTCTCCAACCAGCGCTCGCTCTGCTCTCTCTTAGCGTGGTTTCAAGGAGCTTTGCAACCAAATCAAACAAACAAAAACAAACCCAAAATAATAACACAAAACCATCCTGCAAAAGCCTTCTTATCTGTTGATATTGTTGCTGTTGCAAGAGCAGTAAAAGGAGGAGGAGGAGGAGGAGGAGGAGGGAGAAGATGAAATCCCAAACACCCACAACTCAGTGGAGACAATGGAGAGAGAGAGGCACTATAAACAGAGGCTATAAACAATCAATCAATAATAATTTTCCCCTCTTCCCTCCTTTTTAATTTTATTTAGGAAAAGAGGGATGCAATGCATATACAGTATGCATATATGTGTGTGTGTGTGCATGTATGTATGTCTGTATTTCTCCCTCCCTCCCTCCCTCTTTGGAAAGAGAAATCAGGGCGCAGGCCTTAATCCGGTTATTAATGCCTTTTCTCTCGTCGTCTTTGCCTTGTATTAATTATCAGCCCCCGATTTCGAATTACTGCCATCGCAGCGGCGGCGGCGGCGGCCCCATTGTTCATTCCGAGAGGAAGCCCCGCCCCTTCTTTTGTCTCCGCGGGCCCTGATTGGTCGGGAGGGGCGGGAGGGGGGCCTTCGTCACCGCCCGGGAAGCCCATTCATCTGTGCACTTGGGCGTTGGACTCCGCATCTTATTAGCGGCCGGGGAGATTTCTCCATTTTTCCCCCTTGTCTACAGTCTACAAACCTGGGATAACAAAATATATATCTATATATCTCTATATTTTTTATTATTATTATCATCATCATTACTACTACTACTACTACTACTACTACTGCTTTATTTTTTTAATATTTTTTGGGGGTACCAAACTTGGGCTGCTTAATCACATATATCTATATCTGTCTATAGATATATTTCCCCCCTTCGACTTATCATTTTTCCCCACCTTTTTTCCCCTTCCTTCAGCTGCTTTTTTTGTGTTGTTGTTGTTGCTGCTCTCCAGCTTTCTTAATCGCAAAGAAGAGGAAGATTTTAAAAAATCACAACAACAATAACAACAACAACAACCCAGGAGTGTGAATCTTATTTCAATCGAATCGGCTGTGGTTTTGTTCGCTCTCCCCTTCCTCCTCCTCCCTCCTCTCGGGTGTGTGAGTGTGTGTGTGTAGTTGTGTGATTGTGCGTGCGTACGTGTTGCTGCTGCTGCTGCTGCTCCTCTCCTCCTCCTCCTCCAGGCTCCTGGTCTCGCAGCCTTTTTCTACGACCCCCCCCCGCCGCCGCTCTTTTGTTTCCTCTCCCGTTTGGATCTGTGTGTATATATTTTTGTATTTTTCATTTTTACACCTCCCCGAGCCCTTCGTCGAAGAAGAAGAAGACCACCACCACCACCACCACCAGCAGCACCAGCAGCAGCAATGGGCGCCCAGTTCTCCAAGAACGCTGCCAAAGGCGAAGCTGTGGCTGAAAAGCCCGGCGAAGCGGTGGCTGCCTCGCCTTCCAAGGCGAACGGACAGGTAAGGCGGAAAGGGAGCCAAGAGCCGGGGGCTGGCATCCTTACTATTCCGACATTGTTTGGCTTTGAAAAGAAATGATCTCAGCACCCCCCCCCCCTTTTTTAATTCTTTCTCATCGTTGTTCAATCGCGGAGGGGGGCATTTTCTTTTGCAGCTCATGTAGATGTGTGTGTGTGTGTAGATGGGGATGCTTGTCTCCCCCAAGGCTTGGACATAGGCATCTTTGGGGTGTCTTGTGTCTGCTTAAAGGAGGATGGCGAGACTGTCTATGGATTTCTGAATTGCAACAGCCTCTTTTTTCTTTTCTTCCCATAAAAGACAAAAAGGGGGTCCCTTTGGTGCTCTTTGGGGGGGCACAGTAAGGGATTTCGGGGGGGGGGGGAGGCGAAATGCTGGCAAGAGACGTGGTGGCAAGCCCTGCTGGAGAGTGATGGCGATGGTGCCTCCTGTGTCTTGAGGAAGGGGCTGCTGCTGGGGAGGCTGTCTATGTCTTCTCCATCTTGTTTGCTCCTCGACGCTGCCAGAGATTTCCTTGTGGTCCATTGGTTTCGCTCTGGCGGGATCCGTCGAGCTCTGTGTGTGTGTGTGTGTGTGTGTGTGTGTGTGGTGCCTTAAATGGGAGCAGTTGCGACGGAATAGGCGGCCAGTGTGTCTATTTGTGTTGGGCTGAATGTGGGGCAGAGCTGGGGGGTCTTCTTAGCCTCACAAGCCCTTGGGGGAAGGAAAAGGGCTCGCTCTCTCTGCCGGGCTCTTCATTGGAAGCGCATCTTGGCGGATAGCTTCATAGCTGGCATGTTGGGATGTGTTGTCTGTGGGGAGAATTGGGGGGGTCCATGTCCCAAGCCCTATGTGGAGAGAGGGGGGTCGTCTTCCGTGCGTGCCTACGTCGAGCATCGGGGGGGGGGCTGTAGGGGCAGGCGTGGGGGATTCACAGCCTCTGTGGGAAGACAGGGTCCCTTTCTCCGCCGTGGGTCTTCATTGCAAGGATGTCTGGCTGTATGTGTGTGGGGGGGGGGGGGATGGGGCAGAACTGGGAGGCTTCCCAGCCTCACAACCCCCCCCCTCAGGGGGAAGAAAAGGGGCTCTTTTTTTCGAGGTCTTCCATTGCAAGCATTCCTGGCCGCCTGAGGGGGGGTATGGGGCAGAACTGGGGAGGGGGTCCCAATATTCCAGTGGGAAGAATAAAAAGGGGGTGTCTTTCTTTTCCTGGGGTCTCCCACTGTAAGCTTGCAATGGGGGGGGGGCTGGGTGAGTGGCTACAGCGCCCGCAGCTGCTTTTCCTCTTCTGGGAAGAGGAAGGGAAAGGAATAGTAGCGAAAGGATGGGAAGGGGAAGCGCCCCTGGGCTGCTAAGGAAACAATGGCGGGAAAAAGCCTGGAGATGCTGCTCCTTAAAGGCAGGCAGACTGCTGGCAGCGCGCCTTTTCCTCCCGGGGCCCAGAGAGGTGGCCTTTGGGGGGAAGGAGAAGGAGGAGAATTAGAGGAAGGGGCGCAGAGGAGCTTTGTTCCCTGGCAGAGGCGATGCTGGCCGAGGCATCCTGGGGCTCCTCCGCCTCCTCCTCCCTCCTTCAGCTTCGCCTGGTTTTTCCAAGACGGAGCCACAGCGCCCTCCTCAGGCTGAGGCGGGATCCTGCAACGGCTCTGATTTTTTTGGGGGGTGGGGGTTCCCATCCTCCGCTGAGTTAAGGCATCCAGCCCTGACCTGCCTTTGGGTGGCCAGGCGTCCTCCTTTTCCCAGACAAGCCCTACCTCTCAGCCTCTAGTCTGGGAAAGCTCCCCCTGCCCTCTTCTTTCTTTATTTCACTTAGGTCCAAAACACACTGCAAGAATAATTCAGTTTGAGACTACTTTATCTGCCCTGGCTCAGTGCTAGGGAAACATTGGAATTGTAGTTTGAGAAGGCTCAATGTCACACAAAACTACAGTTCCCAGAGTTCCCGAGCATTGAGCCATGGCAGTTAAAGTGGCCCCAAACTGGGTTATTTCTTCAATGTGTTTTGGGCCTAATTTAGTTTCAAAGGTGCAACACGATCTCTCTGCATACTCTTTCAGCCTTTCTGTCCAGGAGGAAGTCCAAAGTGTCCTCCGCTTTGAGCCGGACTAAGAAGCATGGACTGGCATTTAAAGTATGGGTGTGTTTGGCTTTTCTTTGAGAAGGTGGTACAGTCCCTTGAATTTGGTGGTGCCTTCTCCTCCTGCTTTGCGGTGAGGACCTCTGGCCACCCTGGGGATGGTGATGGTGGATTTCCCAAGAAATGGGCGAGGGCCTCCCTGAAGAAAAGACCAACTGGAGTGAAGGCCTGGCTGGTGAGAGGCTGGGCTCAGGAGGGCACCTCCTCTCCACAGCCTTGGCACTGGGTCATCATGGGCTTTCCCTCAAGAAAAACCGCGGGGAAGCCTATGGCAACATGGGCCCAGCCCACCATGGCTTGGCTCCTCCTGTTCCACACCCGTCTCTGCTCCTGCTCCTGCTCCTCCTCCTAGCTGTCAGAAACTGACACTAAAATCATGCATGTTGTTCCAGCATTAATTGTAGAGTTTGTTTATTTCCTCCCCTCTTTGCTGGTTTGATTTTTTTTTTACAAAGGAAATCTAGGAAAACAAAACGGGTGAGATCTTGCAGCTGCCCACATTGGGCACGAGGTCTTCTGTTCAATAATGCTGAGTTACATTTCTTCCAGGAGAATGGCCACGTGAAGGTGAATGGTGACGCCTCACCAGCGGCTGCTGAGGCGAGCAAGGAGGAGGTCCAGGCGAATGGCAGTGCGCCTGCCGAAGAGTCTGTGAAGGAAGAGCAGACTCCCTCAGAGCCAGCCTCCGAGAAGGAGGCTGCGGAAGCCGAGAGCACAGAGCCGGCATCTCCCGCTGAAGGGGAGTCCTCCTCTAAGACTGAGGAAGGGGCCACTCCTTCTTCCAGCAATGAGACCCCGAAAAAAAAAAAGAAGCGCTTTTCCTTCAAAAAGTCCTTTAAGCTAAGTGGCTTTTCTTTTAAAAAGAACAAAAAGGAATCTGGGGAAGGAGCCGAAAATGAAGGTGCAGCTGCTTCTGGAGAAGGGGGGAAAGACGAGGTGGCCGCTGCCCCGGAGGCCACAAGTAACGAGGAGAGCAAAACTGCTCAGGAGGCTTCGCCTTCCGCAGATGCGGCCGCCACTACTGGCAGCACAGAGGAGACAAAGGAGGAGCCGGGTGGCTCTCAGGAGGCCAAATTGGAAGAGACTGCACCCGAGAAGCCTGCAGGAGAGGAGGCCAAGCCGGCTGAAGAGCAGAAGCCGGCCGAGGAGAAACAGGAAGAAGCCCCGGCCGCAACTGCCCCTAGCGCTACCACCGAAGCCACCTCAACTGAACCAGAGCCACCCAAAGCAGAGGAAGCAGCGGCAGCTCCTACACAGGAAGTTCCATCTGAGTCTAGTCCAGAAGCTCCACCAGCTGAGTCGGCAGAGTAAAGGGGGGAAAAAGATGATGATGATGATGATGTTGATGATGATGATGATGGCAATTTTGAGATGATTGAACTTTTCTTCCCCCCCTGTTTGTTTGTTTGGAGTGGTGCCAGGTACTGGTTTTTGAAGAACTTGTCTACAACCAGGGATTGATTTAAAAGATGTCTCTCTTTTTTTGTCTCTACCCACACAGATCCCATCTCAGATCATTCTGTTGCCACCATTCCAACTGGTAGAGGAGAGACTAAATGCCTCCCTCTGCTTTGTTCCTCTTTTTTTGCATCAGTATTAATGTTTTTTTTTCTTTGCATACTTTGCATCTTTATTCAAAATGTAAACTTTCTCTCTCTCTTTCTGTCTCTTTCTCTCTTGTCAATCTATGGACATGCCCATATATGAAGGAGATGGATGGGTCAATAAGGGATAGCAAATGAAGTGATAGGGGTCACAATGGGGAATTAGTGGTGCAAATAATTTGCCAAGAAAATGTGCCACAAGAAATAAGGGGTTAGTCTTTTTTTAAAAAGAAAGTTATTACAATGTATTTTGTGAGGCAGATGTTCTATAAGGTTTACAACACTACAAGTCTTGACTAAGAAGGAAGAAGAAAAATTCCAATACTCAGATTAAAAAAAAATCATAGTCTTAGGAAATTCATTTAAACCATAGGAACTTTCACTTATCTCATGTTAGCTGTACCAGTCAGTGATTAAGTAGAAATACAAGTTGTATAGGCTTTATTGTTTATTGCTGGTTTATGACCTTAATAAAGTGTAATTATGTATTACCAGCAGGGTGTTTTTAACTGTGACTATTGTATAAAAACAAATCTTGATATCCAGAAGCACATTAAGTTTGCAACTTTTTCCACCCTGCCCATTTTTTGTAAAATTGCAGTAATCTTGGACCTTTAAAAAAAAGACCACACAATTTTAAACTCAACCAAGCTGTGATAAGTGGAATGGTTACTGTTTATACTGTGGTATGTTTTTGATGACAGCAGATGATGCTTTCTTTTTCCAGTTGTCTTTGAGAATAAAGAAGAAAAACCAATTTCAGATGCAATGGTTTTTGTGTAGCATCTTGTCTATCATATTTTTTTGTAAATACTGGAGAAGCTTTGACCAATTTGACTTAGAGATGGAATGTAACTTTGCTTACAAAATTGCTATTAAATTCCTGCTTAAGGTGTTCTAATTTTCTGTGAGCACACTAAAAGCGAAAAATAAATGTGAATAAAATGTAGAATTTGGCTGTGTTTCTTTTTCTGGATACTCTTGATAGCTTAGTAGATTGCTTGAACTGTCTAAATTTGTATTAAAAAGGCAACTTGTTTGCCACTTAACATTACTCTTAATTTCTAAATTATGGATTTTGTGGTCTCTTGGCCTTACTAAAAGTTTCTCTGTGGTATGAAGATCTGTAAGGCCTTTAAATGTGCATTGGATTCGAAATTAGCCTGTGCCACTCTGGACACTTAATTGGCTAATGTGAGATCTGGGGAAAAGAGGACTGGAAAGAACTAGAGTGTGTTTATAACAAGCTTGCACCAGTTGACTGTTAAGTGGGGTATGTGTATGGTAAAAAGCCTCAAGGACCACTTTATGTTACATTAGATTGTTATTTTGTAGCTTGAGTTGACTTGACACTTTGACTGTGGTAGTTTGGAATGTCTTGGGCCTTGGCCTGAATTTCCAAACAATGACACCTAAATTCGGGTGTTGGAACAGCAAAGGTCCAATCTTACCTGCGAGTTCTTAACCATTTCATCATTTACTTCAGTGCCTGACTTTAAGCAACCAGCCTTGGAAGTTTGGGCTAAAACAAACATTTTTGTTCTACCAAATGGTGAGCAATACTTTTTTTGTATGTTACTCCCAGCTATAGGTGAGTTAGCAAAAAGCAAAACAAAAATTTCTATATTTGTCTATAAGAGTCATTTGGTGCTTGCCTTTTAACTGTTTAGACTTTTGGGCTAATTTCCACCATACTGCTCAGGGCAAAATATGCCTTAATAAAACAGTAGGCTTTTGTAAAAAAACAAAAAACAAATACACAGTAGTTAATGGTGGTGGAGGGTGGAAATTGATTCAAGGAAGTGTTGCTCCTAGGTTTATAGGTGAAATTTAGTGTTACACTTAACTTGCTTCCATCTATGTTTTCAGCAGTACTTTGCTTTGGAAGCAATTACACTTATTTTATGAGAGAGTGGCACATTAGCACCTTGTTCCCTAAAGAACAAAGCCTGAGCTGAATGAAGTTCAATGGATTCCATACTGAATACATACTCTTATTCAGTTGTCCACATCTTTTTATTTTTTATTTTTGGCTTGTATATATACTCTGGTCACCCTGGTATTTCTCTGTAGTGTTAGAAATGTAATGACTATTATGCTTAAAATGGCCATGGGATGAAATAAATGGATGTAAAATGAGATATTCCATACTAGTGTCATTATTGGACTCCAGCTGTTGGGGGACACTTTCCATTCATAATTCTCACTAAGAGTGTTGACAAAATAGTTGTACACCTCTGATGTGTGACTTTGGCCTATCATAAATACGTATTCTAAAGTCATAAAACAATAAAGCCAGCCTAACGTTTCACATTTTAGGTGGAGTGTGACTTCAATGGAATTTCTTCCCCCCCTTTTCTAGATTATTTTATTTGGGCCATAGTAAGAGATAAGGCTGGTTTGTGCACTGCAGACTGTGGAAAGCACATGTAATCTACACTTAGCTTGGAGCCCTGAATGGGGGCAATTTTCTGTAGGACAATAACTGGTGGCAGATTGTCTCTTTATAATAAGAATGAGTCTTCTAATGGAGTGCAGATTGCAAGCTTTAATTTCTTAATTCTGTTTATAGTTGAACTGTCAAATTTTCCAAACCTCCCCAAAGTTGCTAATTTGCAGTGTGCACATTTCTCGGTCATATATAGAATATATATGTAATCCAGAAAGTGCAAAACAATATAAGGAAGAGGCAACAGCAATCTTGCTTGATTACGAGGAAGGAAGATGCTGGTTTAGAAAGATGTCTATCAGTTTTTGCAGGGTGGCTACTCTTTATGCTGAAGTTGGATGACACATCTTACAGTATAGTCCTATGCTTATCTACTCAGAAGTAAGTCTTATTAAATTCAATGTGGCTCACTTCCAGGTAAGTGAAGTTAGAATTTCAGGCATTGTGTTCCTCCTTAGGAAACCAACATGGATTTAGAATCTTTAAGTATTTCTTGGCCTGTTTATCTGATGTCCCATAGTTCTGCTACCTAGTTAGATGGACATCACAATATGGTGACTGGTAGACAAAATATTGAATGTATAATACAGTACTGTTCTGTGGAAATATATGAGCAGTTTACCACAGAAACTGTTAAATGTTGTATAGTTCAGACAGATTTACAAACAACCCTGTATGCTCAATTGGCTTTAGGTCACATCTAAATGTTATCTAGATATAATTTCATTTATTTACTTGGCACTTTTAAAGCTGAATAGAAATAGTTATTATACCAGAAATCCCTTTTTTGAAGTTATGAAAAGACTAAGGTATGCCTATGTGAAAATTCCACTACTATGTGCATGTGGGATGGGACTTTTCATAATTCCAAGTATGTTTACTCAGAAATAGCCTTATGTCTGTCAATGGGATTTCCACAAAAATGTGTTCAAGATTAGTGGAAATGCTGGTAAATGAGGCTAGGTATCCTTCAGGCATTTTGAACTACCACTCCCATAAGCACCACCATGGCTAATGGTGTGGGATTATAGGAGTTGTAGTTGAAAATATATGGAGGACACCAGGTTGCCTACATCTGTTTAGACTTCACACTGGGATCTGAGCATATTTTTTTTAAAAAAATCTCAGTGCTCAGTGGTTGCTAAGATGTTTTCTTAGCCACATGATCAAAGCAAATTGCTATGAATAGGCAACTTGAGTATGCAGGTCAAGTACTTTCTGCTCAGTCTTATTTTTTTTAAAAAAAAAATGTAATAGTGAAATGTATATATAACATAGGCCCAATACAGACTGGCACAAAGCACCATGCTGAGGTTGATTTTAGGGCTCGGTAGGGCTGGGCGTCTCAAACTGGATTATTTTGACCATGTGTCTTGGACATAAATTATCATGGCATGACAGAAGATTAGGATAGGCAGGGAAATCAAGGATCCAGCTCTTTTCCTGAACGCTTGTGGATGTGAACCTGATTGAGACTGCATTTGAAATGCCAGGTTTCTAATATTCCAAGCCAGATTTTGGGAATACTGTATTACATTTTGAACATTATAGTCTAAAACAGCGGTTCTCAACCTGTGGGTTGTGGCCCCTTTGGGGGTCGAATGACCCTTTCACAGGGGTTGCCTAAGACTATTGGAAAACACATGTTTCCAATTGTCTTAAGAACTGAGACACCACAATTTTATGGTTGGGGGTCACCACAACATGAGGAACTGTAGTAAAGGATAGCGGCATTAGGAAGGTTGAGAACCACTGGTCTAAAAGGTAATTTTCCCCAGCACTGGCTACAGGCATAATTTTTTGTTGGTGATGTGTGATACACAGAGATTTAACAAATAATGTATTTGTGAATCAAGATGTCCTTGTGGACAAAGATGTTCATATGTAAGTGCTCCAGTTTTTGAGGATATTTTTTATTTGTTTTTAATTTTCAACAGTAGAACACCCTAATTTTGGGAAAACATAGGCCCGTTCCGCATGGGCGTAATAGTACGGACTGGGCCCGTACTAGCGTTAGAAAGGGGCGTCCCTTCCGGACGCCCCTAACCCTAGTACGGATCGAGTCCGTACAAAATGGCGGTGCCCGTTCCACATGGGGGCCGCCATGACTACGTCACCACTGCGCCGCCTCGTTGCGCCGCGCGAGGGCACCTAGAGCACCCTTTCCGCGGTGCGAGAAGGAGCTCCGAAACAGAGCTCCTTTTGTGGTTTGCGTCGCTGGCACAGCCTTTAGACAGCTGCGCCAGGGACGCAAGGGAGAAAGGGGCCGCCTTGGGGCATGAAGCCCCAAGGACACCCCTTTCCAGGCCGTGGGGAAGTGGCCTAGAAAGCAACGGATCGGGGCCTCGGAGGCTGCCGTTCTGGCAGCTGAGGCCCCGATCCAGCGGGGAAAGGGCCAGTTACAGGCCACAGTCTGTAACGCGCCAAAGTCTCTCTTAAGGGACCTCTTTCCTCATCCACATTACCTAGTTCAATATTTGAAAGTCAGTAACCAAATGTGAGATGTACTTTTGAAGTCTTTGGAAAATCCACAGTCTAACTGATTCATCTAAATGGAGTGGGTAAGGGAAGAGAACCCAGTGCAGAAAAATGTGTGTGTGTGATTGGCCTTTTTGAACATGAATTTAAAGTGGAATTTTCTAAAAACTGACATTCAAGCTGAAAATATCTTGAAATAATAAAGAATACTGGTAGATTTTCAAAGTCATTTATCGGGTGTACAGCGTTTGAGATGACTGTTAGTGTGTTACATTTTCTGGAGATAAATTAGTATAATTTACAGAGAAGGTATATGGATCTGAAGATTTAAGAAAGAGACACAGTAGCATTACTGTATTGTTACCCCCAGATTACCTGTGGACACCAAAGACCAATATCCATATATTACATAGAATTTAACCTGGAATAAGAAAAATACTAATACAGTATTGAGAAGTAATAATTTATCATCTGCATGCCTGAGTTCAGCCAGGATGGTTCAAGATGCACACGTACACACACACACACACACACACACATTCTGTTTAGTGTAAATTGGTTGTGACTTAGAAGTTGCATATGTATAGGATATATTACTTATTTTTTAGCATTCACACCAGTTGAGATCACAGATAACACTTACGATTAAAGAAAGGAACCCATGTTTATGGACATTTGACCCATCCAAGTAATCAGAACATAAAGGAGCGTTATAATGAGACTGGACATTTAATGTCAAATATTCATGTAAGATGAGATAATTGATAAGTTATTTATAAAACCTAAGATGTGAATATTGTTATTGGGAACTGAATGAGCCAATCTTGTTTTATTTCAGCACAATCTATCTTGCTTCCACACCTTTGCATAACCATTTTTGCTAGTGCTAGTCTTTGAATACCACAGAAGATTATGTTATGCATGCTGTCAGAAGACTTCAGGAACTGTACTAACCAATATCTTATTACTGTGGTCCTTAATCTGTCTCTTCAGCAAACAATCTCTTTAATGCAGATGATGGAGAAATTCTTATCTGTGAAATCGAGGAATTCCATATTGGCTTTTCTGCAGAATTTCATCATAGATGCGAAGATCCCCTTCTGATTCATTTTAGGACTTGGTTGCCATGGCTGTTACATCTATGTTTCAAAATGATATATGTTCTTATGCATATAATAGGAGTACACTCTTAATTTACTATATTTTACTGAGCAGACAAATTGGCATACAATTGAACTTGATATAGCTCTCCAGTCAGGGACAGATTGTTAACTTGGTGACATTTAGGAACTCATAGCTTCTGCAGGATAATCAACTAGTGTGCCCTATGATTTCTTAATGACTCTGATGGCATTTCCTGTTGCCCTGAATGTTGAGGCACTGATGGATTTCTGGATAGAAAGATGACCTGGATTGGTGGTATGGTGGTTTGATTCTCCAACTTCCTTCTTTCACTACTTAAAGTTCAGTCAACTTTCTGACTTTCTGAGGAGTCTGGAGTGATGAGGTTTCATGGATGATGGCTGGAATGACAATGGAGAAACTCAGGATGAAGCTGTCAGAACATAGGCTAGCCTAGCACTAATTCTGGAGCCTATTTGATAGCAATGGTGGAAAAGAAGGATTATTGTTCTATTACCATTGCATCTGTTCAGGGTCAACTCATGGAGCTGTTCCAGGTGATAAAATCCTTACTATGGCGGGTTACAAACCGCCAAAAAATACGTATTGAATACGTATTAGGGTTAGGAAGGGGCGGTGCTTCCGCACCCCCCTAACCCTAATACGTAGTCAATGCGTACAAGATGGCGGCGCCCTTTCTACATGGGCGCCGCCATCTTTGCGTATCGGACGCTTAGCGTCCAGACGTGTCCGCCACTGCTGACGTAGCGAGCGCGCCCCTGGCGCCTCGCTACGTCGCAAACGCGACGCAAAAAGAAGCTCCATTTTGGAGCTTCTTTTTTCGGTCCGCGCGGGAGTCGGGCCGTCTGAAGGCTCCGGCTCCCCCGCGGACCTTCTGGCGGCGGCGGCAGAGCGCCGCAAAGCGGCGGTCTGTACCCCGCCTCTATGCTGCTTTCAGGGGAAGTCAGAAGATACCTTCAATCTGCAGATCATTTCATAAATAAAGTTATACAAAGGCTCTAATGTGGATTCCAGATTAATCCATATTCTGTTCTAGTGTTTGTGTGTTCATGTGTGTTAAGAGGGAAAATGTTAATGATAGGATAAGCAAAGACTGACTTACAACCCAAGATATGTAAAAAAAAAGAAGCATTGTCTAGGATAGATTTTAGATCTGAAACCCATTTTAGGCGACATTAATTCTCTTACATAAGTTTTGGGGGCCAATCTTTGTTTATCCTAGTGTTCTGTCTCCCACCTTTTCTCGTGTGTATATGTAAGCTTGCTAGTTGGCTCCAGAACAGCAACAGAATCCTACAGTTGGAAGAGACCACAAGGGCCATCCAGTCCAACCTCATACCATGCAGGAATACACAACCTTCAAAGAAGGAGACTTCACTACAGTCTGAGGCAGCATCTTCCACTGTCAAACATCTCTTTTTGTCAGGAGGTTCTTCCCAATGTCAGGAATCTCTTCCATAATTTGAATCTATTACTCTGTGTTCTGGTCTCTGGAGCAGCAGAAAACAAGCTTAGCCTATCTTCAATATGACATCCTTTCAAATATTTAAATATGACTATCATTTAACCTTCTCTAGTTCCATTGGACTGAAGAGCAGAGGGTGAGAAGAGAAGCTGGGCTATTCCAACGGTTCTGCTGAGAGAACAACTGCCTTTGATTCTTCATAGTTGGCAGTTTTCCCTCAGGCTACCTGAACTGTTTCAATACCTGCTGGTTGTAATAACAGTAACTTTAAGAACTGCTACCCGAATTTCAGTTTTTCCTTCTCTTTCCTCATTCTTTTCATCTTATGGATCATGTCTTTAAGACTGCATGCCCACGAGCAGAGACTGCCTTGACTAGCCATTTTGGTTAAAGTATATGGTGGAATATTTGACACAAATGAACAAAGTGCTATTCCCTAAGGGGCTACAATGACATCCTTCATGCCTCTCCTGGGATTGGCTTGGGCAGCACTGGCTTGTGGTAGCTACATTAATTTCTGCAGAATGACAGTAAGTGTTAAATCATAATTAATATAAAATCAACTTTAAAATAATTGGTTGAAATCCTGAATCAGAGGCTATGATGTGTACCTAACGATAATGGAGATGACACATTACATAGTTATGCTAGTGAATTGTGATGTTGCACAGTGAGGCACAATGCATGGTGCCCTATTGTGCAATGGAAGCTTCCATTGTGCATTGGGAGACATTGCCCAACAGTAAATGATGCTGATCCTGCTTGTGCAATGGTCTCGGTGGTATAACTATGTCTTTGCTTTCTTCCAAAGAATATAAATGTGCAATGGTGCAATTCAGCTTTATGTGACCGTAAGTCAGTTTTGTTGATGCATGCCTTCAAGTAATTTCTGACTTAGGGCAACCCTATCATGAGGTTTTCTTGGCAGAATTTCACACTTGCCTTCCTCTAAGGCTGAGAGTGTGACTGCCTCAAGGTAACCCAGTGGTTTTCCATGCAGGGATTTGAACTCTGGTGCCCCAGTGTCCTAGTCCAACACTCAAACCACTATGCCACACTGGCTCTCAATGATGTCATAATTTTTCAACAAGATGCCAGCTACTGTGTGATTTTGTCTGGCCCCAATCCAAAGTCTAACTATGACTACAACTATGTTAGCCCTTGGGTTTCTGATAGAAGAATTAAGAACATGCTTAATTAGTGGAACTTAAAAGTGTGACAATTGACCATTTCTCCCCATTAGTTTTAGAGGACTGACACATGATTTTTATGAAAACCAAGGTAGATTTCTAGATTCTAGAAAACATATGTAGAAGAGGAAACAGTGACACCATATTTTGGACCTTGTCGTTCACCTGCAGATGGAGTTAGTTCAGGGAAAGGCTCATCCCATTCTCAAAAGATATTTGACAGAACAGGACTTGATTGGAGAACTCATGCTTCTATGTATGAGGAATCCAATTTAATTGTCCTTAGATACTGGAGCTTGTTCAGGGATGTGAACAATGCAGAAATTACTCCTGATTTTTTTTTTGGGGGGGGGGCGCAGGGGGGGCAAGAAAATGTAGGGAGCAGGGGCTAATTTTTACCTCCAGATCCCCACAATATACTGCACATACCCAAGGCAAACTCAAATACCTCCATTTTCCTTTGCAGTCCTTCTCAAAATGTCAATGGGAAGTGACATTACACACTTCCAGTAGCCATTTTGGAAGGGATTGCAGAGGAAAATGTAGGTCTTTGGGGGGCAGTACAGGATTCTGTGATGCTTGTGGGAATGGGGTGGGGTATTTGTGCATGTTTGGGGGACAAAAATTGTACTGAATTTTTCAAAAATGGGTTTGGCAGGCTTCAGGGACCACAAAAATAAAGTTCAGTGTCTGCATGTGGCATAGGACCAACTATGCCATGATTTAAAGTAACCAGAATAGGAGGCTTAACATCATTAAATAATAAAGTGTGGTTATCAACTAATCCTCATGCAGTTTTTGAATATTTAGAGAATATTTAGAAAACATTTACCTGTTCTGAATCCAGGCCTGTAATCAGACCAGAAATACACCAGTATAGTTAGTAGCTGGAATAAAGTGGCCATGGGCTCTGCAGTGATTGAGGTGGAGGGGAGCAGAAGCGATTGCTGAGACAAGAGAAAGATGACAGAGAAGCTTTGGTGGCACAGTGATTAAATGCCAGTACTGCAGCCACAAAGTTGCAAGTTTGCTCCTGGGGCTCCAAGGTCCACTCAGCCTTCCATCCTTTCATAGGCTGGTAAAATGAGTACCCAGCTTGTTGGGGGCAATTGGCTTACACATTGTAAACTGCTTAGGGATTGCTAGTTCACTGATAAGCAGTATAGAACTGTACTTCCTATTGCTATTGCTACTGCTATTTTTCTCCTGAGAAATGGTTTTTACAGCTGTTCCTCCATCATCAGTCAAAAAAGTGGATAATTATATTGGGGTAAGTGACCAATACAGTTCTGACGACTGTACCCATGGAAGACCAAAGAATGTGAATGGAGGAAATTCTATGCAAGTCAAATAACATTTAAATTTCAGTTATTCAAATGATTAAATAATTGCAATAAAATTACTGATGTGTTGTTCTCAGTGTGGCCTGCCAGCAATAAATTAGGCATTTCTGTCACAGCTTCCACTTCTTCCCATCCTTCAGCTTCTAGTCATATCACTGCATTTATCTCTCACTGACTAAGATAAATAAGGAATTAACACACATACCATTTGTTTAAAGTCCTTTTTAAGTAAGAAATGATTTTTTTTTGCTCTGGATTTGAGAACAGGAGAGCACACTGTTTACATTCATTGCATGCACAGTATTTCTGTTCCTACAGGTTGAGAACAAATTGAATTCACATTTAGGCATTTTGTTTCCAGCAATTGTAAATGTAAGATGTGAAACATCTTGGACCAGTCTCCCTCCTGAGTCAAGCAAAATATTTACAGTATCTTTTGTACAAACTAACACTTCATAACTACCCTATTGTCTGCTTTTTGCCTGCAAAGCTATACTCATGAAAAATATATTGTCCTGGGAAAGTAAAAAGGCTAGATTGCTACCTGTTAATGCTGATTGATAAATTTGTTAGGGGAAAGAAATCTACATGGATTGTTCACCTCAATATATTTTGTATTCCTTTTTCTCCACAGGTATTTTTCCACAGAGTTTTAATTTTGGATCAGAATTAGCCCCTAGAGGGAGATTTTCAATTTAAACATATATGTAAGTCTGACTTGAATAATTGATTTTACATGTCCAGTAGTGCTAGCCTTCCAGAACAACTGAACAATACAGAGACGATATTAACAGAGCTGAATGTATCACTTAAAAATGAATGGTCAGAAGGTGATTATTAAACTCAATCACATTTTGATTAAATTGGATCACAATTGTGTGGAAAGCAATCACAAGGAAAACATGGGCTTCTTACAAAGTTCTCTAGTGACACAGTGAGGCTACTTTAATGTACTACAGCAGGGTGCCTATTTCTGTCACTATTAAGTTTGCTGCAGAGGAAACATGATTATTCTTAAAGATGTGTCTCAAATTAACAATTGAGGGCCCTCACTCCCATAATCTAATATGGAAAGTGCCTGCTAAGCTTTCTCCATAACCTGTTCTCTTATTGAACACGATCCAAGAAGCTATTTGCAATTCAAGCTAGTTTACAAACCTCCATAATGATCGCCTGACAGCTGCAGTATGAAAGAGTGATCATTTTTGTGCAAGAATAGTGTGCCACAAATGGGAGTTAGCTCCTTGGAGGAAACTTTCATAGTTGTTGCTATCACAGTGTAAACAATATTAATCAGTAGAATTGGCTTTCATACTGCTGGTTGTCAAGCATAAAGAAATGAAGTACATATACCTAATACACCAGTCTAAAGCTTGATTAAATCAATATGGCTTAAGTTTTGAATTAGTTAAAATGTGTGAGTGTTGGATGTTAGCTACAGTCAGCCCTCCTTATCCACAGATTTTTTTTATCCATGGATTCTAGCATCCACAGCTTGAAAAAGTATAAATTCCCAATAGCAAACCTTGATTTTACCATTTTATATAAGGGACACCATTTCGCTATGCCATTGTATTTAATGGGACTTGAGCATTCACAGATTTTGTTATCCACAGGGGACCAAACCCCAGCTGATAACAAGGGCCCACTTGTTTCTGTGGAAATTAAACAGCATTTGCAGGGCTGTTGTCTCTATTTCAAATTAAGTGCTGCAAAAACTTAAAAGCACACCACCCTGTTACACCATGCAGGCACACAATGTTCCACCTTTGTGTGATAGAATGCCCAATCAATCCATGTGTTGTAAAATATTGTTCCAACTAGTGAGACTTCAGGAAATATATCCTGAGGGATGGCCATGACAGTTTGGATACTAGCCCACTGGTCATATGTGACGAATACGAGTTGGTCCAGCAGTATTAAAAGTAAGATTACCATAAACTATCAGTCTAGTTGGATTCTGTGGCTGGCCCTCTGTTAATGATATGCAAGTGTAAATCCAACATATGCTTGTGTATGCTCTTTTTTGGTCATTGGGGAGGTTGGTGTTCTCTTCCTTTCTTCACTGTGACCAACACCCCCTCCCTTAAGAACTCACTGTTTTGCTGTGGTAGCCCCTCTTCACAGATTTTCAGTGGCTGGTGGAGTGTGTGTGTGTCAAAGAAACTATGTTCCTTCAGCCATACACAGACCAATTTCATTATCCACAGGGGCCTCTGATGGACCTGGAAAAACATGGTGGATGAAGCCATCAGTCTGTGAGCCCTGGGATTGATGAAATAGGTGAGTTGCAGTGTAGTTCTTTGTGCAGAATTTTTGCATTACACTCTGTGTTATAGGTTCTTGACCTATATGTAGAATGGAGAGTGGGAACAATCTTTGCCTCTGGCTGCAAAATATCTTAAGCCAGTCCTGAGCAGACAGTGCAGTGCTCTCCTCAATAACACTGATTTTCTATCTGTAATAACTGCTACATGAAGACGGGAAACTACTTCCTTAGCTCAGCACTTGATAAGACAATGATGCAAACATAACTACTGCTACCTCAAAACTTGTAGGTGTAAGTTTATTAGGGCTGCAGAATTAATGCAGTTTGTCACCGCTTTAACTGCCATGACTCAGTGCTGTGGGATTCTGGGATTTGTAGTTTTGTGAGATATTTAGCCTTCTCTGTCAGAGAGCTCTGATGCCACAATAAACTACAAATACTGGGATTCCATAGGATGGAATCGTAACAGCTAAAGTGGTGTCAAATTGCAATAATTCTGTCCTGTGGCAGCAGCGTGAATCAGAACCACTGGATGTTGGAAGACACTGAAAAGTTAATGATTGCTCTCCATTTCTGAAGATTGAAAAAATAATGGCTGGAATGTACTGAATCTGATTCTACTCTGAGGTGAAACATGCAAGTCTTTGACTAGGCCCAGAGTAAAAGTGTATAATAACATAGCAATCTTTATTTAACAAAGCTGAAGATTAAAATTAGGTAGTATGTTAGATTTTTAAAAAAGCTTTGAGAAAAACATTTTGATTAGCATAAGAATAAACAAATATAAAAATGAAGCCAACCCTTAACTTCAGGTAAAATGAAACAACAGTAATTAAGAAATGGACAGCAGTTTTACTTAGGAATAACAACTTGCAACCCAGATAAATCATCAGTCAACTTTCAAGCCACATGAAATTATACCTTCCATGACTTGTTGATATACATCTACATTTCACTGACTGAGCAACATTTTTTCCTTGGGTGCATGTATTGTAATTTTTCTGTAATTCTTTTCAAATGGCTGAATTAATTTTCCTGATTCAGCACAAGTTGCTCTTTGAAAAATGGTATATTATCATCTTGTATTCAGCAGGCCTTTTTCAGCAGGAAACACCTTTGAGCTGAGCCACAGAACTCTTGTTTGCTTAGATGTTCATAGATGTCATGGAAGAGCCAGCCAGCTAACTGGCTCATAGGTAAAAAGTTCAGGACAATAGGTTTGTCTCCATCAGTTGGAGCCTAGGTTCTAATTGATTAGCTAAGCTATCATCTATGTATCCAGGGAGGAAAAATCCTACGGGGATACAATTAAGCCCATGTAAAAAGCCTTTTAGTAAATTGCTGTACTATCCTTAGCCTGGAAACAAGTCTCCTGCCACCCCAGCTAGGAAACTATTATGATTTATCAAACAGCTCAAGAACCATGTGTGTTGGAGGCAGGGAAATGCTTCAACTCATAACATAAATGCAATAAAAGATAGGGTTTTGTTTTAACAGAAAAATGAATTATTTGCTTATAATTGATTCCCCAGTGCTGCTTTGTCAAAATGCAGCAGATGTAGAAAATATTTTTATTTATTTTTATTTCTGCTAGACGTTCTAGTGATTAAAATGTAGTGGATGGAATATGGAACTGATTATAAAGAAGAATGATTTTGGATAGGACCCACAGTGTGGGAGTAGGAAGGAATGATAGCCATTGCATTCTGTATTGTTCTTTGCAGGGTTCCTCTGTGTTCTCTTTCTCTATTTTAGATCGGAAGCCTTCAGAAAAGTGAATGATTTTATCTTTCAGTCCTGTACCTTGCTGTTTCCTCATAACATTTGGAATGGGGCAGCCTGTTTTTCTAGACTTGTGCATATGTAATTCTGGAAGAAGGAGGAATCAAATATTTGAAAGTATAGTAGTAATAATAATAATAATAATAATAATAATAATAAGTTTTATTTATATTGTCCCACCTATCCTGACGGATCGAAGCAGGATTACAGTCAAATTATACAATCAGCAATAATTCTAATGACAATTATTTAAAATCACAGTATAAACCATATGCTATCTAAAAACAGTGAATACAATATAAAATTTCATTGACAACCTGAGGTAAACTCCTGATCGGGAAGTAGTATTTTTCTAAGGTCTATTAAAGATCAGGGATGTGTGCTTGCCAGAAGAGGTAAGTTTTCAACACCTTTTTGAAGGCATCCAGGTTAGAAATACGTCGGAGCTCTCCCGGACGATTATTTCAAAGTGTTGGGGCTGTAACCGAGAATGCTCTTTGGTGAGTAGATGTTAACCTTGGGATGCTCAACTAAGTTCTTCCCAGATGTTTGGAGAGTGTGGGGTGGATTATGTCGGGAGAGGTGTTCCCTCAAGTAACTCGGGCCCAAGCCATGTAGGGCTTTAAAGGTAATAACCAACACTTTGTATTGGGCCTGGAAGCTAATTGGCAGCCAGTGTAAAGATTTTAATACAGGTGTTATGTGGTCTGATCTTGAGGTTCCAGTGACCACTCTGGCTGCTGCATTTTGAACTAGTTGGAGCTTCTGAACTTGGTACAAAGGTAGCCCCATGTAGAGCGCATTACAGAAATCTAAACGAGAGGTTACCAGTGCATAAACTACAGTTTCAAGGTCCTTTCGGTCCAGACAGGGACGCAGTTGGCGTATCAGCCGAAGCTGGTACCAAGCACTCCTGGCCATCGCATCTACTTGAGATGATAACTGTAGGGATGAGTCCAGGAGTACTCCTAAACTGCGAACTTTGTCCTTTAGGGGATGTGTGACCCCAACCAGGACTGGATGGCAAATCTCCCTGCCTGGACTTGGGGTACCTATCACGAGTACCTCTGTTTTCTCTGGATTCAACCTGAGTTTGTTTTCCCTTATCCAGTCCATTACTGACCCCAGGCAGGCATCCAGAGGAGAGATGCCTTCCTTAGTCACTGTGTCAGTCAGATTCATGGAGAGATAGATCTGGGTGTCATCAGCGTACTGATAACACCGTGCTCCATGTACTCTCCTAAGGACTAGTTTATATGACTTCTTCCTACACAAATCTTCTCTGGCATCAAAACACCTATAAAGAACAGGCAGGGGACTATTTCTCTGCTTATACTCTTGTTGGGAAACTGCAATCAGTACGACTGCAGGATCCTGATCACAGGTTCCCACTAGTTGTACATCTGCCAAATAGATGTGGGTTACATTTCCAATGGACATTATTTATCTGTGTTCTTGACATCCAATGCAAGTCTGTGGTCAACCTCTGCTGAATGCATACCATAGAATCACACTGAAGGACTTAGAAATGCCTACAGAGAACATCTTTCTTCGGATGTGGGTAAGTGAAACTGTGGATACTGGTCCCGCAGATATGGTGGGTCATTGTGTTGCTACAAGCACTGTTCCATGAACATTTGCACAAATGCTATTGAAAAATTTCAATCCATTGTCTAGAACAGGCAATCTGTTCCCAGCTTTTCAGGGGAGCTTGCACAAGCATAAGAGCATGTTTTGAATTTAGTATCATTTTTCTCATGCAGTGCTCCTTTGACTTTCCATACATGGAAAGCACTGCCTACATGCAGAAGGAAGACCTTAGCTAACATACTATGTGTTTAAAGCACCTGAATCATTTTACATTTGTGGCTCTAAATTGTATACCAGTCAGAATCCATTAGCAGCATAGAAGTGAAACAGCTTGACTAGATTATGAAGCACCATTTTAAAAGTTTCCTTTAAAAATAAATTTTTTTCCCTTTTTTAAAACGTAACAGCTGGCATCATTTCAGTGGCATACACAAACGTAACTCTTGGATAAGAGCAAATTTAGATGCCATTGTTACAGCAGAAATTGACAATGACACACGTTCAGCAACTTCATGGTAGAATTACACTTGATCAGTTTCAGTTAGTGACTACTGCAAATGTAGACAGCTAGGATGAGTAAGGAGGACAACTTGATCCCTGTCCTTGGCTGGTCATGTGGGTGGTGGGGGGGGGGGAAGGGATGTAGATAGATTGCAGCTGAAATGTATTATTAATCCATCTTTCAGGAAGGAAAGTTCTTCATAAAATGCAGGTTTGTTCAATATCCATGCAACTGTATTTGTCTTCCTTTCAGTGTCCTTTGAGAATAACTTTACTGGTTCAAATCTTCTCACTTGTACAGCTTGGCACACTTGGCAAAGACCCTAAAGTTTGGGTAACATTACTGGCCAGAAAAGGAATACTTGTCAAGGGTTAGAAAGTTCAGAGTGAAATAGAGAGAGACCAGGAGTCTAAAAATTACATACAAATAACATCTTATATGGAGAAGACAGGGAGCCAATCTGTACTTCCTGCTTGATACTTATGACACCTTGCACCTCCCAACTTGAAACGTTTGTTGGATTGACAGTGAGGTCACCTAAATGACCTCTGGGGTCACTCACAGTTCTATGATTCTATCATTTATTAATAGCCTATGTGTATCCTTCAAGCTGTTTACTTTTTCATGAAGTTCCAACTTTATTTGGACTTCAAATAAACTGGGTCTTGGCTGCTCTGGTCTTCTGTTTTGGTGGAGTTACTTTTTTGAAGTAGTTCCCAAAATCCTTAGGATGTTCAAGCTAGTTAAGAGACTTTAGGCTTTCCAGATGTTTTGAACTCCAGCACTGCAATCCTGGGTGAAGTCACGGGACAAATTTGTAGGATCAAAAGGTTCCCTCTCCTGGTCAAGCTCACAAATGCATCATGCTCCAGTTTCATTGCCCATTTTTTTTCTCCCCAGTGCATGTTTTGATCTTGATAAGTTCATTTTATTTTATTTATATTCTTCCTAACTCCCAAAGGAGAAAACCAGATACAATTTAAAACCTCATGATACAGAAGTTTAAAAACACCTGAATTAGCTATCAAGTTAAAACAACTCATAATACAATGATGTAAAATTCAGCTGTTCTGACTAAATCAAATGGAACTACATTTTGGAGGGTTCCCCCCCCCCCTCCTGGTGCTTTGATGTCCAGCTGAAGTGGACTTTATTTTCTTGCCCCTTTCCTTAGTCCCCACAGTTCCACTTCCTGGAGTAAAACTGAGTCTACAAAACTCTTACAAGTTAGGAGCTGTATACATGTTTGGAGCTGGGAGGCTAAATTCACTCATGCTGTGAACAAAGGCACACAGTTCTTGTTCTTTTTAAAAAAGAAAAAGAAAGTCATAGCTGAAACTAGAACTTAATAGTTCTACAAAAGAGTTTCAATCAACAAATCCATGATGGCATTTTACAGATTTGTTTGAAAAGTTATCATAACTTTAATCAGTCTGCATTCCTGTACACTTGACAAAATATTCTTCTTTCAAAAGCAAAAAAGCCTCCCCTCATCCCAATCAAAAACTTTGAAGAGATTCCAAACTATATTTCACTTTTTTTCTTTCTGTGTTCTGCCTGCAGAGCCAACTTTGCCTTAAAATGACAGAGACCAAAGATAATTTCATTTAAACTAAATTACACTTTAAAAAAGCAGCCAAAAGGCATTATAGATACTTTATTCATTCACTGCATAGTTAAGACAATACCTTTTCATCCATACAGTATGTCTCCAAAGTCTTATCTTTGCTGTCTTATATTTAGGTATTTTCTTACTAAAGTTCAAACACTACCTTTCAAATAAATGATTAGCATGGGTGTTATTTTATTATTACAATAAAACAACACATTAAAAGCCTAAACAGCAGTCTATAAAAGCAGCATAACAATAATTAGAGCAACAGATGGTTTTTTTTAAAAGTCAGTAAAGCATCAGAATGCATTTCAGAGTCATCTCTGAGCAGAAATTTCCAATGCCAGAGCACAACAAAAGGCTCTCCCCAGTATCACACAGCACCCCTCAAATGCTGTGAGCAAAATGAAGCAGAGATGGAAATCATGTGATCCCCCGATGTTGGATTACAACTCCTAGTAGCCCTAGCCCAGCATAGTTAATAGTGTGGAATGCTGAGACTTGTATTCCAAAAAGCAAACCTTAATTTTGCTATTTTATATAAGGGACACCATTTCACTACACCAGTGTATTTAATGTGACTTGAGCCTCCACAGATATTGGTAACCACAGGTGCTCCTGGAGCCAGATCCCAGAGGATATCATGGGTCCACTGTACACTCCACACAATGAACATGTGTCACATAAACATTGTTGCTGATGAGGATGTGGGTCACTGGTTCACTGCTTCCAACACTGTCCCTTGTTTTCAGCACTGATAGTGCCGCTCCTTCCTCATTGTTTGTTATATGGTTCTATATTAAGATTCCTGATGGATTAGATTAGAAATTAATCTAAAGTGATATCCTACTTCCCAGTGTCCAAACAAATGCTTCTGGGGAATGAAGTGGCTAGCTTTCCAGCTTCCATCAGCCCCAGCCAACAGGGCCAATGGTCAATGGAAATGGGAGTTATAATCCACAACATCTGGAAGGTCACAGGTTCATTCTGCCATAGTGCACATTCAGCACAATGTTGTGCACACCTATTCAAAAGAAATATTCAAGGAGTCTAGTGGAACGTCTTTTAAGGCAAACCTGTAGAATAGTGCTATACCTAGTGATGGTCAATGGACCAGTGATAGTCCATAAGCCATCACCTGCCAGTTGACAGCGATTATCCAAGAACAAAAGGTATAGCTGTAGTCAATGGACAGAAATATGGTGCTGATCCCTGACACACTGGGAAAAGCACTGTGCCAGTTCCCCATGTTAGATAGCTTAAGATGCAATGATCTAGAAGACAGCCTCAATTACTGAAGAGTTTCTTTTGCAAGAAACAAAGGGATGATTTGACTGCAGAAACTGGGTGAGGCACAAGTGAATTCCATTCATGGGGGTTTCCAGGTATCAGTGGAATTGAATAATAAAAGCCTTTCATCCTTTGTGAATAGCAACTGTCTGCAGACTGAAATAAAACTTCAAAGACAAGAAAGTTAGCTTTTCTGGATATCACACACCAATACTGGAAGGTTCTGATTTTAAAAATATTTGTGAATGAGTCTTTGCTTGAACAATTAAAAAGCAAAACAAAAAACAAATCCTATTTCCCAGTGGTACAAGTTCCAGAAATGCTGGTGATAAAAAAAAAAATTCGCATTGGGCTCATTTACGTTGCGCTGCTTATTCTTTATCTACACCTCTGTCCACCATCTAGCATTATTACTTGTTAACAGATGAGAAAACCTTTGCAGTCCAGATCATTTACATCCCAAACCACTTCTCTGGCTTTACAAATATTTTGAAAACAGTATTTTATCTTAAACCTGTAATATCTCCAGCAGGCAAATGCCTGTGTCAAAAATATCTATAATACTGATATTTTGTCTGAGTAACAAAAGTAATATAAAGTAAAAATACACTACAATTTTCCTTTAGATGTTGCAATATATTCCGCCCATTTCAGAATTAAATCCAAGAGTGTAATTGACAGCACAAGGTAAATACTGGACACACGATCTGTCTCTTCTTTAACTTTTATCACTTGTTAAACTAATTTTGGGGTTTCTTGAAATGAGATAAAGTTCAAAGTTTCAGTTAAACTGAAGCTAATCAATAGTTTCCAACTCACAAGAAGAAACATTTAATCTTTCTTCTACCCTAGTCAGACCAAATCCCAAGAACTATGTCCAGTGTCCGGAGTCATGCATTAAGTGCAGGGTTCTGAGAATAGTACATTTACTACACTCTGCTAAAATGTACAACTGCTGATGCTTTGGCCAACTAGAGTTTTATTTGTTCTCTAAACTTGTCAGTGATTCAATATTTTGTTTCAAACACCAGAATTTAGAAACCAAAAGCTGTGAAACTGAATATTTGTCATATCTAAGCTTTTTGTTTATATGTTTTGCTTGCTTGGCTTTCAGAGGCGGACAGGCATTTGTTTCAGATGGTTAAGAACAGAGTAATAGAAAATATTATTTAGTTGTACTCTATTTTATTAAAATACACTTTTTTTGCATACAGCCTTTTGACATAATTTACTATCCTTTATTTCTCCTATCTACACACTTCTATAGGTTTTACCCACAGGAGCTTTTCCCCTCACCCTCTAATAAGTTAAGGATTATTCCTCTTCCTTTTACTCAACTTCACAATCTAGGTAAAAGTTGTTCAAATTCCTCTGTAAATAAAATGACACAGATGGATAACACCCACTTTAGTAAATAGACTGTTTCAGTTTACAGACTGCTCTTAAGTATTCACATATCTATTCCTGAATTAAGGCACTTTCTCTACAAATTCAGTGGCTGGCTGACCTTTTGAAAGTTGCCTTTGTTGCCAGCCTGTTTTATAGTTGGGTTTCTATACCAGTGGTTCAATAACAATCTGAATCACTTGCTGTGAAGAAAGAATAAAACTGTTATAATCTATTCAATTTTCACTGAAAATATTTATGGGGCTTGTTTTTTGGTTTTAATTGCATACCTATGTGTAAGGAAATAATTTGTTAATTCTGCCAGGGCAGGCAAAATGTCATGTTTAATATATTACTATGCATAAAATTTTATGTCCTTCAAATGCTTATGTCCTCATGGGCCATATCCGGTTTTAAGGCTTGTCTCGGGGCCAAGCTTCATGGCAAAAAGGTTCAATCTGGGATATTTTCCAGATACAACAAGGAAACCTGCTTGAATTTGGGTGAGGGGGAAATTGCTAGTCAGTGTAGACAATACAGAAATAGATGTGGCAATGGTCTGACTTTAGGTAAGACAATTTCCTATTCATATTCGTATTATATATAGCGTAGACCACTAATACCAATTTCCTAGTGTACTCGTTGGTTAGGGATTACCCTATTAATTTAATGGTATACATGTTTACTGATGCCAGGGGTCTGTGGGATGGCAGGAAAGAGACCTTAATCCTTTGCTTCTGCCATGGTCCTGATCAACCCTGAATCCTTACAGTTGCAATTTGTGAGGAGAGGGAAGCTCCTCTTGATGCTAATGCATTTTTCTCCCATGGTGAACTGCAGGCAAATAAGAGGAGGATCCAATTGGAATCACAGTGAAAGAAGAGTATGAAAATAGGCACGGGCAAAGTGAGACTCCTGTCCAGATGCTGGGTGACAATTCCTAGTCGACAAAGCAAATGGTCAGAAATGCTGGAAACTGCAGACCATAGTAAATTTGGAGGGCCACACTTTGACCATACCCTCTATATGCTATGATCCTAATCCATCATGTATCTCTGAGGTAAACATGAAAATGCACAAAACTATTGTATATACTTGACTATAAGCTGACCTCATGTATAAGTCAAGGACAAGTTTTGGGACCAAAATAATGGATTTTGATGTAACCTGTTGATAGGTTGAGGGTAAAACTTAGAGGTATGTTACAAATAATGTAAAGGAGAAAACAATTGAAAACAATGCCAAGGAACTTAAAAAGTTCTGGTAGGCATAACTGTTAGGGTTCATCCTAAAGCTGAGGAAACTACAGTAAATTGTGGCTTTGCAATGTGTGGGTGAGGCAACCAGTGCAGGCAAGGCTAAGAAATGCACACGTCAAAAATAATGAAAAGGCAAATCAAAGAAAATGGTGACTACATTACCAGTGATTACAGCCTTTAACTTTAATGTGTTAACTTTGCCTGATTTTAACCCAGAAAAACACAAATATACACAAATGTCTTATTCACACCCTTCAAAGCTCGATTCCTCTTGGGACTCCTTTGTCAGGAAACACCAAATAGCTGTCACCACTACCATTTTCCCATCCAGGCATTCAAAAAGGTTAGAAGTGGCACCACGGTGGAGAGAACAGGGTCAGTGGTTCTTTTAGGGTCTCCCAGGAGGGACTGAGTTCTCGCCTTTCACCACTCCACTTAGAGAAGGTGATGGCTCCTTTTACGATATGAGTTAAAATACAGTACTTACACAGACTTGTGACTAAGTCGAACCAGGTTTGGGGAGTCAATTTTTGACTAAAATTGCTAGACTTACACATGAGTATATACCGTAAACTATGTAAGGAATGTCATAGATACCTATTGAAGAACAAAGATTATGACCTTACAGCCCAATTCTTTGTAACTTTACTCTTTATGTATTTATTATTTCATTTGCAAATTCTGTTGAATAAAATGGGTCTTCACTTCAAGTAAGATTGCCGCCTTAGAATTATTCTTAACTTTGGGCATACACCATTTTATTTTGTTGTTGGGGCAATGTGTGTGCTACTGAATTTGTTTTGTGATGTAAAATGTCAGATACCAAGAGCACAGGGGTGTGCAATAATCATGCCTCCCCAGACATGTTATCTAGGTGTGCAGGGGCAATGAAGGTTATGTCTCACAAGACAACTTGCTTACTCAAGTTAATGACCAAGCTCCAAAAAATGAAGGGCACTGAGAAGGCATGCTAGAGGTTCTCTGTTAGAAGAATATGAGCTGTAGGATATGAGGAAACCTTGAAATATAGGTGAAAGGGTGGGTTGGGGGGAGAGCCACAGTCTTCTGCTCACAGGAAACCACACAGAGACCTAAGTGAGAAAAGAATTTGATAAGCAGAACCATACAGTGATAAATACAATGATTAACTTGTTCTCTACACATGGTTTATACAGTATTTTTATTTAAATACTCAGTATGCATCTGAATATTCATCCTGCTTTCTTTTCAACATGAAATCCATATTGGTACATCAGTGGCACCGTGGCTGGTTTCAATTCATTTTAACATGTTAAAATGACATGTATCTGAAACTGCAGGCCAACTAGTAGGCTACAATCCAATATACTGTATATGTAAAATAAAAATAATCTGTGATGAGAATGCAACTAAAACAGGAAAGAGATGCTATAGTGCAGACCTACGTATGTAACTCAGATGAGCTGTTGGATGACATCAAAAACACATTAAGTAGATTCCCACCCACACAATGTACCTTGCCTAAAGACCTCCAAAATCTGTCAGAAGCTCTCCACAACCCTTCTGAGCAAATCTGGGGAGGGTACATGGGTTGCAGAAGGGAAAAGGAATCTGCTGTTAAAAGATATACTATTCCAACACAATAAATACTTTTACATCTCACTCATTGTGCCCAATGTAACTTACTCTTTGAGCTTGTGTGTGTCTATACGTGAATGCCTATTTCTGTTTCAAGTTTTATTTTTCTAAGAGTATTCTCTCTCTCTCTCTCTCTCTCTCTCTATATATATATATATATATATATATATTGAAGACCTTAGAAATCCTGGCTGCACACGTCAGCATTCACTGTCAGCTTTTGTATTTGAACTTAAGGGAATGATATTTAGTGCTGGAAAAATGATCGAAGTGGCTTTTTATAAAGAAAACATACTGCCCCTCACTAAAGTGTTCTATTTCTAACACTGGTATAAAAAAAGTCAGCAAAAAACAAACCAACAAAAAAAGACACGTGATTCAGTAAGAAAAGAACCCAATGGAATTCAAGATGGTCTGCAGTTATGTCAATGGTATGTAATCTGGGGACTGCTGTGGCCTAAACCAGCTCAGAAATAAGCAGAGAAACATTTAAAACCTACACTTGAAAACTGGAGATCTTTCACACTGGCCACAAAGATACAGCCCAAACCAGCATTTTTGCAGTGGGTCCTCTTAAAGGACACACCTCAGAATAATGTTTATCACTGGCTTACTGTATGGATCACCATCATGTGCACACTTTTAGCCACAGATGCCAGCAACACAGAACAGGACATGAAGATTTATCACACAATAGCACTCTTCGCTGTGGGCACTCTTTTCCAAATGTGACAGCAGACAGCAAAGCTCACACATAACTTGCCACAGGAATAATATTTATGGTATAATGTGTGTTTTAGCTCTTAATGTGGCTTTGCAAATTTTCCAGACTTCTGTTGGAGCCAAAACAGGCCCACAGTCATGCTGACAGTATACTTCATTAGCAGGCTGCACGCTGTGTTCTATGGCAGGTGTTTCCTTTTATACTGAATTGGATGTCCCATTCACTGATGCTA
Organism: Sceloporus undulatus; assembly: GCF_019175285.1. NCBI lineage: Eukaryota > Metazoa > Chordata > Lepidosauria > Squamata > Phrynosomatidae > Sceloporus > Sceloporus undulatus. Next base: position 107,620,837 of record NC_056522.1, on the reverse strand, counting down.
CTTCTACCATTTCACTATCTCCCTTCTAATCCAAATCCCTGGGAAATAATCACTTTGCTCAAAGAGTATGCTAGTCCTTTGCCTCCTGTATTCATCAGTTCTGCACTTTTCTTTCTGTGCAACATATCCTTCAACAAAAGATATGGTCAGGATCAACACAGATCCTGGTTTCCCCCTTCAGCAATTAAGCAAAATGGATACTTTCTGGGGATGAAGATTTTCATATCATAGAGATGTCTGAGATTTTAATTATTTTTTCCATCGTGACTCAAGACATTTTGTTGCTTGTGGAAAAGGACCAAGTGCTTCTAACTCCATTCTAAGTACAAACTACTAGAATGACAGTTGAATCTTAGTTCTACATTGATATGAAACACCTTCCACATTTGAGAAACATTTCACACTTTTTGACCAGGAAGGGGGAATGCAAAAACCAAACCAAACGGGAGGGAGCACATATGATCCTAGGACCATACTTTGCTTGCCAGAGTTAAAGAAACATACTGAAAACAAGTCTTACTCCAAATTGGTCCTCTTACTGATTATTTTTAGAAATACAAACTCTGGCCGGTTACAGACCGGCACTTTAGTGCGGACGAGCACGCACTAGGGTACAAAAGGGCGGTACTTCCGCACCGCCCTAACCCTAGTGCGTTGCTCGTCACGCACTAAACGGCGGCGGCCCTTCTATACGGGCGCCACGTGTGAGGACGTCACGGCCGCGCCACCTCTAGACGGGGCGGCGCGGACGTGACGTCCTCAATCCGGGCAGGGCACCTAGGCGCCCTTTCCGTGGACCAGGAAGAGCTCCATTTCGGAGCTCCTTCCTGGTCCACGGCGCCGCTTTGCTTCGCTGGGCGCAGCCTTCAGACGGCTGCGCCAGTGAGCAAGGGAGAAAGGGCCAAGGCCCCTTTCTCCCCCTCCCCGCGCCGTGGGGTGTCCTTGGGCTTGAAGCCCCAAGGACACCCCTTTTCAGTGCTGCTGGAAGCGGCGTTTTGCTGCTTCCCCGCAGCCTGAAAAGCGGCGGATCGGGACCTCAGCGGCTGCCGTTCTGGCAGCTCAGGCCCCGATCCGGCAGGGAAAAGGGCGGGTGCAGCCCGCCTCAAAGAGGCGGTCTGTAGCCCGCCTCTACTTTACTCTCTATTTCCATATTTGTCAGCAGATTTAGTAATTGCATAAAAGAAACAGAAGAGGGAGTCTGGGCCTTAAACTACTTAGTTTGCTTCAGAATTAGCTTAATATAGAATTGCATGACATATTGCATGTAGAAATTTGTCTAATTCTAGGGAGTAGGCAACCTGATGCCTTCCAGTTATGTTAGACTAAAACTCCCACAGTCCCCAGCCAGCATGACTGGGGATTTGGGGAGTTGTAATCCAAAATATGTAGAAGGCCAAAGGTTATCCAGGTAAGGTAGTCTATTTTGAGAGGTAGGGTTTATCAAAGTCTAGAACTTGGAAACCACAGTATGACCTCATAGTGTGAGCCCTGGAATCTTCTCCATTATTATATTTCATCTAGCTATTCTAAACATCTAACAGCTGAAAATGTTTCAAAATCACTGTAAAATGCCAAGTTTTTGTTTTCACAACCCCCTTACCATCACCAATGAGTTTGCCCTTAGAACCCTGACAGTCCTCAATGAGCCCCATACAAAAATGGTGAAAAAACCAGCCTGAAATGGAAATTTATTAACTAGCAGTTAAAAGCTTTTAAAATAAAATCTAAGCTGATTTTAAGCAGAGTTTGCTAAAAATAGACTTTACATGGAAGACCAGATGAACACATGAATTATCCACAAGGAAGTTGACTGGCAAATGCATGATGTGAAACTTGCCTGCAGCTCTATCATGGCCTTTTCCTGGCACTGAAATCTGGGAAAATACTGGCACTCTTACAAAAGCTAGGTGGTCATATTTATTTCTGTCTGCCCCACTGCCAGCTCAGATGTCCTATTCTTGGCATTCAATAGGAATAGACACTTAATGTTATTTTTATACATTATTTACAACCCAGAATATCAAGTGATATAGCTGAAAACTGTTGCAGATGGTAAATTGCCAGCTTTTAATGTTGCCCACTGCATATATCTATACCATCTGCTTTAGTGGATGTGCCAATAAGGCCAAGCAGACTGATGCAAATTATTTCTAACAAAGAGAAAATTAATCACTACAACGAATTAGAGGGACATTGAACAATGACACAATCTGTCCACTTTGGTGTTGCTGCTCATGTTTTACTATAAACGTGCTCCCATATAGGTTGCAAGAAATGCTAGAATATTTAGTATTTTTTTAAAAAAAAAACCTTGTGAAATTACTTTAAAAAGTGTCAGTGAGGTCCAGTGCAAATGATGTATTAGCTACAAATGCTTGTCTCTAAGACGCAGGTCTTAGAAAGAATCTAAACCTTAACCTTTATAAATGTATATCTGTATGTCAAAGACACCAAGAAGGATGGAAATACCATGTTTTTAAAAAGTGAAAGGAAATGCAAGGCCAAAAACTATAAAATGAGAGGTCAACATTTTAAAAAGCTTTTCAAATGTTAATCTACCAAAAAATCCACATTATTAATAGGTAATATGTTTCAGTAATCAAACTTACTACTTGTTTTGATAAACACCTATAAGTTCACAGCTGCAGGGATGAAACTGTTTTTACTACCAAAATAAGATGTTCTATCTGCTTTGTTCCACCACACGGACATAAGAACTGGTGTATAGCTCTAGTTACCAAAATATAACCTTTTACATAGTGCTAAGATGAGAGCGAATCAAATGTCTCCAATCACAGCACGATCTTACAAAGATCATCAGGGGTAGAACATTCAACCTCTCTTCTGACATTTGGTGGACTGCATTTTGTGTTTAGGTATTGATGGATAAAGTTTGTTTTTAAAATTGAAAAAAATATATTTTATTGAGTTATGGATGCTTTAAATATACTGTATATGCTGCATTTTATTGTACTGTTTGAAATTTACATTTATACAGTGGAGCCTAGCCTTACGTGGGGGATCCGTTCCAGACCCTCCCTGAGTAAGGCAAATCCCACGTAAGCTCAAGCCCTGGCTAGCAAACTAAGCTACAATTTGTGGAGCCCTGATCATATTTGTATAACCAAATGGTAAACTTGTCAGGCATATATTCTTGCCTAAAACTAAGAACCCCCCCCCCCCCGCTTCTGCTAAGGAATGGAAATTAGTTAAATTTTCCTCCATGCTTGATACACCAGCAGATAAGCCTACAAATCTATGTAAACTTGCCTAGCAGTAAGTCTCTTTGAATTCCACCTGACCCAGTTCTGTATAGGCGTATTATATTGGATGTAGATCTGGCAAATTTGTATGAAATAAAAATGTGGGGAATAACAATTACTAAATTATCATCATGAAAATTGAAAGTTGTATGTAGCAATGACTCACAATGTTCTCTAAACCACTTTCTATTTTGTATGACACAACCATCTGTAAAACCTAATGGAAAACATGTATAGTTAACTTGGAATTTGATACCATTATATGTCATGACGATCAGAGTTGGGATTAGACAATTCATAGAGGATAGGGATACCAGTAGGTACAGGTCATGATGGCTATATGCCACCTACAGAATTAAGGACAGCATGGGAAACATACTATTACCCTCATGGCCTGTTTGTGGGCATCTCATATATAACTGGTTGAACATCATAGAAAACAGAATGCTGGATCTTCTGTCTGCAAAAAAACAGGATCAAAAACAGTTTTTGCTTTTAAACTAATCAGCTACCTTGTGCTGTTCAAATTCATGGAACTAAGGATTATTCAAACAGTGCTAAGATCAGACAATTTGTGTGTGAGGAGAGAAAAAGAAAATGTCAAGAGACCTAATGGCAGGAAAAATGGACCACAGTTCTTTAGTTTGTGATAAACACAGACTTAAAATGACAGAATCAGAGTTGGGAGAGACCGCAAGGGCCATGTAGTTCAATCTGCTGCTATGCAAGAATATACAACTGAAGCAGTCCCAAAAGATGTCCATGCAACATGTTTAAAGACCTCCAAAAGGAAGGGAGTCCACCATCTTCTGAATCTGAGCCACATTGCACAACAAACTCCACTAATTAGGCTTTGGAGATCACACTTAGCTGTTGGTGCAAGGGAGGGGAGTTTGCCTATGATATACAGCTGATTCCTTTTGGAGAGCTCCATATTGTGTAGACTTGATCTAACTATTCCAACTGAAGAATGTATAGGACAAGAGGATACTTACACATAGACAGAATAGTGCTTTATATATTCCAAAATACCTAAATTTGTTAATGATGGTAGTGCCTTTTGGTATTTAAGATATTCTAAATTATTGGTACATCTTAACACTGACTTCTTGAACATGAAAGAAGATTAATTAGTTTATGAGAATTCTGCAAAGTTTTATTTTCACAAGGAACTGTGAAATCCTTAGGTAAACCAGTCTTTTAATCCAACATTCGTTGTTCAACCTACTAACAAATCATTTAAGGAGTTTTCTTTGCGAACCATTTAAAATAGCTAAGTACAATTTCAAGCTTCACTTGAGATCTTCTTAACAGCCTCGTTAATGTGATATTTATACAAGTGTTTACTACACAATGACAGACAAGACAGCCAAGTACAATTTTTTTTTAATAAAGATATAGTTACAAAAAGGGGTAAAATCAGTTCAGGAAAAGGCAAATGTTAACAGATCAGTTTAGACGTTTAACATAATAACTCACATCCATTTTAAATACTATTACTTAAAGCCTGTTGGAAGGAACAAATTTCAGCATCATAATTAGGAAACACACAATACAACTTGCAAAAAACAAAACACAGTTGTTTGAAAATAAATACGCTCCATGCCGAATTGTACAAAATGAAAATCAACAGTCTTTTCCCATATGAAAAAGTTCCGTTTAGCATTTTTTCCCACTTTAGTATTGTGTCCTTTAATTGATGTGAGGCTTTATACTCAAGGATTGCTGAGCTGTTCCGACTTTGTGCTGTTCAGGGGGGAGGGGGGAAAAGCCAACCATTAACACGGGTCACAATTTAATGTAGTTTTCAGCTCATTCATGAACAGTTGTGCACTGCTTACATTACATTTGAAACAGAATGGACATTCTGAAGGAGAGATACATTATAAGAGACCCACAATTTACTTACCTTTTGGTGTCAGCCTTTTCACCACTGCTATCCTTGGATTTATCTTCCTCTTTAATATCTAAAAACAATGAATACTAATATTAACATTACAATCCCCTACATATCAACTCAGACTTCTGGTTAATTTCCTGCTTTGAAAAATTGCCCTCTGCCCACCCCACAAGGAGCAGAGGACAACAAAACAAAAAACAAACAACAAACAAAAACCCTTTAAACACTTGTTGAAAAAAAATGGGAGATGGGAAAACTTGGGTAGAGATGGGAAAGCCTAGAAACCAAAATATTTAAGACATTGTATCCATACTATGATTCTGCCAATATTAATTCTAAAAACTATTTAGAGGTAGACTTTCATATAAGACTATATATTGAATCTCACATTACTGAAATTCCTAGTCCTGCTTTCTTTTTCTCTTTTTTTATTGGAATGAATGCTTTACTATGGAGGACTGTGTTTGGAAAGGCTGTATAATATTCTGAATAAAGACACTCCAGATGCCTAACTATTACAAACAGATGTGTCCTATTTTTTCTATACCTAACACGTCCCTCCAATTATCATTTCCCAACTGCTTTCCCCAACATAGGGGTGTGTGTGTGTGTGCCTTCAAGTTAGCTGTCCATTTACAGTGACCCTGTAAATTTCATAGGGTTTTCTCAGGCAATGAATACTCAAGAGATGGTTTTTCCTTCTTTTGAAATATATCCTAGTATTTGTTGGTGGTCTCCCATCTCAGTACTAATCACTCCCTGCTTTGCTGCCATGATCAGACATGATCTTGTGCCTGTAGGAGACAAACTGTTATTTGTTTTACTAACATTATTCTTCCCATTGCAATTATTTGCTATTATTATTATGCTTTATTTATGCAGCGTTGTAGATTTACACAGCACTGTACATACAATTAGTAAAATAGATAAAAAATTAACTTGCCCATAGCGTACATCCTAAAGCCCCAAAACTTTAAAAAAATAAATTGAATTTGCAAGTATTATTTGAATAAACACTACTTTCCCTGTCTCAGACATGATACCTTTAAACCAAGCCAGGCTATACATGTTTTTTCTAAAGCAACAAAGTGACTATCAATCTGTAAAGCATGCTAAAACTTTATGTTCCCCGCCACGCAAAAATTCCATTCCTCCCCATTAAAAAAGAAAAAAAGGGGAAAAATAATTTTCTCTAAGGCTTCAATACATGGGGATTTTGGATCTTTACCAATGGGAGCTTCAAAAACATCATGGGAGACACTTTTCCTAACTCTGGTATATAAAATTGCAGCCTATTTTCAGAGCCAACTGTCACAATTGACAATGAAAACTGATAAAAAGGTTTAAGTGAAGTTGAACAAAAGTTAGAGTCTATTTATGACTTTTTAAAATTAGGAGCTGATTGTACAGGTTAAAGATATCTTCTTGAAAGTATTAAAAATCATACTGACAGCCTAGATGAAGAATCCAAAAGTTATGACCTAAACCAAAAGGAAGCCTAATGATCATGTATCACAGAAGGCAAGTTAGTTGGTATCTCAACTGTTCAGGCTGATCCAAGATGACAGGAGAGATAAAGAGCATACCCACAACCGGTTTAAGTTAGAGGTTGTGTAGGTTTGACCTAATATTTATCATATTTTGTGGTTGTTATATACTGTCAAGTTGGCTTTGACTTATGGTGACCCGATGAATAAGAGACCTCCATGAAATCCTGCTATTAACAACCCTGCTCAGGTCTTTGTTTTTAAAACCTGAGGCTCTCTTATTCAAATTCTTCAGTTAGAAGTGAGATAAAAATGAGTTAGTATTACTGAGAAATTTAAGATTGTGAATGTTCATATTAGGCTTGGAAAGAAGGAAGATAATTTTAATGCATGTTAATTTGAGTTTATGTTGATATTAACGTAAAGTTTTATGGGGAGGAGTAGTTTGGTTTAATTTATTATTATTTTAGTGTAATTTAGTTTTGGTTTTTGTTTGCTTATTTTTTGTTAGGTCAGAGTTCTTTGAGTAGTTGTATGATTTTTGTTTTTAAAATTTAATTTAAAAGGTTTTTTTTTTAAAAAAAATGCTATTCTAGCCTTGCAAATTAAATTTCTTTCAGAACTTGCTTACAAATGAGTATGGTATACTTAAGACTATATTGTAAATGTAACTGAAAAGAAAAATGCATTTAGGCATTGGCCCAGTACCTGCTTTTTTGTCCTCTATCTCTTTTTTGTCTTCTTCTAATCGAGCTTTTTTTGCTCCTTTCTTGTGATCTGCAACATTTCTACGCCCACCTTCACCTTCATCTTCAGAATCAGAAAATTCTTCATCACAGGCTATCCGCTTATCAGATGCACGAACTAAAACAGAAATATTAGAACAGTCTTGAAATATTTCTCTGTGCATTTCACTTCTTTTATTATCAAGAAGGTATCCCATGAATTTTTTTCCCTACAGCTGGGGGAGGGGGGAGAAAAAGACACCACTTTTTGGTCAAGACATTTTGTTTTTGGGAAGGGGGCAAAAACTAAAAAAAAAATTGTCTTTGAGGAACTGCATGTGGCCCTTGGTTGTGCTTGGTCCATCTCAGATTTAGAAATTAAGAAACAAACTGATTATAAGGATATAGTTTTTGACATCCTCCCTCTAAGGAGAACATGCTCCATTTTAAACCAAGAAACAGCAGGGAATTCCTGTTTGGCTTGATAAGAAGGAAGCATCTCTACAATTATTAATTTGTGCCCATTTATAGCAAGACATTTTAAGGCCTAAAACAGTAACTATGGTTGCAAATAGCAACTGCAATGCAATCCTGGATTAATTATTTCCTTCCCATAAACAAGAAAAAATATCACCAAATTTCAGGAACAATTACTAGATTACAATTGTTTAGCATGTCCCATGATTTCAGAGTTAGTCTAATATATATTTATCTATGTGTCAAGAGAATATAGTCAGATTGTAATTAGTGATGAAAAAGGGAGGAACAGAACTGCCTCAAGGCAGATGAGACACATGAAATGGCCAACCAGATACAAATTATTTCCAGCACTTTATGAGGAATACAAAAAGCTTAATAGAAATTTTACATCAGAACATGGAAGACAAAGAGGCTCTGCTATTAAGAAAATCAATCAATATATATAGGATAGACTAATTAATAAGAAATAAATCCTGAATTATATGAACTTATATGTAACATTTTTCTGCTATTATCACTTTACAACACTGCTCAATTTTTTAAATCAACTTGTCTTACGTTAGCCCTCTCTTACTAGAAATACGTTTGTCTGGATCTTCAGCATCTTCATCCCCACTGTCTTCATGAACAGCATCTTCAGGGATAGCCTGCATCTGTACACCAGGAGCATGGGGCAACATGCGTAAGTTCTCAAATAAACGTTGTCTGCAAAGCAAGTAACCCAGGGAAAAGTTATTTATTCAGATACAACCTTTTCCTCCAATATATGTTTACAGTGTCTTTATTCTTCCATAAGATGAAAAAAGAAAAGAAAAAAAATTGGCTAATGATCATAGAAGGCTATATAACAAGAAAACTGAGGCAGTTCTCTTGCAAATAGGCTGTAACAACCAAACGGAGATATCTATTTCAAAACTGAGTTGAAGACCATCCTGTTCAGAGAAATGTTCTCAGGCAATGCGTGACTATATTTGTTATTTGATGTTTTTAATTTGTTGCCTGCTTTACTTTATTGAACCATTTTCTATATTGTTACATATTATTTATATATATTATGCTATTATTTCTTTGATTGTACGCCATTGGCAGGTTTACTATATCTATTTTATTGTTTTACGTACAGCACTGTGTAAATGCACAGTGCTATATAAATAAAGCATAATAATAATAATAATAATAATAATAACAACAACAACAATAATAATAACAACAACAATAATAATAATATGTCAGGTAAAGCTTTTATGGTCACGGGTATATGTGTGCCTGCATGTGTCAGATGAGCATGCCTGCATGTGTGTGTGTGCATAGCTCTAGGAACTTACTGCTGGTATCCCAGTTCAATGGAAATGTATTAACAATCAATAATGTAATTCCACACAGCAGATTTTTAAAAAAATGTTCAGGTACATTGTTTATATTGATAGAACGATTTCCTTAAAATTAGTATTTCCTATGCAAAACCCACTATTTCACTTTCCAATCAAATAAAATTTTGATAGAGGCCAAATACTGCAAAATCAAAATTTCTCCCAACTGATATTGAAGCATTTAAGAGTTTGCCTTATCTCCTCTTTAATCAGCAGCTTCAATTGCTGTCTCAACAGTTTAGGATCTATTATCTTCCCACCCACCTTCCCTGCTCCTGGGGGAAAATAAATCATGACTTAAATCAAGAAACAGTTGCAAACCTTTATTCTCTGCTTATCAAAAATAAGCCTCTATGAGTTCCATTTATGAGAAAGGCAAGATATAAATCAAATAAAATACTTACTTAATCTTCTCCATATATTCTGGGGTGTTCTGATTTGTCATATTTGATGGGCTAATGTGCAGCTTGAAATCTGGTCCAAAATATTCAAAGTAGTCATTGTATGGTAACTCTATCAAAACAAAACAAGAGGTGGAACACCTTAGACAGCTTTATTGCTGGTTTTCATAACAGATCTTTAAACATTAAAATATACATGTTCGTATTTGACAGCTTTTTAAAATCATAATTATCCATTTTCCTGCACATTTCTTAATTCAGATAAATAAATTCACACATAGGGACACAATTAAGGTGACACTGCACAAAATAACGTGCACATATTTGTTCTAAATAATAAGACATTTTCACGTTATTCATAATTTATAAAACATCTGATAGAGAAATATATATAGGAAGGCCATGTGCAGCTACTTAGAACCCTGACTGAAGACACATAAGCCATTTGTATCAAGGATTTCCTGCTTTTCAATTATTCAGACACTATAGCAAAAAAGGGCTAACTCTTAAGTATGTATAGTATGTGTTTAATTGCTCTAATTAAATCAGTGTTGCACAATGCAATTTCATCTTTTGTAATTATATTTATATCCCATATTAAGCTACAAAATCAGATTTTACTGAATCTATAGTTTCTAGTTAGTACCCTAGTAGTTAATTGATTTCTATTTCTTGTTTCTATTTTGAAAGAGAACAATTTGAGGTCACCTAATAAGTTCCAGTATTTTGCTTAGCATTGTTTTCTAAAGATCTAAAAGATCTTGATCAAGTTCTAGGGGTTAAATGCTTTCCAACCAAAATATTCTGTTAGTATGTTAGTGGAACTTACTGTAGGGCTGCCAAAACCCTAGGTCTGATAACTAAGCATGACAAAAGTTCAGGGTGCAAACAATTCCTTGGAAGTGTGATGTGATACTATGATACTTTTCAGAATATTTACCATTAGGAATTTCACAATCTAAGGCAACAGCAGTCTCATACGTCCAGCACCGAGCGACATTACGTATGGTATATCCACCTCCTCCAAGCATAAGAAGAGGCAAGTTGAAAGTTTTCACAACTTCCACACACTTAGCATGACCTGTTAGAAACAAACATGACTTATACATAGATTTTCTTACAAGTGTTATAAAGGCAAACAGAAGAATCCTCATTATATAGATTGTATAATCCAAACATACTAGACTACATACAATAACGTTTCCTTTATAGCAAAACACTGACATTCTTATATTTCACATATTATGTGATCTGGCAGGCTGGTTGAAAACATATGTACATTAAAACATTTCTCTTAAAATGCCAGCTGGCAATCAAGGTCTAACCATCTTTATAATCAGAGAAAAAGGTCACACTATTATGTATATAGGGCTCTACATGTTATGCCTTTCCAAGGTGCTTCCCTGTTCTGTGATGGATAAAAGGATGCAAACGAACTCTCCACCACTGCTCCCCAACTGTCAGAATATTATTGTTGTTGAGGCAGTGGTTACTGTTGTTGGCACTATTATTATCAGCATTGCCTATGCCACATTTCCCCCCTCAAACTGGGACTCAAAACAATTTACACATTAAAGCAAGTACATTATAGTTAAAACATAAAAAGTTCAACATCAAATGGAATTAAACGATTACCACTAAAAACCACTAACCTCCATTTTAAAACATATAATTAAAAAAAATAAAAGTAGTTTTAAAAATATAGCCATTAAAATAGTACAACATGCTCATAAAGCCCTTTGTTTACAAACACAAGTTCTCAAAATCCTGTTGGAATAAAAAAGCCTTTTACTGCCAATGAACAGAAAAAACAGAAGGACCTGCTAGCCTTGAAGAGCATGAATATGGGAACCCAACAACTAATCAGACACATAGAAATTTAGATAAAACAAGATAGTGAAGGAGGAGGAGGCTTCCAAGGCTTTCAAGGAAGGACAGAGCTAAAGGAAAAGGAAATAGCTGATTATGAAGAGAAGAGAAGAGAAATACGATATGATATAATCAACACAACCCAATGTTCTGAAGTAATCCAGTAGCTATGGCAAGGCATCACATGACATATAGGAACTGTAGAAAGGATGAATATCTGATGTTCTTCAGGATCTTAATTCAGATCCTTGAAAGAAAATTAAAGCTCACTAAACATTTCCACCACATTTGTATTTAGCAGAACTGTGAAAGCATATGTAGTTGTGAATCTTCTAAAATGTTTCACTCGCTTACCTTTGACAGTAAGATTAAAACACCCAAGCCTGTCACCAGACAGTGAATCTGCTCCACATTGCAGCACCACAGCACTAGGTTGATACATCTCCATAACTTTGGATATAATCTGCAGAGAAGTAGCAATAACAGTGAACCTCCGGCTCCTATTCAGTCTCATAATATCAGCTATGAAATAATTTTCCAAATATACTCACAGGTTTAAATATCTGTCCATATGACTCATCATCAATTCCATCTCTCATTGGAAAGTTGACAGCATAATATTTGCCTTTTCCAGCACCTATATCCTAAAATAAATGCACAGCAAAACACTCTGATATTAGAAGACAACACATTATAACTGCCTGTGCTTAATTCTGGAGCCATTGGAGCTACAAGAGATGCTGTTGTGGACATGTAAAAAAATGCAAAGGGTGAAATGAATACCAGTATTAGAATGCCAGATGAACTCGGTATTCTTGGCTGACTTTTTCAGAATAAAGCATTTGATCAGTGCAGTAGAAGAAATCAATGTATTTGGTGTGCATGTGCCCAGACTAACAGGAGGATAAACATGTGAATAAGAAGAATAAGATCCAAATGGATAATTTTGATTTCATGATGTTGAAGTCATTGTAGGGGAAAATATAGCATCACCAAGAGACGGGATGGTATAAAATAGTCATACATGGGCAGATTAGTTTTAAATGACAACCTATTACCTGGGGATAGAGTGCAATGTCAAGGGCCTGCTCCATCAGATCCGTAAAGTCATATGCTAATATATCTACAAGAAACGTGCCACAATTCACTAAGCAATATACAGAATATTACTACTTTGTCTCTTCCTGTCATCATTAATGACACATAAATGGAATGTCAGATTTTCCTTTTAGTAGTCTAACCTTAAAACAAAGGGTACAGGTTTTCTTTATCTTTTATGTCAACCAATATGAAGTTATATTTTTATTATGTTGCAGCAAAAATAATTGAAGGTTTCATGACACCCATTGGGTGAATGAATTTATGTGGCAAAAGGTTTCCTTCATCAGATGCATCAAGCGTCATGCAGTCTGCTTACAAGAATATACCCATCCTTTTTTGAACAGGTACAGAATGCCTTAAGGCAGTTCCTTTTGGTTCTTCTACAAACTTAAAGGACAAGTTCTAAATTTCTGCACAGTAGCGGGCTAAGCAATATACTCAGAAAGGGTTGGAGAGCCATTTTTTTAAGTACATTTTTGAAACTGCTTCATACATTTGGATACATGGTAGTTTTCTTTTGTGTTGTGACACAGTGGAGATGGATATCTGTTGATATGAATCTATAGTACACTTCTTAGCTAAGTGAAACTCTTGAGACTAAACAAACTGGCCCAAAGGGCCTGGAGTGGAGGAGTGGGAGCCGCCCACCACCTGCCCCAACTCCACCCCCAAGCTGCCATCACACTGCCCACCTGACTGCACAGCAGGTGGCTTTATGGTGCTCCTTTGGTATGGCATTCAGACGGCACACACCAAAAGGAGTATCAAAAAGTGTCGCCTCAGCAGGATGGACGCCTTTTTCCGCTCCATTTGTTTTGTCCCTTTGACTTCTAAAAGAAGGCGATTTCTAGCCTTTTCCCTTCACTAGTGGTTCTTAGTATAAGTGAGCTTCCAATGTTACCATATTTTAAAAAGAACAAAACAATATGAATGTACTTTTGTTCACTGTTATTAACTATGGCCCCATACAAACGGCCAAAATAAAGTTGCTTCGGGTCACTTTGGAGGTATGTTGTTTAAATGATGCATGTGTCCTAAGAGTCCAAAAGCTGCACCAAAGCTGCGCTCAAGTCCTTAGGACTGGACCGTGGGTTTAGCACGGCTTCTGGACTCTTAGGAAGCATGCATCATTTAAACAGCATACCTCCAAAGTGCCCCGAAGCAGCTTTATTTTGGCCTGTCTGCATGGGGCCTAAGTCACATACAAATGGGCTTTCTGGAAATGGACTTTCAACAATGATTCTACCCAGAGATCCGCTTTCCCCTGTTCCCTGATACAGTTAAATTACTAAATACGTATACAATGTCACCAAAGCACAGAACACCACAAATCAGATCAATAAGCAGAAAATATACCGTCGCCCCCCCCCCCAATTCACTGTTTTTCCTTTCACTGATTTGATTAGTAACTTCTCTCTAGGTCCTCCAAAGTGATTCTATGGTCAACTTCGGGCTAGAGATTCTAAGAGAAGTGTTTCCTCAGGTTAGAAAAAAGCAGTCACATTTTTAATTTATATTTATTTATATTCATGGTTTTTCCACTTTTGCAGGTGGAAGATTGTCCCTAACCCCTGCACATGTTGAGGGAAGGGACTGTATATTATATTCTTACAGATAGGAAAGGTCCAAAAGTCTACCATGATCAAAACTAATAACAAAAAAGCCCCTAATGTTCAAACTAGCTCACTTGATCTTCTAGAAAATAAAAGCAAAACGGCATCACCCTTTTCACTCTCCTCATTTATTGGCTTTTTCTGAACTCTACCCCTGCCTCTAAAACTATGAAATGTGTTAGTGAAAGAAAAAGGTGTCTGGCTGGAAAGGTAGGAAAATAAATAAATAAATAAATAACCTGTCAACGAAGGGAATGGAGTCAATGAACAAAGGAGAAAAAGAGTTTTTGACTTTTGAAAGAGATGGGCAAATTTTCAACATTACTGAAGGAGAAATCGTTGGTCAGCTTTTTAAAAGAGTGGGGACCTTTTTTTTAACTTCATCTGAAGAATAAAGAAAAGAAGATTATGCTCATAGACTGGGATGCGTGAAGCATTTTTAGATCTTAGGAATATTAGAACAAAAGTGAGTTTGCAGTAGAAAAGAATGCTGTATTACTGAAGTTCACTATATTTTGCTTTAAGCTTTCCGGGAGGTTAGGAAGTTCAATTTTAGTTAGGTTGTTTTATGCAGCCATTTTGTTTAGTTTAGTTTGATTTACGGTAGTTTTTTAAGGGGAGGGGACAGAGAGAGCATTTAGATTTTTTAGAGATTATTATTATAAAAAGAAAAATAGCTTTGGATTTCGAACTTCTGTGTCATCAACTGGCATGAGGGGAATAACCCATGAGTGAGTGTATTGCTCTTCCATACCATCCAGAGAATGATTGAAAATTTCAGGAGCCTAGGGCAGTGATGGCGAACTTGTGGCACACGTGCCAGAGGTGGCACTCAGAGCCCTCTCTGTGGGCGCACATGCTGTCGCCCTAGCACAGAGTTTGCCAGAGTTTCTTACTAGAAAGCCAGAGGGATGTGGCACTTTGCAATAAATAAGTGGGGTCTGGGTTGCAGTTTGGGCACTCAGTTTGTAAAAGGTTCACCATCACTGGCCTAGGGTTTGAATCTTGCTTGTAATCCAAAGAAGAGTAGACTCAATAGCAAGATTTAGGCATGGGTTTCATAAAAAATGATAGCTTTATTATACTTGATAGGTATAGGAACAGTTTAAGGTCACTGCTTTTCGATGTTGTAAGAATTTACTTATTTTGTACATGAAGCAATGGTACCATCTTGTGGCCAGTCAGGATAATACACAAATACAGTAGCTGTCTCACCCAACATATGTCATTTCTATTAATTAAATAGAAAAAAAATCCACACCTTGCAACAACAGAAATTGCTATAATTGTAAACAACTAGGATATGATAGGCATTTAAAGCGTTACTGGCCTAATACATTTAACAACACTGAAAATACACCAATTTAAAAATCATTTCAGAGCACAGTAGAAACTAAAACTAATAATGTTGTAGTGCTCCAATGCTCATGTAACCCAATAATAAATCTATGTAATCTATGGTATAGTTTTCTTCCCAAAATAACAAGAAAGTTTAGATATTTATTCCCAATGCTTGAATTTCTCATCCAATACTATCTCTAGCCCAAGGTTATAATGTTGAAAGCTATGTACATTTATGAATACATTCAGGACTGCCACCAATTCAGTACTGAGTATAGCTACTGAATCAGTGGCATCGTGGCATATCAATACCTATATTACACTCCATTGATTTAAAGGGGTTTACTGTTGTAGGCACAAATAACTCGATTTAGTGGATTGTTGGTTTGTGTCTGATAGATTTGGGAGTGCAGATGCAACCAACACAAATTTGGTTGGCTTGGCCTTCATCCCCATTGTTTATTTCATATTTTCTTTTCAAATTTCTGTTTTCTCTTGCCACTACTCATATAATGAACTAGACTTGAGTACATATGCACTGATGTATCAAGTTAAAAGTCAGTCCTGTTCAATCTGAGCAATTTGAAGTGGTTTTTTTTTTGGTAAGGAGGACAAATTAATAATAATTAAAAACTAATGTAATTTGATAAATAGCCTTAAAGATAACACCTGCAAGATACTAACTTAATTAAATTGTAAACTTGAATCTTAACTCACCCTCAAATCCCCTGTACCAGGGAAATATTCACCATATTTATGGAATGATACAGTCATAACACGATCTGTTGTATAAAATGCTTCTTCAACACCATCACCATGATGAATATCAATATCAATGTACAACACTCTTTGGTGGTACCTGGAAAGCAATGTTAATGAAAGCAGCACCAATTAAACTCATTAGTTTTCCTTCAGAAATACACAAAATACAAACAAAGACATGGCACAATATGAAAAGGACTGGCTCCCAATCCTGGACTATTGGAACATTAAGTGGAAAATCAAAAAAGAACTCTTTAGAAACTAATGATCAACAGATATCATTCTATAGAGAAGGTAACTTTAGAACTCATATAGATACTAAATGTTAAGCAGAGAAACGGTTAAATGGATGAACTATATTGTACCAAAAATGGTAAATATGGTAATTACGTATACACCTGGTTTTGTAATATCTAAAATTCAATAAAGATATAAAGATATTAATAATAAAAAAGAAATACACAAAATACATCTGGTGCCCTTCCTTCTCTGGCTAAACAAGGTACATAAAGCATCCCAACAGCTCACATGCAGTTCTGTTGTTCATTTCTTAATACAAAAATAACCCAGTTCATAAAATTAGGGTTTATCTCGCCACAATATCAACAAGCAACAAGGTGTTGGCATATAACCATAATGGCAAGTAGTTAATATGTTAAATAATTATCTGAATAGGTAACAATTATCTGAAAATGGCATTTGCTATCAATGCAAATTTCATAGCAATTGTGAGGGCTGCAAAACATATCCTGTTAGCTAGGACTTAATTTTCCCCATAAACCGCTAACAGGCTGTGCTGAAGGAAAAATGTAGTCCAATCAACCTATAGCTGCCAGAAACGAGGAAGCCAACTTTGTCTTATTCTGATGAATTCTCTTCCTCCAGTGCAGCCACCTGACCCTGATCCATGAAGCTCTTGTGGCTCTAAGAAAGAGAATGGGGGAAACAATGGGCCTTTCAAACTACAGTCTAAGCAAAGAGATATAGAATGATCACTCTGTCTATCACTGCAAGAAAAAATCTTGTATTACCTTGGACATGTAACTCTGGGTAACCCACTCTAGAAAATGTACCTTCTTTTGAAACTCCAGTGTTCAGTTCACGTCAGTGCATCTCTAGTCTAATGGTTTCAGAGAAGCTAGATCTACTGCATCAGCTATCTCGCCTTCCATGGAGGATATACAGTGAGCCCATGCCATACGCAGGCTTGCTATAGGTGGCTTTCAGCTTACACTGAAGCCGCTCGCCAGAAAAGAGAATGGCATATGAGCCTGCATGCACAGCCACAGCATGAGCACGAGCCCCATTATATCCAATGGGGCTCAAGCATATGCGCTTTTTGCCTTACACAGGAGGGTCCGGAACAGATCCTCCGTGTAAGGCAAGGGCCCACTGTATGTTGATTACTCTCTTTCTGTATAGTTTGTGTTCCAAGGGAGTACATAGCTTGATACTGCTTGTATTCTCCTGTACTTTTTGCTTCTTGTTTTGTGCTAGAGACCTGGGGGGGGGGGCTCTGTTGGCTCTCTGTTGCAGATCCAGTAGAGAGAGGTTCCACTTATCAGCAAAATTTGTTTCTCAGAAGAGCCATCCCTCATTTGTATTTCACCCTTAAAAAAAAAAGGTAGATACTTGTGCTCTGATTTCTAGTCTTTCCACTTTTCCATACATTTTTTTACACAACACCCCAGGTCTCACACATTTATCTTTCTTGTTTTTATGAGACTTCTTGGGTACCCTTCAATTTCTCTAAGACATTTCCATATTCTCAACTGATGTATGGACATACTTTGCAAGGTATCCTAGTTTGAAGATCCTTAAATTTTACTTAACGTGTTGGTCAAAGATGCACATACCTCCTTGTGTATGTGTGACTAAGAAGATGCAACAAGAGGTTTGGGAGTCAGATTTACAGACTCTTCAGATAATCTATGCCTTGGATAAGATTCTCTGATGAGGTATCAAAGCACCTGTAATTTCAGGGCTGCTCAGCATCTTCCCCTTTGACAGAGATATTCATAACCTTATCCTGTAAAGGAACCATATTTTCCACTTGGAATATATCAACTAGGATCAGCACAAATCCTGTTTAGAGGTAGATCATCATCAGGTGGTACATTTCAGAATGTGCCCTTACAACAGGTTGACTTCAGTATTTTTTAAAACAAAACAAAACAAATGCTACAACTTTTGTATTGTTACAGAGGACTAAAATTCATCCAAACGACAGGATTAACTCCTAATACCACACACTAAAGTGAATATGAGCAATTTGATATAGCTGAGACAGTTCGGGTTTACAATGCCATTCACAATGTTGATTTGCAGAAAAAGACTGGGTAGATCACCAAATGAGATATATATGTTTATAGTTCCACAGCAAAGCTGCAGCTTATCTACTAATCAATAGAAACAGAAAATAATGAATCCATACACTTTCAGTAGTAATTCAGAAGAATGAAAGAGATAACTATAATACCAGTAACTTAATAATTTGCTACAAACCTCTAAGGCAATCATACTATTCAAAATAACTCCCTTTCATTGTTTCACTTTTATGAGACATGTTAGATCACACCCAAGGTCATTTTGAACAAGCAATACAAACATTTCAAAGTTAACCTATCCAGAACAAAGATGGATAGTTTTGCTATTCTTTAGTGTTGTGCTATTCTTTAGTGATACATTAAAATTTTTATGTTGTGCTATTCTTTAGTTATACATTTAAAAAAACTTTGAAAAAATACTAATTGCCAGTCAGTCCTCTGATCAACATATCAGCTTTAAGCCCCAAACCTATCATTTCAGAATCCTCACAGGACAAGTTAGGGGTTCAGCTTCACAATGAACTTACTTCAGTAATTCAAGAATAGCAAGCACAATATCATTGACATAACAGAAACCAGATGCTTCAGATTTCTTTGCATGATGAAGTCCTCCAGCCCAATTAACAGCCATGTCTGTTTGTTGTCTGTTTAATTTTACTGCTCCAGCTGAAGAATAATTGTGTAAAAAGACACAGATTAAATTATTGTTTCAGAGTGTTTTGTAGAAAAGAATGACAGTTTCTACTCAGGATTTTAATTTTTTAAAGATATTTCTATAGAAAGTGTCCTCAGGTATCTATAGTACTATGTCCTGCAGTAAATTATTACTGTGATTTTCTATTTTTTCTTCAGTTAATCGTTTTATTTTGAATTTTATTAATTCCCTCATTATCAACACAGCTACAAAAACACTTATCTATCTTACTTTTAAAAAATAATAATTTAATTGATGGCCTTTTAAAAGTCATTCTTTTGAAGGGTAAAGGTAATTCTAAGGATGATATACTTACCTACAGAACCTCCAGTTGACAGTTGACAGAATTCAAAAAGTCCATCAAACACAGGACAGTCTTCCCCAACATTAACTGTAAAGGGCAAATTCAATTAATCTTCAGGTTCATTGTTCCAAACTCTATGTAGAATACTACTTTCTTTGTACAGGCAGCAAACTAGACAACTGACCATTCAAATACTGTCAGGTAATTCTATACAATCACAGTTGTCATGTGGAGATGGCGGGTTTCAAACTGAGTCCTTAAAACATTTGGATTTCAGTATGTTTTAGAAATTAATTCCACTGGTTCATAGTAACTGTTAATTACCAATTACCAATAGCAATAGAAAGTACATTTCTATACCACTTATCAGTGCACTTAAGCACTTCCTAAGCGGTTTACAAAGTGTAAGCTAATTGCCCCCAACAATCTCGATACTCATTTTAGTGACCTGGGAAGGATGCAAACCTGAGTCAAGTTTGAGCCCTTTTGCTGATATTGAACTCGCAACCTTATGGTTTGTGAGCGAGTGGCTGCAGTACAGGCATTTAACCACTGTGCCACCAGGGCTTATCTTTGTACTAATAAAAATCAATGCTTTCATAACTCATGACCATCATTTGATAATATTTGAAAAGTCAATAGTTGACTGCCACTCTTTTATATTCAAAGGTAATTGATGTGGAGATAGGGACATTGGCTCTTACCTGTGATATGTGCATTTCCAGTAGATAAGAGCCCCACATCCTGTAGTTTGGGTTATGCTCCTCCCACTCACTCCAATAGACAGGCAGTAAAAAGAGACCTTAGGTGGAGCTAACCATAGGAGGCCAGTCATTACAACAGCCAAATGCTCCAGAAAAAACGTAAACAATTTATTTGGATATCCAACTATAGAGAATTGGATGGCGACAGAGACAGCCAGTGAGCAATCTAGCTTGCTCCCCAAAGGGAAGAACTATGTGGATATGAAATATCCCTATGCCAGCACTCCTGAGGGTGGGCCAGGATGTGGGGCTCTTATCTACTGGAAATGGACATATCACAGGTAAGAGCCAATGTCCCCTTTTCCAGTAGATAAGCCCCCCACATCCTGTACTTTAGTATTTACCAAAGCCGATCTAAACAGGGTGGGCGGTGTTGGCCCTTCAGTGACATAGGTTTGAGCACCTGCTGCAAGACCCTGCTATCACCAGCAGCCTCAGCCGAACCAAGCTGTCAAGCTAGTGATGCCTAACAAGTGTGTATGGTGGCTTCCATGTGGCTAACCTGATGGTCTTTGATATAGGACCTATGATGGCTAGAGATGCTAATGCACCTGTACTCTTTAGTATAGGTGACTTGGTTTATGGTGGTAACCTCCCAAGGATTCATGGCAGGTAGTAATGTAGGGCCTGATCCACCTGCTAGGCATAGAGGCTGATGCCTTCTTGCCCATAGAATAGGGCTAAAAGGAAACAAAGTGGCGTGTCAGAGGTACGAAAGCTGTTTCTCCTATATGGGTGGGTGGCTCTCCAGCATGGTGTATGTTTTATATTCTTTCCAATGCCTGGGAGAATGAAGGAGAAGGCTGAACTCTGAGGAGGTTACAGCTCACCCTAAGTGTGGGGTCTAGCTGAATTGCCATAGAGTCAGTTCTAATAACATTTAGCTGCTAGTGTGATAGCAGGACCCCAGGCTCAGACCCCCTATGTTGCAAAGGGGAAGCAATCAGAAGGGGCCCCAACTAGGCAAATGGTTTAGAGAGCTCGCCCTCAGGAACTAAGACTGTCAGCACACTCAGGACCATGTATAAATTCCAGAAGAGAAATGGTGTTCTGTAGGCAAAGCAAGCAACAAGTCACCTGAGGAGTCTCTGCCCATGGAGATGGGATGCCATCCCATCCTGGAGTGGCTATACTGAAGAAGTTGCAGAGCAACAGCAACACATCCTTCTGGAGTAATAGGCAGGACAAGACTGGCCTTCTAGGGTTAGCTCCACCCATGTGGGGTCAACCAGAAGGTCTCTTTTTACTGCCTACCTATTGGAGTGTGTGGAAGGAGCATAACCCAAACTACAGGATGTAGGGGTCTTATCTACTGGGAAATCGTACTGCATCCCCCCTCTCCCTGCAAAACATAATTTAACCTTTTAAAAAACCTGCCAGGCTTACTTCCCTGAGCAGGTGAACACATGGTAGAGGCACCTTTGGACGCAAGTCTCTATCAGCTTTGTGCATCTGATTCATGCAATTTCCCCCCATTCCTCTGGCAAAATTGCTGCAGCTCACTCATGATGGATGGGGTCCAAGTTGGCTCCATCCATCTTGTCGTCAATCCTGACCAGTTTCTCAGTCGCTGCTGAGGAAAATCATCCCCACAACATCATGTTGCCACAGTGGGAATGGTGTTATCATGGCAATGATTACTGTTGGGTTTGTGCCAAACATAACATTTTGCAGCAAGGTCAAAAAGTTCAATTTTGGTCTTATCGGATCAGAAATCTTTCCCCATTTTAGTAATATTTGGTGCATTAGTGCTTTTGCACAATTTATTCCAGACTTGTCTGGATACCTTCTTGATCCTCATGATGCTGCCTGTTTAGCTATGCTGTTCAACAAATTATGGTGCCTTTCAGAAACAGCTGCATTCAAACTGATATACAATATGCAGCACTGAAAGTGCACACAGGTAGACTCCATTCAAGTACATATGTGATTTCTGGAAGCAATGGGTTAGTCACAGCAAAGTGAATCACAGACTCACAGAGTTGGAAGAGACCGCAAGGGCCATCCATTCCAATCCCCTGCCATGCAAGAAATCTAAATCAAAGCATCCCCAACAGATGGCCATCCAGCCTATGTTTAAAGACCTCCAAGGAGGGAGATTCTAATACACTCTGAGGGAGTTTGTTTCACTGTCGAACATCCCTTACTGTCAGGAAGTTCCTCCTAATGTTGAGGCGGAATCTCTTTTCCTGTAGCTTGCATCTATTGTTCCAGGTCCTAGTCTCTGGAGCAGCAGAAAACAAACTAGCTCCCTCCTCAATATGACATCCCTTCAAATATTTAAACAGGGCTATCATCTCACCTCTTAGCTTTCTCTTTCCCAGGCTAAACATCCCCAGCTCCCTAAGTTTATCCTCACAGGGAATAGTTTCCAGACCCTTCACCGTTCTGGTCACCCTCCTTTGGACACACTCCGGTTTCTCAACATCCTTTTTAAATTGTGGTGCCCAGAACTGGACACAATATTCCAGTTGGGGCCTGACCAGAGCAGAATAGAGTGCACTATTACTTCCCTTGATCTAGACACCATACTTTTATTGATGCAGCCTAAAATCGCATTGGCCTTGAAGGCTATCTGTTCTCGTTTCCACAATTTATGTGCCACAATAAAACATATGTTGTGCATTCACAGTGTTGAGTATCTTGTAGTATACCAAGTAGGAACCAAGAATACAAATTAAATCACTATTGGTTCCAGGTTGTAACACAACAAAATGTAACATAGACAAATGATATGTACATGCATGAATAAGTCTGCAAGGCATTGTAATCATTATATGTCAAACTTCAGTTTATCAGATTTTTCGTTCCAACAACAGCAAAGCAATATATCAATGGGATTTATGTAAATGTTTAATTACTGAGTAGTGATTATTCCAGTCAAAACTAGCATTTTATCAAATCAGCAATTAACAATTAAGATGAACTAGAATATTTTCCTTAAAGGAAATATTTATTTAATTAAGAAAAACAGAACTGTCCCTAAAGACAGCAAGAGTGTTCAGAGGGTGTTTGCATCTGCCTTCCTCTGAGGCTCAGAGGATGTGACTGGCACAAGGGTCATAATCAAACGCTCTAGCCACTACATTACACTGTTTCTCTGTATGTTTCTAATATTTTGCTATGCTGTCCTTCAAAATTCCTTTTGGAATCCATATTCAGAAAATGAAAAAAATGAAGAAACCTGAAAAAAAGAAGATTGCAGTACTCCTCCATGCTATCTACCATACATTTTAAGGGCAGAACCTTTCAGATATATTATGTTAATTTTGCGCAAAGAACACCTTCCTGTAATGAAGGTTTAATTAATGTAACACAGTCCAAGATGTCCCCTGGACTCATGCACTCATTCCTTTTTCTCTTTGTTAATACTCATTACAATGTAGTGTTAGAGATGTGTGATCATATGGTAATTTCACCCAGGAAGAATTTATACAAGACACCAAAGGCTGAAGCTGATTTAAGTTTCTGTTTTAAAAGTTAACCAAGGTTAGAAGTAATAATGTTACACAAGTGAAGAACTAATGCTGTAGCAGTTAACTTTATCCAAGGAGGAGAGAAAGGTGTATGTAAACCTGAAATGAAACTAACATATGAAACAAGGAATGCTCTCAATTGTCAAACCATGATTTGGCAATTTGGCAACATTACATCTGAACAAGGTTGGAAAGCTATCATTAGAACAGCAGGCAACTACCAATTCAAAATATCAGTAAACCACTAATATTCTAATAGATACTCTACATTAAACTAAAATAGTCAGTATACAACTCTCCACTTTTAACTATCAAGTCTCCAAGGTAAAATTGCAAAAAAGATTATGTTAGGCAAGGAAATGAACAGAGCAACAAATTTATATTTTCCATGTAATCTATGGTCCAAAACACACTCCAGAAATAATCCAGTTTGAGACCGCTTTAACTGCCCTGGCTCAATGCTAGGGAATTCTGGGAACTAGTTTTGTGAGACATTTCGGCTTCTCTGTCAGACAGCTTTGGTGCCACAATAAACTACAATTCACAGGATTCCCTAGCCCAGAGCAGTTAAAGTGGTTTCAAACTGGATTTATTTCTGCAGTGTGTTTTGGGCCTAAGTTGTTGTTGTTGTTATTATTATTATTAGTTGATATTTTGGGGAAGTGCACTCAAAAGTTAAGGATTTATTTATATTTCATTCAATATCAGACTTACATCTTTGCATCTGTTTGCTATATTCAGACATATTGTCAGGTCTTATTGAGCGAAGAAATTTGATGTACTCATCACTGTGGTATTTCGTCATTTCTTCTGCTGTGGCTTTGTGGGGTCGCTAATAAACAAGAAAGAATGAAATGGGCCTGATAGCAAATAGGAGGAAACAACACTTCATATAGTTTTGGCATTTTAAATTCACATTTATTTATGTTTTAGCATTTTAGTTTTCAGCCTACAACATTCACAAGCACAAAACAGTTCTTGTATAGATGTTATTGTCACTAGGTTGATACAATAAAGTCAATTTTGTATTTAGTTCTTACATTGTATCAGCTATGTAATAGGTAAATACAACAGAATGCAATGTTCTCATCAACAGAAGAGAACATTTGTGATACATACTATCTGGATATCCAATTTGTGAAAATGTTTCTTTTTCCCCTGATGAAATTTTACAGGCATTCTTCCTTGGAAGAAAAATGCTATATGAAATAAGTGTTTTCCACAATCATATAAAATGCTGATATGAAATTCCTGGAAAAAAATCCCAAAATTAACACAGATAGGAAGTATTACATTTATGATTACAAGTTGGGTATCCCTTATCCAAAATACTTGGGACCAGAAGTTTTCCATATTTTGGATTTTGGAATACCTATATTTGAGTATAATGAGATTTAACTATGTTGGAAAGAAACTAAGGATCTGTGAAATGGTGGGAATCCAAGCAAATTAGGAGGAATAGCTAATACCCCAAAGGAGAAGATCAAAATTCAAAATGACCTGAATACATTAGAAAACTGGGCCAAAACTAACAAAATGAATTTCAACAGGGAGAAATGTAAGGTACTTCACTTAGGCAGAAAAAATGAAATGCATAGATATAGGATGAGGGACACCTGGCTTGACAAGACTACATGTGATAGGGATCTAGGAGTCTTAGTAGACCCACAAATTGAAAATGAGGCAACAGTGCGATGCAGCAGCTAAAAAGGTCAATGTGATTTCCAGGCTGCATCAATAAAAGTACAGTGTCTAGATAAAGGGAAGTAATAGTACTACACTCGTCCCCCGGGTTACGAAATTAATTCGTTCCGCCGCCATTTTCGTAACCCGGAAGTCTTTCGCAAGCCGAATTGCCATAGGCGCTTAATGGGGAAAAGCCGCGATTCCGTGCAAAATGGCACCGAAAAGCACCAAAACTTTTTTCGCAAGCCGGAAAAACCTTCGTAACCCGGAATTATTTTGTATTTTTTTTTTTCGTAACCCGGAAATTTCGTAACGCGGCGCATTCGTATCCCGGGGGACGAGTGTATAATATAATGCAAGCACCTCATCCACAGGCTTGCCATCACGGCTTTAAGCTTACACAGACTGCAAGCCCCAGATGTTACAATGGTGTGCGTGTCTCTGGTGCGTATGCTGCACACAGGAGGGCACAGTCATTGAAACAAATGGGACTTGAGGTCCCACATTTTTTGCCATCCCCTGGGTATACAAATGGCCTACTGTATCCTGCTTTTGGTAAGGACTCACCTGGAATACTGTGTCCAGTTCTGGACACAATTCAAAAAAAATACTGAGAAGCTACAGTGTGTTCAAAGGAAGGCAACCAAAATGGTTAAGAGTCTGGAAACCATGCCTTATGAGGAGACACTTAGGGAGCTGGATATGTTTAGCCTGGAGAAGAGAAAGTTAAGGGGTGATTTGATAGCCTTGTTTAAACATCTGAAGGGGTGTCACACTGAGGATGGAGCAAGCTTGTTTTCTTCTGCTCCAGAGAACAGGACCTGATTCAAACTTCAGGAAAAGCAATTCCAGCTCAACTTTCGGAGAAAGTTCCTGACAGCAAGAGCTGTTCAACAGTGGAAGACACTCCCTTGGAGAGTGGTGAAGTTTCCTTCTTTGGAGGTTTTTAAATAGAGACTGGCAGGGGGTTGTACTGAATGGCCCTTGTGGTCTCTTCCTAGTCTGTGATTCTATAGATCAATGCTTCCTGCCCATTTCACAGATCCTTGTCTCTTTCCAGCCTCTCAAATACAGTACAGGTATGCTGTTCAAAAAGCATTGTATTTTGGAGTATTTTGAAGTGCTGGATAAGGCATACTCAACCTGTATTGTAATTATAATAAATACTATAACAACAGTATATTTATATGGTATCATATGTATTACTAACACTATATTCTCTTCACTTGTCATTACTATCTGTATAACAGAACCATAATGGCATACTCACATAGATTTCCATTTTTTCTGTACAAGCCATAATTTAGTAGCAAGTTGTGGGTCATGCGAATCCTGTGAGGTTTCATTGGGTGTCCCTGTCCATAATAATAGTTCCCAATATCACCTAGAAATAAACAAATTAGTCATACTTGAATGTCTAACCAGATTTTTTCTTAATTTACCTTATCTAGTTTCTCTCACTTTATGATCCACAGTAGCTTGTCACAACAAAAACTGCTTTCTGCCTTGGTAAACATTTCTTACGCATGGTATTTTGCTACTGACTACTGCAGCATTCTTAATTCTGTCTAAAGCTACATCAAAGTGAAACTTCAGCCCAGAAGCAAAACTACACAGGTACAAGGCACACTTGACATTCTCAAACAAGCAGACTAACTCTAGAAACATACATACTGCATTGGCCCTTCACTGAATCACACAGGAGAGGTCTACCCATGAGACTCATACTGTGAGCCTGTATGTTGGCTTCAGTGTTAATAGGTTTGTAGACATCACCTATTTTCCTTATTCCCTTAATAGTTCTTGTTTCCATTTCAGCCCCAAATGTTTAGATTAGGCTTGACATTGATTTCAGCCTGATTCAAAACATATCACAACATTATGTAAACATATTAAAAGAAAACTGCCATGGACCCACCTGATTGTTTCAGGATGTTTTTTTTTTAATGACTAAAAATATTTTATACTGTTGTTTTATACTGTTGTTAAATTATGTTCTAATTTATTGTATTTTCAAAACTATTTTAAAGTTTTTTCTCTGAACTGCCATGGAGAGGCTTTGTTTGGAAAGACTATATAATATTCGGGGGGGGGGGGGGGGATCCTCCCGATGCCTAACTATTACAAACAGATATGCCCTCTATTTTTCTTTTTTAAAAAAGAGCTTTAAGGGGTGCAATTTAGAACAGAGAGCCCACTTTCTACACATAACACTTCCTTCCAATTATAATTTCCCAACAGCTTTTCCAACGCAGTGTATGTGTGTTTGTGTATACATGCCTTCAAGTCACTTGTCAACTTACAGCACCCGTCTGACTTTCATGGCAAGGAAAACTCGAGTCTAAGCTGCACTATTAAAAAAATGCAGTTTTTTTAACCACTTCAACTGCCATGGCTCAATGCTGTGGAATTCTGGGAGTTGTAGTTTTGTGAGATATTCAGCCTGATTGGTTAGAGAAATCTGGTGAGAACCAAATTACAAATCCCAGGATTCCATGGCACTGAACCATGACAGTTAAAATGTTCTCAAACTGCATTATTTCTGTAGTGTAAATGAGCCCTCAAGGTGGTTTTTCAGTTCCTTCCTCTGAAATGTAGCCTGTAGCACCTGGTATCCTCTAGTAGCCTCCCATTCAAGCATTAACCAGGGCTGACCTGCTTAGTGTCCAAGATCAAACAGGATCTGGTGTATTAAAGGCTGGTTCTAAATGCAAAGAGAACTTCTTTGTCTCCCCATTGATGGGGGGCGGAGGGGGAAAAGAGAATGGAAGAATGCAGGAAGTGCTTCATAGAGATGTTGTTGTTATATGCCTTCAAGTCATTTCCTGCTTATGGCTACCCTAAGACAAACCTATCATGGGGCTTTCTTGGCAAAAGTTCTTCAAGGGACGTTTGTCATTGCCTTCCCCTGAGGCTGAGAGCATGTGACTTGCTCAAGTCATCCACTGGGTTTCATGGCTGAGCTGGGAAGCTAACTCTGATCTCCAGAGTCAAAGTCCAACATGCAAACCACTATGCCATATTGACTCTCACTGACTCAACACCTATTTTACTCATCACCTCTCTGCTCTTAATTGCATCTATCTAAAATGCTTTTTTGATCACACTATAGCTGACAAGGCTAATTACCATCCCATCCAAGCAACATACAGTTATGTTCTTACTTTTTAAAATCAAAACACCAGAATTGAATAATTGCATACCAGGACTACAAAATTACATATTTTCATGATGCTAACATGTTAACTGTAGTAATTGTCCAACCTTATTTGAAAGTACAACTATATCAAATAATTGCAACATTTACAAATTAGGCAAATTATTGGGAATGTTCAGCAACTAATAATCAAACTTTTCAGCTTAACTTCACTCCATGAACATTAAAGTTATGTAAAAAAATTCTAACAGGACAAGATCAATATAGATTCAAAAAAGCGTACATGAAAAATAAATATCACCATGATCTAACACATGTTATAAACTGCTTTAACGTGTGACATATTAATGTGTAATATTAATGCAACTCAATAAAGGTGAAAATAGTTATCAAGCATTCTTAGAATAATCAGTATTCTAAATCATGCATAACCCAACTGTTATTGTAAACTTATATATGACATTCCCCTTCAATATATTATTTACTTTATTTATTACCGTATCTACTAAATTATTTCCCTTCAGGAAAACCAATCAAAACATGCTCCTCAATCATTTTTATAAATGTTTTTAATATAACCTACTGCACCATAAAGTTTAGAACAGTGTGCAATCCAAAAAAAGACTGCAATGCCAATCATCTGAATAGACTGGGGATTAAAATGGTACAGACTGAAGAAGCAGCCTTTTCAAGAGGTGATAACTCTAACCTCACACTGTTAGTTGCAATGGGCCTTCCTTGCCCTCTACAAATCTACAGGCTGCCCAAAAATCCGTTCTGGAGTTTCCCTGTCCCCCAGAGTAGATTTTGAGAGTACAAGGGAGATTGTCACCACCTAATTCTGCTAACGGGGCTAATTTCTCTGTGGCAGTACATTTTGCGATCCTGGCCATGATCACTACCATAGAAATACAGTAATATTAATTCATAGCAGTGTATATTAATCTGGGATCAATAAATGTATCTTCAACTGCAGTTGAAAGGAGGCTAGTGACATAAGGGTCTGAGTGATGCCAATGTCTTACTTGCTATAGGTCAGTGCTTCTCAATTATTTTCTGTCATGCCCCCCCAGGAAGAAGAAAACATTTCGCGCCCCCCGCACGACTGTAAATAGTATCATTTGTCTATAAAATGGTTATAAGTAAACCTCTGCATAACAGAGCCTTGCGCCCCCCTTTATGAAGCCTTGCGCCCCCCTGGGGGGCCTGCCCCACTCTTTGAGAAAGGCTGCTATAGGTATAAATTATACTACATTGGACCCTTGTTATACGCTGGGGTTTGGTTCTAAGATCCCCTGTGGATAACAAAATCTGTGGATACTCAAGTCCCATTAAATATAATGACATAGCAAATGGTGTCCCTTATAAAAAATGGAAAATCAAGGTCTGATATTTGAAATTTATACTTTTTTTGAACATTTTCAAACCGTGGATGCTTGAATCCATGTATAAAAATCCGTGTATAAGGAGGGTCAACTGCAATTTGACTACAGATAGGCAGGTTACTACTTTCTTCTGCCGTCCATATGAACATACAGAGGTCTATATACACATGGAAATACAGTAATATGAACTCAAAGGAGTGTATATTAATCTGGAATTAGTAAATGTATCTTCAACGCTCATTTAACTTTCTCAAGAAGCAATAAAACCACTAGAGCCTGGTGCCCACAAATCTCTGCCAGCTCACCCATCCCTATAGCAAGTAAGACATTGGCATCACTCAGACCCTTATGCCACCAATCTCCTTTCAACTATAGTTTCTCAATAGTTAAGAAATACCAGAGATCCCTTCTTAGCAACGTGTGAAACCTTCAGCCACCCCCCCCCTGGAAAAAAAAATCATGCACTGCAGCAAAGAGAAACACCCAATTAAATACTTTTTACCATTAACCACCTACATTATTTTCATATGTGCAAGAATGCAAGAGCAACATCTGTATTTATGCTGTCACTTAAATATCAGGACTATGCTAGTTGAACATTAATAACAAAGATGGCTTGTATTTCTGACATTCTACAACTTCACTCAGTTTTGTGTATAAATTCATCCTTGATAATACATCAGCATTTTCAGAGTAACAGACATACAGCCAAATTCTAGCCATTCTGTTATCAGCCAAAATCTCAGATAATAAAAAACTACTCCTACCGAGGAGCTTCTTCAATAGCTTTCTTCTTCAAAATCTAAACAAAGACAGAACAACAAAGAAGGCAACTGCCACTGGCTTTCTTGATTGCATTTTGAAAATCTACAGAAGGCTACAATACTTTGGATTATGTGAAACAGATTTGTTCACTGTACAGTCCCCCTTTTGCCAACAACAGGTCGAATTCACAGCTACCTGCTGCAATACCATCAGTGTGTTATACAGAGTTCAAAATACTTCTTAGAAATACCATTTTCAAGTGGCACCCTCTAAAAAAACCCTACCAGTCATTTATTCATACCTCATAGTGATAAAAGGATACTTTATTGATTACTGATCATATACTTCAATACTGAAACATTATTACTGTTTTCATTCTTGTAAACAACTCCTCCAACACTGATTTTTTTAAAAACAAAACAAAAACCTAGCCTTCTAAACTGTAGAAGAGAATGAAAAAAGAGCTAGGTTTTGTGCTGGCCTTGGAAGATATGTTCAAAGCAGCATCGATATTTTTTAAAACCTTTACAAAAGGTGAAAAAACCAAAAGATAACCAGTATGGTGTAGTGGTTAGTGCACTGGACTAGGAAATTGGAGGACCAGGGTCTGAATCTCTGCTTGGTGTCATGTTCTAGCAGATTGTAGCTCAGAAATCCAAATTTCAGTATATTCAAGAGCCAAAGCAGTTCACAGTATGGTGATGTTGTTAGGACTGAGGCAATTTGGTTACACAATATCGAGGTGTTAGTATATAAGGCCCTAGTATATAAGGTCAAAGTTGATTTGGAGGGCCATCTGGATACACAATATAGTAAAAGCACAAAGCAATTCAAATCTCTTCATGCACTCAAACCCCATTTGTCATAAGAGCAAAACATTCCCTTTCCCAGAGCCAAGCCCCAGTTGTCTTCTCTTATACCATGCATTCCCACAGAACTCACTTTGGCAGCCTTCGAGGAATGCAAAGGCACCCCTGCCCCAAACACATTCTGCCAAGAAAACCAGGTATTTTTTATTATTATTATTTTATGCCCCTAACACTATGCAGCCTGCAGAGGGCTGCCCAGAGAGGAGGGAAGGAGAATAAGCAGGGATCGCCATAAGTCAAAAATGACTTGATGGCACACTACCACCACCAAAAAGAAACCAAACACCAACAGCAATGGGGAGAACTTCTGGTTCCCAGGTCTAATCTCATCCATGCAAATTCCTGAAGCAACCTGTGGAAGTTATAGGAATTCCCAGCACACAACATTCACCTCTCCTCACACATCAAATAGCAATCAGAGATAACAATGGGATCCCTATATCTAAACTCCCTATCTAGGGAAGAGGTAGTGTAGGCAAAGTTACCTCTGACTGAGTTGACTAGCAGCCAGTGATATCACAAGGCATGACCCTGATGTTAAGACCAGTATGCCCCTAACATCATTCAGCCCACAAAAGGCTGGGGGGAAAGGTGAGAGAATCTGGAAAATCCAAGGGAGAACTGTTTATTCAAAGGACAAAATTTTAAATTTTCTACTGGAAAAATTGGATATGTTGAATAATTTTCTGTAATAATTTCTGTAATTAGAGAAATGCTTTTTAAGCATTTGAATTATTCAAAATAGTTGGTACTGCACAATATGAAGATATTTAACTGAGACAATCTACAGAATAGGAGAAAGGTAATACTTATTCATAAATTAAACGTACAAAACACCCAAATTCAAGATCCATTTCTGCACCTGCTGGGTGTTTCCATATCCCTAAGACAGGCATATTGAAGGCCTTCATTGTACCTGATAATACACTGTTGAAGAATTCAATACAGTACTTACAACTTTCAGTTAAACTTTATATCTAGATACACTGCTAAGCTACTCCTCAAGCTTGCAAATGTTTCAGTTCAAATATCCATATTTACAGTGTCTGTTTTAGTTCCTCCTTCCCACATTATCAGATGACAAAACCTAAGATACACATGCTTAAACTGCATAGAGCTCTCTCTTTATGGACATATTAAGAATTTTTCTTCTACAAAATTAAAAGGTATAATCCTGTTCAGCTTTTATGATATCATAAACTGGATTTGCAATCTTGTAACTTTTGGGATTCACATTTATGGTTGTTAAGGACAGGGCATGATTAAAAAAACCAACTCTACTTTTTAAGCAAGGTGGAACCCCAACTGGAAAGTTTCTGAAGCCTTTCCAGGGGGCAGGAGCCAGAGGAAGGGAGCGCTCCGTTCCCCCGAACCCCCTCCACTATGGAAATGGCTGCCATGGGGGGGGGCATAAAATAACTTTATCTTTACTCACTGTTTTTCCACATTCGCAGGGGTGTTGTTCCCCTAACCCCTGCAAATGTGGAGGGCTGACTGTACATATTATTTACAGACAGCAAGGTTCAAATATTTTTTGCAAACAAATCACTAAAGAAAACTTCTCAAGACATTTAATTTTAAAATGTTTACTAAGTGTCTTGCTTTATACAAAAAGTGTGTGGGGGAACCTGTGGCCCACTAAATATTGTTGGGTGCCAGCTCTTACCATCCTTGACTATTGGCCAGACAGGTTGGAACTGACAGGCATTAAAGTGCAAGAGTGTATGGCGTAAGTTGTTCAATGGTTGGACTGGGACTTTGGAAATCTGGGTCCTAATCACCACAGAACCATGACATTCACTATTTGACTTTGGGCCAGTCAGTCTCTCTGGGTTCACCATCTATAATGCAGAAGCAATGCAGGCTGAAAACACTTTAACTGTCATGGCTCCATCCTATGGAAACCTGGGATTTGTAGTTTTGTGAGGCACAAACTCTCCTTGGCAGAGAAGGGTAAAGGCTTTGTAAAACTACCAACCCCAGGATTCCATAGGATGGACCTACAACACTTAAAGTGGTGCCGAACTGTATTGTTTCTACAGTGCAGGTGGCCCTCAGTTTGAGCTAACCCTCAGGTTTCCTGTGAAGATCACAGGAAGGACAGCCAGCTAGAGCTCATTTGAGAGAAGTCATTAGATACAAATTTAAGTACCTGGCAAGTCCAACAATCATCAGTAGGCTTCCTGTCCAAATTATACTCACACTCCTCCTTTTGTTCTTTTCAGGTGAGGGTCAGGTAGTTATTTCGGCAGTAATTAATAAAGGTCAGACTCTCTTTTACCTCTGTAAACAACTTTATTATATGCTGTCTTATGCTACCCTAATTTCCAGGAGCACAACACTTAAAAAGCATTACCTGCTCACATGAATGATGAGAAATCAACAAAACACTAAAATGACTGTTTTCTTATCAGCGGTATCTTGAAGCCTTATTTGGGGAGAGGAGGAAAAGCAACTGCAAATAAATGCCCTACTGAACAAAGAGGAAGCAGCATTAAGGGTAGTTCTGTGTGTCACCCAATAAAGAAACTTCAAGTTTTGATCCAAGAACAAGTCTTACGTTTTTCCATGGATTCGTTGTGGGGCCTTTGGCACTCCATCCAACAGACCTAAGTGGCCAGCAGACATCAATGAACACTGAAGGATTTTGTGCCAAATAGAAGACAAACAGATGGGTCCCTGAACAGATCAAGCCTGAACTCTCCCTGGAAGCCAACATGGCAAAACTGAGGCACTCGTATTTTGGCTACATCATGAGAAGGCATGAATCACTGGAAAAACAGTAATTCTAGGAAAGGTGGAAGGCACTAGAAAGAGAGGAAGACCACATGCCCAATGGTTAGACTCAGCCAGGGAGGTCATGGACCTGAGCAGAGAGGATGAGGATAGGGGACAACGGAGATGTCTCATTCACAGGGGCACATGAGCTGAGGTCAACTCAAAGTCAGTTAACAACAACAAAAACATGAATTAGTTGCAAACCTGCAGGATTTAATGAGGGTGAATGCTTGTGCGTGAATGTATAAGTCGATGAAATGAAAAGCAACAACAACAAATCCAAAATCCAGAAAAGTTCTGGTCCCTAGCATTTTGGATAAGAAGACTCAGCCTCTCTTTGCAAACACAGTCAGGAGAAGGGGTGCAACAGATAGGAGAAATGTGCGCCTTCAAGGTGTTCCCAACTTACGGCGACTCTATCATGGGGTCTTCTTGGCAAGATCTGTTCAGAGGTTTGTCACTGCCATCCTCTGAAGTTGAGAGAGTGAGACTTGGCCAAGATCACCTAGTGGGATTCTTGGCTGAGGAGGGAATGAAACACAGAGGCTTTCTGTACGGTCATTTGGGACGTCCAGAGGACGTCCCATTTTAAAAAAGGGGCGTCTCTTTTAGACGCCCCTGGGCCTAGTACGGACTCCGTCCGTACAAGATGGCGCCGGCCCTTCTACATGGCCGGCGCCATCTTTGCGTATCAGACGCTGAGCGTCCGTACGCGTCGCACCGCTGCTGACGTAGCGAGTGCGCCCCTGGCGCCTCGCTACGTCACAAACGCGACTCGAAAAGAAGCTCCATTTTGGAGCTTCTTTTTCAGTCCGCAGGGGAGCCGCGCCGTGTGGAGGCTCCGGCTCCCCCACAGACTAGCCGGCGGCGGCGGCAGACCGCCGCAAAGCGGCGCTCTGTACCCTGCCACAGATCTCCAGGCCCTACTAGTCCAACCTTCATGTTTTTACCTGAGAGGACGCCTCTCTAGGAATCCCTAGGTCCTCCAGGGCAACTCTGTGGCCAACGTCCGACGGACACTGGCCATAGAACTGCCCTGGAGGAGCCACAGAGGCCTAGTGGAGTCTCCTCTCTAGGAATCTCTAGGCCTTTTGGTGCAACCTTTAAAGTTGACCATAGAGTTGCACCGGAAGACCTAGATGTTCCTAGAGAGAATGTATTCATCAAATCTGCAAATATGGAGGGATGAGTGTGTTGTGTATTTTGGTTGGCCAATAAAGGCGCCACTGGTGGGTTTTTGTTTTGTATTTGTTAAATGGCCAACACAGCTTCCCCTGGATGCTTTCAGAAGGAGCTCTGGTGCACCAGCCACAACAAACTACAGTTCCCAGGATTCCCTAGCAGCACTGAGCCAAGAGGGCAGTTAAAAGCGGTCTGGAACTGCGGTGTGCCTTTGGACCCCACAGAGATAAACAAGTAAATGTGTGCTTCTTAGACTGATTACGGAGGGAAGGCTGAAACGGAGGGCACGGGTCTTCCTAGGAAAGGAGGACCCAGTCTGGTCTCTCTCTCTCTCTCTCTCTCTCTGTCTGCAGCAGACACAATAGGCGAAGGGGAGTGGGCGGGGCTTCCCAGTGCGCGTGCGCGGAGGGGCGAGAGAAGGAGAAGGCGCGCGAGGACAAGAGTCAGGGGAAGGGGATGCGCGCGCACTCGTCGGGGGGCAGCAAACGACCAACGGATACGCGTCGAAGCACCAAAGCAAAGATCGGGCGGGCGGCAGCGGCGGTTGAGGCGCTCCTTCGGCGCTGCGCTCCCCTCAGGACACACACAGAGAGGGATCCCTGTCTCCCTCACAGTCTCACACAAACACAACACAGACAGCCTCCCTCGCTCACCGTCATAGTAGTAACAGACTTTCTTCTTGCCGCCTCCCTGACTGTACGCCATGGAAGCCGTCTGACGGGGGGCTCTCTGGACCAAAAAAGCGGAGCCGGAGATGCCTTGCGCCGAGGGAGGGCGGGGCTGCGTCACGAAGGGCCCGCCCCCCGCCCAACCGGAGGGGCGAACCATTGGGCTGGAAAGAGAGGGGGGACGAGGAGGAGGAAAACCCGATTCCCGTTTCCTGTCGTAGGTTAACAGGAACGATTTAATGTTGGTGCACGCTGCGATTAGTGAGGAGAGGAAGGTCCACGGTTATTGAGGAGAATCCGAAAAAAAATTGCCAATTGCCTCGCCTCCCCCCGTTTTCCTCGCATAATGGTACAGGCGGCGCAAAGAAGCGGGCCCGGCTAGCTTGCCTCCTCCTGGGCCAATCAGCGTGGAGGGAGCGCGCATGCGCGGAACTGTCTCCTTATGGGAGTGGGACTTCCATTTGGGACTGGACCACCGGAGAAGGAGGGCGCTGGGGAGCTGCTCTCCCGCCCCTCTCTCCTCCTTCTCTATTTATTATTAACCTTTATTTATAAAGTGTTGTAAATTTACACAGCGCTGTACATACAATCTTTTTAATCACACATAGGTCCTATGTGCTTCCATCCTAAAAAATAGTTAAAGTGGTGCCATCCCAGAAAAGCAATCCCATTTGCTGCTGGTTATCACCAGAGAGCACAACAAGGGGTTAAAAGCACATTAAAGTGGGCCCAGTGCGAATTTGGCTATCAAAAGGAGACAAATCCTCATTGTCTGCTTATTAATACCTTTTCTGAGCATGCTCAAAACTGTCATTTCCACAAGTGCACACACACACACTCATGCTCCGGGGAGGGGATACCAGGGAGGGGAATCCTTTTTGCTACAGAAGCCCCAAAAGGTGTTTCATAGAACGGTAGAATGAGGCTGCCCTTTGCAATCTCCTAACTAAAAAGCAGCTCTAGCCTTACAAATGATTGAATCCTTGAGTTAGCAAAATGCCTTTCTTTGTACTCAGCCGTTTTAAAGAGGCCTCTTCACACTGGAGTGTCAATCTTCACATCCTGAAGTCTAGGCATTTTGAATGTGTCACCCTTGTGTTCTATGTTTTCCACAAGGAAAGTGTGCACGTGAAAACCTTGGCTAGAAGAGGAACAAACTCGAAGCAACAAATATCCAAACAGGAAACAATGCTATTCAGATCAGGAATATCATTGGTGGCTTGCCTGCTTGTTCTCCAAAGTCAGCCATGTTTAGCTTTGCTTGTTTAAACGTGTCCCTAATGAAAACGTCAGATAAACAAGTTGTCTGGTTCCAGATATTGAGCCTGAACAGTAACCTGAAAGTGAGGCTGCATCTGTATTGCAAAAATAACCCAGTTTGGCTGTGCTTTAACTACCATACCTCAGTTCTGTGTAATCCTGGAAATTGTAGTTTGGTGGGGCACTAGAGGTCTGTGACAGAGAAGGCTAAATGTCACATAAAACTACTGTTCCCAGAATTCCATAGCACTGTGTCATGGGAGTTAAAGTGGTGTCAAACTGGATTATTTCAGCAGTGCAGTTAGCCCCTAAGTGAACCAGCATGGCAGTGGTTTGAGTGTTAGACTATGACTGGAGACCAGGGTTAGATTCTCACTCGGCCACGAAACCCACTCGGTGACATTGGACAAGTCATACTCTCTCAGCCTCAGGAGAAGGCAATGGCAAGCCACCTCTGAACAAATCTTGCCAAGAAAACCCAATAATAGGTTCGTCTTAGGTTTGCCATAAGTCAGAAAAGCCTTGGAAGGTACATAACATACGCTCCTCATTTAACTACAGAGCTTCAGATGACATAAGGAATGAAAGCTGCTGAGCTCTTACGCTGGTCAAAAATGTGATGGCTATAAAATTTAATGAAAGAGGGTATAGTAACATACACGTGGCTACAGTGAAAGAGAAGTACAGCATATTTACTAATTTTAACTTTTTTTAATGACTTATTGCCCTAAGTAAACTTACACAATTTTAAAATCCCTAATGCATAGAAATGAATAAAACCAGCCTTTAAACACCAATATAGAGCAATATGGATCCCCAGGTCATAGTCAAGGTTTTTCTAAAAAGTTCTGCAATATTTGGAGGATCGTGTTGCCCACTCCTGGGTTAGTCCATAGGGTTTAGGCCCAGAGTAAACCCAGTGATTTCTGTGACTGTTCTCTGTTATCCAATATGCCTGAATTCCATTGGTTCCTGTGGAAAAAAGTTGAACACCTTCATTATATAGCAACAACCCAGTAAATGAGGTTGGAATAACAACAGAAAAATCCCAATGGAATCATGTTGCTGCATTTCTAATATACTTTTAAAAAACAAATTGCCTTACATTTACCATGTGGCACACTCATTGCGTGTTTTCTCCCTGTATATTATTGCATATACTTTTATACTGCATCTCAGTTGCGCAAATCCTGAAATGGCCGAAAACAACAAAAACAATAATATGCAAGAGAGTCCAAAACAGCTCAGGGATAAGGCAAGCTTTTGTTTATCTTTAAAAGTATTTCTTTATTATCTCTTGAAGCCTCTCCCAGGGCTCCCAAGGTGATGTTTAAAAAAAAGGTAAAGGTTTAGTAAAAACCCATTCTGGTTGTTGTGTGCTTTCAAGTAATTTTCTACCACTGTAAGGCAAAACTATCATAAGGTTTTCTTGCCAAGATTTATTTAGAGGAGGTTTGCCATGCCCTCCTCTGAGGTTGAGAGGATGTGGCTTGCCCAAGGTCACTCAGTGGGTTTCATGGCTAACTGGGGAATCAAACCCTGGTCTCCAGAGTCATAGTCCGTCACTCAAACTATTATGCCACACTGGCTCTTTTCAAAGGGTTAAAAAATAGGCTTTGAGGGAACATATCAGTGTTGAGGCATGATGGACAGCGAAGGGTACATAATTCC
Source organism: Sceloporus undulatus (assembly GCF_019175285.1). Classification (NCBI taxonomy): domain Eukaryota; kingdom Metazoa; phylum Chordata; class Lepidosauria; order Squamata; family Phrynosomatidae; genus Sceloporus; species Sceloporus undulatus. The sequence continues at coordinate 107,581,539 of NC_056522.1, read as the reverse complement.
TCAGATTTGAGAACATCTCAGAAATCTGTCTCCTTGTCACCACCCAACAGAAACCTGTAAGCTGTGGCACAGACAGCAGGCCTTCCCCAAACAATACTTTGGCCTCAGCTGTTGGTATGCAGTAAGATGTTTCTTGAGGTAACTTGGTGGTGTTATACAATGCTTTGAACATTAACACCAGGACCTTCAATCTAGTTCCGTACTGGACAAGCTGCAAGTATAGCACTTAGCACTAGTGTAACAGTGGGTATTCTGCTAGTATACCGTCCACCCCGTTTTCTAACAGACTCCCTGGCCGAGCTGACACAGCTGGTCTCGGAGCTGGTGCTGGAATCTCCCAGGCTTCTTGTCCTGGCGAACCTCAACATCCCCTTCGAGTCTGGCTTATAGATCTGACAGGTGCAGCTCAGGAGTTCATCACTTCCATGGCAGCCATGGGCCTGTCCCAATTAGTCTCAGGACCAACACGGTGTGCAGGTAATACACTCGATGTGGTCTTTAATACGGATCAGGAACAGCCTTGGGCAGAGGTGACTTACCTCTGCTCTGTCATGGATGGACCATTTCCTGGTCAAAGTGAGACTGAAGGCCACTACACATGTCCCCCTCGGGGGTGGAAGACCTTTTGGAATGGTCTGCCCTCAAAGGCTGATGGAACCGGTTATGTTCCAGGAAGCCCTAGAGGGTTTTATGGTTGGGAATGACGGCGATCCTGTTGATGCCCTGGTTGATACCTGGAATAACGATCTTACCAGGGCAATAGACAGTATTGATCCTGAGCATTCTTTCCAGCCCACTTTGAATAAAAAAACATGGTACACAGAAAATCTTTGGAAAATGAAGCGGACTGCGCAACAACTAGAGTGCCACTGGCAGAAACATCAACGCTTACCTGACAAGACACATCATAGATGTTTATCACACTATGCTCTTAAAGAGGTACTATTCCAGTGTGACTCCTCTAGCAGCCTCCTGTTGCATGCTGGGATTGGCAGTTTTAAGGAGCTGAACTTCTCTGCCTGAGAATTCTAAATACCCCTCCTTAAAACTGCCAATCCCAGCATGCAACAGGAGGCAGCTAGAGGAGTCACACTGGAATAGTACCTCTTTAAGAGCTCGTCTGATAAACACCATAGATACTTTTTGGATTCCTATGGAGAGGCAATAGATGCAGTAAAGAATTTGTTCTATGCTACAAATATTGCGTCTACAAGCTCTCGTCCGGCAGAATTATTCAGGGTGGTTAAAGAATTAACCCACCTATCTTCCACCCCGAACTTATTGTTAGAATCTACCAAAAACGTAGATAAAATATCTCAGATAAGAATTGGTCTGGAAGCTGGCATTATAGCAGAAACAATTAGACAGATGTCCAGAGACTCCGTGGACTGTATTAAACTGGATCACTTTGAGCTTGTAAATACCAATGAAGGGGACAAGGTTCTTGGGATGGTAGGGAGGACAATGTGCCCTCTCGATCCTTGCCCATCATAGGTGACCACCCAGGGTGGGGATGTAGTAAAAACATTATTTCAATCCATAATCAATGCATCCTTCAGGGAGGGAAAATTTCCATCAAAATTAAAACTAGCAGTGATTAAACCTTCCCTGGACCCCTGGTTAGAAGCAATTATAGACCGGTCTCCTTTTTACCATTCTTGGACAAAGTGATTGAGAGGGCAGTTGCCTTCCAACTCCAGGTTGTCTTGGATGAAGCCGATTATCTGGACCCATTTCAAAACGGCTTCAAGGTGGGATATGGAGTTGAGACTGTCATGGTTGCCTTAGTTGATGACCTCCGTCTGGGTATTGACAGGGAAAGTGTGACCCTGATGGTGCTCTTGGACATCTCAGTGGCATTCAATACCATTGACCACGGTATCCTTCTGGAACGCCTGAGGGAGTTGGGAATTGGAGGCACTGCATTCCAGTGACTCCATTCCTACCTTTCGGGCAGATTCCAGATGGTGATGCTGGGGGGCAGTTGCTCTTCTAAAAGAGAGCTGACATCTGGCCTCCACCAGGGCATCATACTGTCCCCTATGCTGTTTAACATTTACATGAAGCCACTGGGAGAGATCATCCGGAGATATGGGGCACAGTGTTATCAGTATGCTGATGACACCCAAATATGTTTCTCTATGCCTCTGACTACTGCAGTGACTAAGGATGCCATCTCTCCTCTGAATGACTCAGTAATGGGATGAATGAGGGAAAACAAACTCAAGCTGAATCCCGAGAAAATGGAGGTACTGGTGATAGATACCCCTCGTCTGGGGAAGGATCACACTTCTCCTAAAGGAAGAAGTTCGCAGTTTGGGAGTACTCCTGGATCCATCCCTACAGTTATCATCTCAAGTAGATGCGACGGCCAGGAGTGCTTCATACCAACTTCGATTGATACGTCAACTGTGCCCCTACCTGGACCGAAAGGATCTTGAAGCAGTGGTACTTGCACTGGTAATCACTCGTTTAGATTTCTGTAATGCACTCTACTTGGGGCTACCCTTGTACCAAGTTCGGAAGCTTCAATTAGTCCAAAATATGGCAGCCAGACTGGTCACCGGTTCTTCAAATTTAATAATAATAATAATAATAAAATTTTATTTATACCCCGCCCTTCCAATAGATCAGGGCGGCTTACAAAATGCACCTTAGTGCAACAGTATACAATTTAAAAACAGATTAAAACAACAATAGTACATAAAAACAATAAAAGACCCCTTAGCCCAACCTCACGGCCACGAGAGAGGAGGGAGGCCCATAGGATGTTTAGACGGGGAATGCCTGATTAAATAGGAAGGTTTTAAGTCCCTTCCTAAATTGGGCCAGGGTGGTAGATGAGCGGAGCTCTATGGGCAGCGTGTTCCAAAGGGCTGGGGCAGCTGTGGAAAAGGATCTTCTGGCCGTAGCAGCCAACCTTGCCCCAGGCACCTTCAGGAGTTGCTGCCCAGATGTTCTGAGGGTGCGAGGCGGAATGTACGGGGAGAGACGGTCCTTCAGGAATCCTGGGCCCAAGCCATTTAGGGCTTTATAGGTGATAACCAACACCTTATATTGAGCTCGGAAGCGAATAGGCAGCCAATGGAGATCTTTAAGCACCGGTGTTATATGGCTGGTCCTGGGAGCGCCAGTGACCAGCCGTGCTGCCATGTTCTGCACTACTTGCAGCTTCCGAGTTTGGTATAAGGGTTGCCCCATGTAGAGTGCGTTGCAGAAATCCAATCTCGAAGTTACCAGAGCATGTACAACAGTTTCAAGGTCCCTCTGGGCCAGGTATGGGCGCAGCTGGCGAATCAGCCGAAGCTGATAACAGGTACTCTTGACCGTCGCATTCACCTGAGCGGTCAGGTGGAGGGACGAGTCAAGAAGCACCCCCAGACTGCGCACGGAGTCCTTCACGGGGAGCGTGACCCCATTCAGGACAGGTGGAACCACCGCCATTCCTGGACCAGGGGGACCTATCACTAGTACCTCCGTTTTCTCTGGATTAAGTTTGAGTCGGTTTTCCCTCATCCAGCCCATTACTGACTCCAGACAGGCCACGAGAGGAGAGACGCCATCCCCAGTCACTGCATCAGTCGGAGACATAGAGAAAATGATTTGGGTGTCATCAGCGTACTGATAACCCCGCGCCCCATGTCTCCGGATGATCTCTCCCAGCGGTTTCATGTAAATGTTAAATAGCATGGGGGACAGAATGGCTCCTTGAGGGACCCCAGTTTTAAGGGCCCGCTCGCTGGAGCACACGTCCCCCAGCTGCACCATCTGGGACCTCCCGGAGAGGTAGGAACGGAACCACTGGAGCACAGTGCCCCCAATTCCCACCTCAGCCAGGCGCCCCAGAAGGATACCATGGTCTATGGTATCGAAAGCCGCTGAGATGTCCAAGAGCACCAACAGGGACACGCTTCCCCTGTCGATGCCCAGACGGAGATCATCGACCAAGGCGACCATGGCCGTCTCAACCCCGTGACCCGCCCGGAAGCCAGTTTGAAATGGGTCCAGAAAATCCGCTTCATCCAAGACCGCCTGAAGCTGGATCGCAACCGCCCTCTCGATCACCTTCCCCAAGAATGGTAGCAGCGAAACAGGCCGATAATTTTACCATATAACACCTACCCTAAAAGATCTTCACTGGCTGCTGATTAGCTTCCAGACACAATACAAGGTGTTGGTTATTACCTTTAAAGCCCTACATGGCTTGGGCCTGAGTTACTTGAGGGAATGCCTCTCCCTCCATAATCCGCCCCGCACTCTCAGAGCATCTGGGAAGAATTTGCTGGAATTATAAATGACCAGACTAACGTCAACTTCCTAAAGAGCATTTACCACAGCTGCTCCAAAATTTTGGAACATTCTCCCAGAAGAGATCCGTCTCATTACCTCCTTGGAGGCTTTCAAGAGGGCAGTTAAGACGGATCTCTTCCAGCAAGCTTATCCATCCGACCTCGTATAAGAAACACTGTTCCATCTCTTTGATTAGGATTGGAGTTTTTCCATTATACTGCCTCTCTTGAGGCTTTGTTTTTAACTGTTAACTATTTATGTATTTTATTATTGGGTTTTTCCCCTGTATTTTTATATTGGCTTGTAATCCCACCTCGATCTACCAGGGAGAGGTGGGAAAATATAAATAAAAATTATTTATTATTATTATATTTACAGTAGGGCATCCCAGTCAATAACACAGTCACTATATCTTACACTAGCTGCAGCCTCCGAACCAGCCTTAAAGACAGTTTTGCACAGAGCATATTCCAATAATCCAGTGTGGTTTTTTTTTATGGTAGTCAACCTATCCCTGTACAGGAATGGTGAAGTTGACATGCCAGCCTAAATTGCCATTAGGTGCTTTCAAGCCACAATAATAACAGTGAGACATTCTCCCAAATTGCAAAATCTGTTTCTATAAGAGGAGTGCAACTCCATTCAAAGCTGGAAATCCACTTAATTCAGTCGTGGGAACCACTCACTCACAGTATGCCTCTGTGTTATTGTGATAAAAGGGACATGTGGGAGAATAACACAAAGAAAGTGTTATGGGAGGAGATGTCGCCATGGTTAACAAGCTGAATAGCAATCAACAATGTAATTCTATCACATAAAAAAACCCCAGTGCTATTTAAGATGTATTGACAGCATCATTTTGTCTGATTCTGAAGAAATAAAAATCCTTTTCTATTCACCTGCACTGAATTGGCATCCTTTGAAATGCTATGTAAAAGCAAAATTATGGGCCTATGGTTTACAGCACAGAAAAGGATTCTGAGAGTTTCAGCCTGATGATCTGAAAGGCAGGCAATATGAGACATACGTGTTTAATGAAAAGCGCTATATATTCACATATTTGAACTGAGCAGGTCTGGTCTTCTGATATGCTGGATAGAAGACTGAAGAAGGAAACATAATAGTGAGTTATTTTGACCTTGACAGAATAAGGAGAAGTTATATGGAATTAGAAAATATAGATGGGTCCAAAATGCTATGGCCAGGCTGCTCACTGATAAAGGGAGTATATAAATCCCATGTTGAAACACCTCCACAGGTTACCATTTCCAGGCAAGTGCTGCTTATGACTTTTAATGCTTTGTCTGGGATTGGGTCCAGACTGTTTAAAAGATTGTACCTCCAAATATTGGCCTGCCCAAATTTTAAGATCTGAGAGGAAAAGTTTTCTTTCAGTGAAGTAATTGTGTGTGAGAACAAACTGGTAGACCTGAGTGGCTAGGTCAGATCGTTTCCCATCTGGAATGTTGTTCCTGATGGCTTGTAATTCTTCTTTGTGTGGGATGTTGGTGTACAGGGAGTCCACATCCATAGTGGCTAAGATGGTGTTTCCTGGAAGGTTGTGGATAGATTGTATCTCCTGTAGGAAGTCTGACGTGTCCATCACATAGCTGGGGGTGTTGGTGGCATATAGTTTTAGTATATTGTCCATATATTTGGAGGCACCGACTGTAAGTGTTCCAGTGATGGAGATGATATGTCATCCATCATTGTGCTGTTTATGTATTGTCAATAATAGGTAGAATGTGCTAGGTCAGGGCTCCTGGGGTGTGTCAGTAAGGATTTGGTTTTGTGCCTCCATGGGAAATTCTCTGAGCAGCCTGTATAATTCCTTCTGGTATTTCTCTGTGGGATTGTTAGATAGGATTTTGTAAAATGTGGTGTTGGACAGTTGCCTCTCAGCCTCCTGTATGTAGGTAGATCTGTCCGTGATGACTACAGCTCCTCCTTTGTCAGCCTCTTTAATGACAATATTAGGGTTGTTCTTGAGTTTGTGTATGGCATCTTGTTCCTTGCGACTGAGCCTCAGTTGTAAATTGTGCTTCTTAGTGATTATTTCTGGGCATGGCAGCGCAAACTTTCTATTTGAAGTCTAGCTCTGGGCACTGGCCATCAGGAGGAGAGAACTCCACATGGACTCCTCCTGATGGCCGGTGTTAAAAGCTTGTGGTTTTTAAACAGAAACGTTGTTTAACTAGTTTCTTAACTTTTTTATTAGTTGGCCCTCCACATTCATGGGGGTTTGGAGAACAAGACCCTCACAAATGTGGAAAAACCACGAATAAGCCATCTCCCATGGTAGCCACTTCCAGGCTGAGAAAGGTTCAGGGAACAGAGCACTCCCTTCCTCTGGTCCCTCCCACCCTAGAAAAGCGGAGGATATGCTTCTCCCAAGCCTTTCCAGGGTGGCAAGGGTTTGTGGGAAGGGAGGACTCCCGTCCTCTGGCTGTTGCCGTCTTGGAAAGGCTTGGGAGAAGCTCTCTCAAGCCCTTCTGGGCGGGAGGAGTTCGGGAGAAGGGAGGGCTCCCTTCCTCTGGCCCCTGCCACCTTGGAAAGGCTTGGGAGAAGCATCTCCCAAGTCTTTCCACAGTGGGAGGGGGTTTGGGTTTAAGATTCGCGAATAACCAAAATTATGAATGACAAACCCGCAAATGTGAAGAGCTGACTGTAATTGGTTTTAAGCTGTACTTTGTTTAAGTTGCTTTGAATCTTGTGCTAGGAGAAAGGCAGAATATGAATTCAATCAATCAATCAATCACCTGCTCTAAGGTAAGTGAAAAGGACTAGATCAGCGTGTCTCAAGGTGGCAAGTTTCTGTGTCTGTGGAAAGTTTCTAGGAAAAAAGAAGCAATGATAGTCAGTGGGCACAGATATGGTGCTGGGCCCTGGTACATTGGGAAGAAAGCCTGATGGTCCCCTATATCAGATAGCTTAAGAAACTCTTAGATCCTCTTCCAGTTCTACAGTGTTGTTGTTGTGGTGGTGGTGTGCCTTCAGGTAGTTTCCGACTCATGCTGATCCTAAGGCAAACCTATTACGGGGTTTTCTTGGCAAGATTTGTTCAGACGAAGTATACTATTACCTTCCTCTGCAGCTGAGAGAGTGTGACTTGTCCAAGGTCACCCCATGAGTTTCATGGCTGAGCTGGGAATCGAACCCTGGCTTCCAGAGTCATACTTCAATGCTCAAACCACTATGCCACGTTGGCTCTCACAGTTACATTATGGCAGTTTTGCTTCCTTAGTTCATTTAAATCCATATTATGCAGAGCAATTAAATGTACAGCTATATTATGCATAGTTAATTGCACTGAATGATATGGATTTAAATGAAAAACTGAAGCAAAACTGCCAGGTTATGTAGGACAGCTATCAATCTGAATGGGATTTATATGCTCCCTATGTCAGTCAGCAGCCTAGCCGTTGCTTTTGGACCCATCTATATTTTCTAATTCCATGTAACTTCCTTTTCTTCTGTATTTAGGTAGTACCAATATGTATGTGTACATGTCTTCAAGTCTCATGTTGACTTATGGTGACTCCATTAATCTTATAGAGTTTTCTTAGGCAAGGCATACTCAGAGGTGGGTTGTCATTGCCTTCTCTTGAAATGTAGCCTATAGCAACTGGTATTCCTTGGTGGTCTCCCATCCAAGTACTAAGGAGGCCTGCCTTACATAGCACTAATTCCTCCTGTAAAATTATGAAATGCCATTAAAACACTGCCAGTCTTTTAATATTCTGGCATTGTAATCCATGCCTCCCAGCACTGACCACAAGAAGACGAAATGTAAAGTGTAACTGTTATGAGACATGCTGCTTTGATCCTTGCTATTTCTTCTCTCTTGACTTCATTCTCCTTTCCTTGCACCCGGCACCCCTCTGTGTAACTTCTTAAAATGTTACAGTCTGATCCAAAAGCAATTAAGAGATACATATTCTTAGTCTTCTTTGAATCTTTCCATGCAGTATGTTTTATGTGCCAGCTGTGATCCCTGCTCAAAATACAGATACTGAAAGCCAGACAATAAATCAAAGGGTTACATCCAACTGTGTCTGTTAGCAGGACAGAGACCAGAGATGGAATAGATTCTGCCTCTCTCCTCTGCACCTCCCTCAAATCATCTGGGGCGGGTGGTGGCCTAGATTTGGTGAGAGGATAGATGCGATGCAGAGGGCAGAGAAAAAGTTGTGTTACCTTGGCACAAGTCTGTTCCCAAGGCCACATTTTCTATGCAAATGCTGCTTTCCTGGACAGAAGGAATGCAGATAGAAAGGGTGTGCTTATTGCTTCCTCTCACTGTTGATCCTCCCATGCAAATGCTTTCTTCCTCTAATGTCTCACCCCATCTTCAGTTCAATCTGACTGTGCCTGTTTTTGAAGCTGACTTGGCTAAAAAAAAAAAAAAAGCAAAATCCTCAGACCTTAGAGTTATATTCAAGGATGGATTTATCATGAAAAAGAAGGCAAGACTCAAACAAGGTGCTAGAGTATGTTATAATTTGTATAAACTTTCCAATTAGTTTTCTTTTGAATTTTTGCATAAGAACTTTATTCTGGGAAAGAATAGTTTCTTTTGGGAAATGGCTGACATCCCATCACTCTTGATTGAAGATGTCTCCACTTTATAAAATAGCAATATGAAGCAAATAATTGAATTCTCTTTAAGAATATGGGCATTCGGCCTTTCATTTGGGGGGGGACACCTTAAAACAGACTAACATTTAATATATACTAAGTACAGTTTAAAAATTTATCCCAAAAACCCAAATTAGTAAACCCAAAGACCCATCAGCAAGCAATAAACAAAATTTGGCAGCAATATTCCAATATAAATAAAAAGAACAATAACTGGGACACTCAATAAATTTTCCATAAATAGTGTGATGGCTAAAAGTAAATACCGGTAGGTGCATTTCTTTTGAGTGAAGGCCAGTACCCTAAAGGCACCAAATCCAGTCTGATTTTGGAAGCTAAGCAGGGTCAGTACTGGTTAGTACTTGGATAGAAGAAGGCCAACACATTCCAGGTGCTGTATGCTATATTTCAGAGGAAGGAACTGGTGAAACTACCTCTGACTATTCCTTGCTTAAGAAACCCCTGTAAAATTTATGGTGTTGTCATAAGTCAATAAGCGACTTGAAGGCACAGTACAAGTAAGTCTTCTTCCTATGAAACAAACTACCTTTCAAGAAGTAGTGAATCATATGTTGTTGAGAACTGTTGCTTGCCTTATAATGCTTAATTCTGCCTTTATTTTACACTACACTTCTAATAATCTCAAAAGGAGAACTGCAAAGATTTGGCTCATGTGACTATGTGTGAAAATTAAACTCTCTTCCTGGAAAATGCAATATGCAAAAATGACCTGATTCTAAATATGTTTTCATTTCTGATCATGACAACACATATAACAGTTTTCTTTGATCTCACTGGTACTGCCCATAGCAATAAAGTCAAGTGTCTTCAGTCATAGTGTTTGTTATAATTACAGTCTGTGTAATGAAAATAGCTTCAAAAGTAGAGTGTCAAGAGACCTCCTGTCATCTTTTGCTAAGACAAAGTAAGGCATGCATGCAAATAATATGAAACAATCACCATATAAAACATCAAAGACTGAGGCAATGGACTTTGATTGCCAAATATGTTTTCTGCTTCCTGTGCTTTTTACTGAACTAAATACTGCTTTCAAATCTATCATAGCAGCACATGTTTATATTTCATTTTTATTTATTTGCATTTAGATGTTGGTCAAAAAGGACATGAAAATAGCTTACAAAAATTTAAGGCACAACCCAAGAAACACAAGTAGTATGCACCGAATTATTTAATATGTACTGTAGTCTATTTTCATTATTTGTGGTTGAGTACTAATAATTGATACATAATCCAGAGATTTTTGAATGAGATATTTCTTAGAGCATAGAGAAGGTAATAGCCCTCTCCTACTAAGAAAGGGATTGATGTGGTTGTGATACCAATTCTTCTTATATGGAAAGGGCAGAAGTAGGGAGAGAGCTGTGAGCTGGAGAAAGTAAACTGTAGAATGATATAACATATAGTGCATTAGAAGTAATGTGTGCTTCACATCATACTCTGCCTCTATATTTATAAATAAATCTCTTTTTTAAAAAATGTGTCTTGTTGCCTCTGGAAACCAAGCCCAGGAAGCACTACCCTTCAGTGTTCCCATTGCTTAGGGAATAGGGAGATCACAATAGTATGGTTATATAGGCCTGTTACAGACTGCCAAAATAAAGCTGCTTTGGGTCTCTTTGGAGGTATGCTATTTAAATGATGCATGGGTCCTAAGAGTCCAGAGGTCGCGCCAAAGCCACACTCCATTCCTAAGCACTGGAGTGCAGCTTTGGTGCAGCTTCCGGATTTTTAGGATGCATGCATAATTTAAACAGCATACCTCCAAAGAGACCCGAAGCAGCTTTATTTTGGCAGTCTGTAACAGGCCATAGAGAGCTAGGGAAATTTTGGGACTCTTTTACAAAGAACAAAGCTCAGATCTAAAGCATTCTGAGTTTGTCTAATATAACATAAATTTAAGCTAAGCTAGATGCAAATGATGACTAATAAAAGAAAATGGAGTTTCGTGTACCATATAGTGCAGATACCTGTCTTAAAAGAATTCTTCTGGCTGTCAATATACTTTCAGTCTGAATTCATGGTCCTTGGGGTGATATGCAAAGCCCTAAACAGCTTGGGACCTTCATATCTGTAGGAGTACGTCCCTCTCAATATGCCTGCCTGAGAAGTGAGGTCTGTTGGGAGGGGGTCTCCTTTGTTTCCCATCAGTGGGAGCAATGCAGCATGTGAGGACATGAGAGGTTCAGGTGCCAAATTAAAAAAGGCATCCTAGGGCTAAATAAGGCCCAGTACAGATGGGCAAAAAGTTTCGTCCTGCAGGCGGGGTGAGGGCTGAGCGTCCCCATACTTAGAGCCCTCCCCGCGCTGCCCGGGCTCCATCTTGGCACACAGCCATTCATATTGCAGGTGCAATGATGATGTCCCTTTGATGCAGAGCCCAAATGCGCCACGCCAAAGGGGCGTAATCAAGCTGCCTGGTAGCGGCTGTGGCATCTTTTCGCAGGCACAAAAAGGAGCCGGAAAAAACGGCTCCTTCTTGTGCTCTGCAGAGCTGGATCAGTGCCGCTGCATGTGTTTGCTGTGGCACCGATCCAGGGCAGAAAGGGGTGGCATCTCACTGCCCCTTCCTGCCTGTCTGTACCAGGCCTAGCTTTCAAAATGCATATATGCTTGTTTTAAAACTGTTACAGACTTTTAAATTGTTAAATTGGTAATACTGTAATGAAATTAGACTGATTAAGAGATTAAGAGAAAAATGTACAAACTGTCAGTCTGGAAGCTTTGTTTTGTTGTGAAAGCACCTGCTATGGTTCTAAATGGCTAGATCAGACCACTACATCATGGCTTTCCAGTTTTGACAATTTGGCTCCAGGCACATGGCAAGTTCTAGAGCAGGTTTGATGAATTGGTGGCCCTCTGGATGTTTTTGAACTCCCTCTCACCCTAATCAGAATTGTTGATAGGTATGAATGGGAATAGCAGTTTACCAACATCTGGATTGCCAAAGTTTCCTACCCTTGATTAGGGTTGAATGGTGCAATTTGATGCCTGTTTGTTGTGGCAGTGTGCCTCCAAGACATTTTTGACTTATGGTGACCCTAAGAACCTATGTTAGGTTTTTCTTGGCAACTTTTTCCAGAGGGGGTTTGCCATTGCCTCCTCTGAGATTGAAAGTGTGACTTGCGCAAGGCCACCCAGTTTTTATACTAGAACATGGAATTGAATCCTGATAATAGTCCAAAGCTACATCGTAGTCCAACGCTCAAATCACTATACCATACTGGCTCTCCTGATGGTAAATCCCACTGAGTTGAATAGGAATCATGGTTGAAGAGATATGGGAATAGCCTGGGGGTAGAATATCTCAAAAATTGCCTCTTGTGCCAAAGAACTCTATTTAATTTTATAGTTCCTCTCCTGCCTCTGTGACTGAAGATATAGTGGATGGATACTCAAGGTAGAGCTTTATTTTTTGTGGTGTCCAAAATCTGGAGTATCCTTAAAGATGAGTATGATTACACATAATGCAGAGATAGAAATTATGTGGCCTTTCAGAAACCATTGGACTGCACCTCTTAGCATTCTTCGCCACTGGCTATGCTGGCTAGGACTACAGGAACATGCAGTCCAAAAATCTTTGAAAGACTGAATGATTCCTATTGCTGTCATAGAATCATAGAATCGTAGAGTTGGAAGAGACCGCAAGGACCATTCAATCCAACCTCCTGCCACACAGGAAATCTCAATCAAAGCATCCCCGACAGATGGCTATCCAGCCTCTGCCTAAAGATCTCCAAGGAGGGAGACTCCACTACACTCCGAGGGAGTTTGTTCCACTGTCGAACAGCCCTTACTGTCAGGAAGTTCCTGCTAATGTTGAGGTGGAATCTCTTTTCCTGGAGCTTGCATCCATTGCTCTGGGTCCTAGTCTCTCTGGAGCAGCAGAAAACAAGCTTGCTCCCTCCTCAATATGACATCCCTTCAAGTATTTAAACAGGGATATCATATCACCTCCCCAGCCCTAAGTCGTTCCTCATAGGGCATGGATTCCAGTCCTTTCACCATTTTAGTTGTCCTCCTTTGGACACGCTCCATTTTCTCAACATCCTTTTTAAATTGTGGTGCCCAGAATTGGACACAATATTCCAGGTGGGGCCTGACCAGAGCAGAATAGAGTGGCACTATTACTTCCCTTTATCTAGATACTATAATTCTATTGATGCAGCCTAAAATCACATTGGCCTTGTTAGCTGCCACATCACACTGTTGACTCATGTTCAGCTTGTGGTCTACTTGGACTCCCAGATCCCTTCCACATGTAGTGACCAGTGGGGTCCCGCAGGGCTCTGTCTTGGGCCCAGTGCTATTCAACATCTTTATCAATGACTTGGATGACAGAACTGGGAGCATACTTATCAAATTTGCAGATGACACCAAATTAGGAGGAGTAGCTAACACCTCAGAGGACAGGATCAAAATTCAAAATGACCTTAATAGATTAGAAAGCTGGGCCGCAGCTAACAAAATGAACTTCAACAGGAAGTTCAGCCAGGTGTCCCCCATCCTATATCTGTGCATTTCATTTTTCTGCCCTAAGTGCTGTACCTTACATTTCTCCCTGTTGAATCAAGATATACTGTATCTACAGCATTCCCTTCATCTCCCAAGCTGGTAATTTTATCAAAGAATGAGATAAGATTTGTCTGGCATTACTTGTTTCTCTGAAACTCATGTTGACTTTTTGTGATTATGGCATTGCCTTCTAGCTGTTCACAGACTCTCTGTTTAATGATCTGCTCTAGAATCTTTCCTGGTATTGATGTCAGACTAACTGGACAATAATTGTTGGGATCCTCTTTTTCCCCCTTTTTGAAGATGGGGACAATGTTTGCCCTCCTCCAGTCTGCTGGGACTTCTCCTGTTCTCCAGGAGTTCTCAAAGATTATTGCCAATGGCTCTGATATTACTTTTGCCAGTTCTTTTAAAACCCTTGGATGTAGTTCATCTGGTCCTGGAGATTTATATTCATTTAGATTAACCAGATATTTCTGTATTCTCTCTTTACTTATTCTGTGCTGAAATTCCCCTATTCTGTCTTAACCCAACTGCCTACTATTGCCTCAGGATTTTCAAAAACTGTGTTATTATTCAGGAATTCCTGTGGCTGCTGCTACCCTTGTTGCTTTAGTCTTACTGTTTTTAATTTTTATATTGATATACTATTGTGATGTTATTTTACTTACTTCTAGAAGTTGCTTTGAATATGTTCTATAGAAAGAAATTATAAATGATCATTGGCATTATCACTATAATAATTACGGTTAATAAATATAACACTAAAATATATCATTGAGAAGATTTTTGATCCAGAGAAGAAAGAGGTGCAATGGAAATATCTGTCTTTTATTTGTAAAGCTGTGCCACTTCCTCAGACTTCCTAATTTGTTATTGAGCCATCCCATTGCACTTGATGGAGCACAACTAAACCTCAAAGCAAGCATATTTCTGTTCATTTCAATCATAGTGAAGTGGCAGGAGAAGCACCAGTGGATTAGCTTGATAAATGTAAAAAGCAAAGAGCAAAGAAAGAAGAGGTGGTAGCAGGGAGATACACTTTGAGCATATAATTGGCATTCCAAGCAGTGAAATCTTATTTAACATCTGTCTGGAGAAATTTTGTTTTATTCATTTATTTGAGTCAGATGTTCATGCCCCTATCTCAACACCTCAAGCATTTAAATACCAATTCATAAAGAACTGTAAAATGCATTTTTAAAAAGCCACCAGATCTGGAAAGATTTAATAACCCAGCAGCCACCATTCCTGCTTCCCTTTGTCAGTTCTAACACCATCCTAGTTATGCTTTGAAAGTGCAAGGGAAAGGAATTCCATAATGATTGGTCAGACACAACTAACACACAGTTTTTAAATTATTCCATATATCTAGATATTATGTTTTGAGGTAGCATAAAATTGGGAGAGAAAGAAGGTTATTACTTGCCAGGACTAGGCTGGGCATGTTTCCTTGAGAGAAAAACAGGGCATTGGGATGGCAAAAATGGGATGTTGTTATGTAATATTCCATATTCAGGGGAAAGTAATATGATAACAAAACTTTTGTTCCATGAACATATTGACCTAACAATTATTCTGCAGTGACAGAACTCAGACAAAAAGTTAGGTAGATGTAGAGGGGGACTGTATTTTGCCATGACGGTACTACAAATATTTCTCCAATGGAGTAATCCTACACAGCAAATTTCAGTCTTTCAACACCTTATCATAAAACTTCTCACACTCCATGACACATTTTTTTTTGACAAGCATAATTTCAAAGAGGCATCTTCAAACTATTTTTGAAATACAACAAGGAATCTTTCTTGAAAATGGGACAAAATTGACATTTATATTAAAATGACAGGACAGTCTGGAAATATGGGGACCCTCCCCCAACAATACTGTCCTGTTTAAAATGGACAGCCTAGCCATGACAAAAAGCAAACAAAAAACCAGGGCATCAGAAAATAGGATAGCTTGTGCCTTGGAAACACTGGCCCCAAGCAGTTGGGTCTTTATGGGTGAAGGCCAGTAATTTGAATTTTGCTGAAGAGAATGAATGCAGACTCTGAAATGATGTGTAATGTGTGCTTCATTGAACCTTCCCACCAGGAGGTTGACTGCCATATTCTAATGCTGTGGATGACCCATGTGGATGGCCTTTAAACCACAATTGTGGTATACACTGACAGTTGATATGAGCTAAAATTCTCATTCTTGGGTGACAGAGATGACAAAAAGAAATTGCCCTGAGACCATTTGATTATTAATACTGTCAGGCTGGACATTAAGGGCTACACCACAAGGAGATATTTTCCTTTTAGTGGCACATTTTAATGCAAGCTCTAACCTGTTCACATTATTCAGCTTGGGAAGAAAGAGATGGAAATGGAGTGTTATTTTAACTTTTGTGAAAAAGAAAAAAGAGAAATATTGGTCAAGAGAGGGAGGAATTATCACCTTTGCCTAAAGAGTTTTGGGTAACACAAGATAGAATTCCTTCATATGTACTTTGAAGTATATAAAGCGAAAATCAGTTTTGACTAAAGCAGTTTCTTCCAAGCTTTGAAAGGATCAGGGGACTTTTAAAATCAAATGGATAAAGGAACAAGTAGAATCAAATGCCATTTTTTAAAATTTTAAAGAGTCAGAGTTAGAGCTCAGAAAAAAGTTACTTTTTACAGTAAAGCTTTCAGAATCCCCTAGCTCAAGTCAAAAATCTTTCGGATGCTGAACTTTAAATTAATCCTAGGGGATTCAGGGAATTAAAAAGAATCCAAGCAGTAGACAATTGGTATTGCTAAACTTCTGTGCCTGACTAGCTTAGGTTCTAAAAGAGGGATTAGACAAATTGAATGTTGAAGTTGTTCATGAATACCAGTTACTTGATAACAACTGTGTAAGAAGTACCTTGCATTTATAGTTTATCTGTTTGTGGGTATATAGTTGGCCACTATGACAACGAAATTAAGATTTGATAGACATTTTGCCCTGATTCATCAGTGCCCTATGTATGATCTTAACACAGTACAGAGATGGTTATAGAAGGATAACACACAACACACACACACCCTTCTATCAAATGTATTGAAGCAATAAAGGAATCAAGTTTTCTTACGAATTGTCTGTTCTTTCCATATTAATACATAGCGAGGATCACACCAGGGTACCTGCCAATCACACTTCAGTCATGCTTCAAGCAGAAGTATCTTTGTATCTGGAACAGATCTTAGTTCTACTTTCTGTGCTTCTGAATGTGCACACAAGTGAGCAGCGAGGTAGAAAATGTAATGTATTCTTATAGTGCTTGTAATTTCTCCCTGCAACAGCTGTGGTAGGAAAGCATTTTGAGCAAAGGTTAAACTCATTCCCAATCCTTTGATCTTGATCCAAATCAAGGTCCACCTCTCTCTCTCCTGACAGAAGTGGAAGTACAATTATCTTGAAGGTAGCAAAACTGGAGAAGACACTGGAAAACATACATTTTTGATTGCATTTACCAGAACCCCAGCCACTAGGCTAACTTTTCTAAGGTCTGACAAGGAGCTCCTACATGCTGTTCCTCTTGCCTAGTTTTATAACAATCTCTTCATTCAAGGATTGACAAAGCTCCCAATATCTCACCCATCCCATGTCCCCAAATCATCTAATTTTATTTTTAATCTACATTAAAAAATCCTCCATTCTTTAGGGAGCTCATGGAGAACAATGTTACCACATCTTTTGCTGGGTGTTGGGGGTCGGGGGGGGGGGGGACTTTTTCCAAAACTGAATGTGACTTCCACTCACTTGCTGTTTAGGAAAACAGGCCTATAATGACAACAGGATAAAAATTGCCTCCCTTTGATCCCAGTGAGTGCAGGGAAATTTCCCCCTGAAGTTTATTTTTTTACTAATTTTTAACACAAACAATCTAATCTATTATCAAAATAATATATAATCAAAAATAAAGAAACCAGAGGGTGGTGAAGGAGGAGGCAAAAGAAGGAGAGAGAGAGAGAGAGAGAGAGAGAGAAGAAGAAGAAGACGCACAACTAATACACAGTAGGACTCTGATCTCCCAGTCCTGACTATAATGACAGGAAAAAGAAAAAAACATCATCTATTATTGCAGATTATTACATCACTGGATTTCTTATTGCTCAAAAAATTCATAAAACTGCACCAAATCTTTCAAAAAGCCTTCAATTGATTTATCCTTTAGAACCCATGTTAATTTGGCCACGAGGGCTAACAATACATTCTTCCATTGTTGGTGCTTCTGTCCATTTCCACGTTTGAGCAAACAACATTCTTGCTGCTGTTTTCACATATTGAAGCAGTGATCCATATTGATGATCCAGTTCTTTATCTGTCATGCTCAACAAAAATGTTTTTGGTAACATTACAAAATCTAACTTTAAAATATTTGGGGATTCACATATAGATCTCAGACTAGTAACTTTTCTTCTTCTTACAAGTCCATCACATGTGAAAAAAGGACCCTTATCTTCATATCCTGAACATTTCCCCATTTTTAGGGTTAGTGCAAGGGGAAACTGAGATGGGGAACAGATGACCCTTCCAAGTCCAGCAGGGAATGTGTTTGGCTTCAGGAACTGGGAAAGGTGCCCTCTCTAGCCTTAGGACCATAATAGATATTATGTTAATGACCTGAATGCCATAATGTGATAAGGCTAGGGGGGGGGGCAGGATTGTTATGTACAGAGGCTCCAAGGAGAAGTCAGATCAATCTCTGGAGTCTAGACTATGAAGTATAGGAAGAGGAAGTTTGACTTTTTCTTTGTCGTGATCCTGACAAAAATGGCCTCTTTCAAGATGATACTGGTATTTCAATGAGAGCCACTTCTGGCACTATGACAAAACAAGTGAAGATCCATTTGCACTGGGGGAAAAACAATCCTTTTATGGAATGGAGAATACTGGCAGATGGGATGGCTTGTATTATAGATGCAATGGCCACCTCTAGACTGTAGGGCTGGAGCTTTAGAGGTTGCTTCTCCTATTACCCTTCAAAGCTGTATCACACTGGACACAAAGAAGTCTACCACACAATGCTTCTGTTTTCTTCCATTCTGGGGAAATTGTTGTTCATGAGCTTGTATTGGAAGCAGGGAAATAAAGCTTTTGAAAAGAGACACCTGCAAGAAGATTCTAAACTAACTGCAGGTGAATAAAAGCTCAGAAAACACCTCTGTTTTTCTTGCCATCTGCAAACAGGTTAGGGAACTGTACATATCTCCCTAGTTTCTAATGCCCTCCCCCCTCAAACATATCAAATCTGGACATTGACTTTTTAGTACTGTCAGTTAACACGGACCTGATGAACTTCCAATGCTCCCCAAAGCAACTTCTGTAAGTGGTAATGCTGAGAATTTTTCAAAAGGTCACTGGAATGCAAACAAGGGCACCCTGGCATGAGCAGTAGCTGGGGTATTTTTATTCCCTTATTTAGAAGTTCAATAATGGATAGGGCTGAAAACATCTCGCTTTCAGCTACTCATCCAGAATAGCAAACAGGCAACTTGAAGAGGCTCCGATGGCTGAGATTTCTCACAGGCCCATTCAATGAATGTTTTCTTCAATAATGAATCAGATGACACATTGGGTGGAAATGCAGGTGTGTGAATTACAAATGATTCACAAAGAGAATTGCATTGAGTTTCTAGAAGACCAAAAAGGTCAACAGTTCCTGTGGGCTTCACATGCTTCTTTCCCTCCCCCACACCTCACTGCAAGCCCCCACACCACCTTATTTAGGCACAGGCTGCTGAGAGCAGAATTAGATGTTTGATGAGATCCCAGCTTTGCTTTCAAATACAATAATCATAAAGTGCAGGTGAGTGAGGAACATCTCCTGGTGAAAGGTAGGAGTGCTTGATTTCTCTTGCACCTACTGATTCCCCCCTGTAAATGCCTTTGACAAATGCGTTTTCTCTTACCTGTACCTCAGAATGGATGAGGCGGGAGGGGGGAGTTAAAACCGTGGACAGAAAAAGTCAGGGGAATGGGTTCTGAGGGCTCATGCCTTTGGATAATGACCTTGACATCATCATTGCCATCATCGTCATGACCACCACCATTACCACACAGAAAGAGAGAGACAGACAGACGGATATCAGGTAGTGGGGCCAAGGTTCAAGCCTTTGGATGATGAGCTTGACATCCTCATTGCCATAGTCATCATCGTCACCACTACCATATCACTACTACCACACAGAGAGAGAGACACAGGCACACAGATATCAGGATCCATCTTCCTTTTGAGCTTAGATCCTCACAGCAGCTAAGGACATTTAAAAACAACCCAGATAACCCTTATCTCTGTGGTACTCTGAAATATCTCGGGCAGTGAATCCACTCTGACTTTTATTCCAGACTTTACAGAAGGGAAAGGAACAAAGAAGCCTTCCAGATGTTGTTAGAGTGCAACTCCCAACATGCCTCACCATTGACTAGGCTGGTTATGACTGATGAGACTTGCATTCCAGCAACTTCTGAGGAACACATGATTGTTATCCTTACTTTAAAGGCAAATCTATTTTGCAGTGAAGGCCCAGATCCTATGGAGCTCCTTCAGTTTACTACTAATAAGCTATGCCCCTTCTCTATAGAATACATCTTCATGGGGATTTACTGTGTTCCTCACCAAGTACATTATTATTATTATTATTATTAACCTTTATTTATGAAGCGCTGTAAATTTACACAGCGCTGTACATGCAATCTTTTTAGTTAGACGGTTCCCTGCCCTCAGGCTTACAAGCTAAAAAGACATGACACAGAAGGAGAAGGGAGTGGTGACGGGAAAGGGTAAGAGGTCCAGCAGTTCCTCTCAACCTCCGAGGCCTGGACCAAGGCAGATGGACTGAAGGGAGGGCTTGGCTTCAAAATGGAAGGTTAATCATTATCCAGGGAAAATACATACTCACAAGTAGGATAATACATATACAGTACATAGCAATACAGGAAATGGATCGATAAACAGCCAACAACAGAACATCAGATAGTAAGCGACAATTATGCGATGCCTGGGAAGGCTTCTCTGAATAGGATGGTTTTCAACTCCGTTTTGAAGCTGGTTAAAGAAGTGATGGCTCTTGCTTGTGGAGGAAGAAGGTTCCAGGAGTGAGGGGCAGCAAGTGAAAAGGGGCGAATCCGGGATGGGGCAGAGGAAATCCTGGGCTGAGACAGGAACCCTTGACTACCAGAACGGAGGGCCCTGGTGGGAAGGTGAGGAGAAAGAAGGTCTGATAAGTAAGGAGGGGCCAGTCCATGGAGGGCTTTGAATGTCGACAGCAGGAGCTTATACTGAATGCGGAAAGGGAGAGGGAGCCAGTGAAGGGACGCCAACACAGGAGAGATGTGGTCAGAGCGGTGGGTGGAAGTGATAATGCGTGCAGCTGAATGCTGGACAGAGATTAAAGGACGGAGGTGAGAAAAAGGAAGCCCAGCCAGGAGGACATTACAGTAATCAAGTCGTGAGATCACTAGGGCATGGACCAGGATCTTGGCAGTAGAGGCGGAGAGATATGGTCGGATTTTGGCAATATTGTACAAAAAGAATCTACAAGCCTTGGCTGTGGTCTGGATCTGAGGGATACACGACAGAGAAGAGTCAAAGATAAAGCCAAGACTGCGGGCTTGCTGGACTGGTTGAATGGAAATGTTGTCCACAGAGACAGAAAAGGAGTGTTGAAGGTTGGGCTTAGGAGGAAAGACAAGAAGCTCCGTCTTGGACATGTTGAGCTTCAAACGCCGATGGCGCATCCACTGCGAGACAGCTGTAAGGCAAGACGAGACTTGCTGTTCAAGCCTTGGAGAAAGGTCAGGGGCAGAAAGATACAGCTGGGTGTCATCGGCATACAGATGGTAGGAAAAACCAAAAGAGCTGATGAGTTTTCCTAAGGACAGTGTGTAGAGAGAAAACAGAAGGGGACCCAGAACAGAGCCCTGGGGAACTCCAACAGATAAGGGAACAGGAGAAGAAGTCAGACCCCCTGCAACTACTGCAAAAGATCTGCTAGACAAGTAAGATCTAAACCAGTCGAGAACAGAGTCTGAGAACCCAAGGTCAGAGAGTATGTCAATTAGGAGACAGTGATCAACAGTGTCAAAGGCTGCAGACAAATCAAGAAGGATGAGAACAGAATAAAGGCCATTAGCCTTGGCCTGTAAAAGGTCATTCGAGATCTTAGTGAGAGCTGTCTCTGTAGAATGCCTTGGGCGGAAACCAGACTGAAAGGGATCAAGAATGGAGTTGGCTTCAAGAAACTCAAGACAGCGCGAATAGACAACCCGTTCCAAAACCTTAGAAAGAAAGGGGAGAAGAGAAATCGGACGATAGCTAGACAAAGAGGAGGGGTCAAGAGAAGGTTTATAGAGCCCAATTGGGTTGTTAGTGATGTTAGTGCTTTATAAATTTATATAATAGTGCTTTATAGTAGTGGCTTTCCACTTTTGGTGCTCTAAATATTTGATGCTCTAAATAACTTTCCAGAATTCCTAACCATTTTTGTGTGGGTCTTCTTAAAGCTGGAATCCAGAATATCAGAAGGACCAAGCTGAGAATTACTTTTTTATAGGGAAAAATAATATGCCAGCATCATGTAGTGGTCTGGGTAATGGACTAGGATTCAGTGAGACCATGGTCTGAATCGATGCTTAGCCATGGAAACCCACTGGGTGACCTAGGCATGTCAAACTCTTTCAGCCTTAGAGGAAGGTAATGGCAAACCTCCTCTGAATAATAAAACACGCCAAGAAAGCCCTGTGATGGGGTTGCCATAAGCTGAAGCTGACTTGAAAGTATTTTTGAAAGGGTTGATGAGCCTCTATCTTGAGGAGTGAAGAAGAGATCAGAAAAGAAGGGGAATACAAGAAGCAAGTGGCATGAATATAGTTAAAGCCAAGAACATGTATATGAAACACTTCAATCATATATGTATCTACTCTAAAGCTATTTATTTGAGTTTAGTGGGGCTTGCTCCCCCGTTAAATGTCTATAGGATGGAGCCATTATTTCAGCTGTATGTATAAACTAAGAAGTCTATTTAGTGAGTCATGTATGCTTTCAGACATGAATAGAGAACTAATAACTTTTTATATATATAATCACCTCACAGCTGTACCATTTAGACTGCCTTCTTGAAAGCACATGACAGAAAATAAACTGAGACTTTTTTATTTTGATTTTTATGATGACAAGTTGTTTTTATGATGACAGTCTACTTCCATGTCAGCTTTTTCCCCTCAGTCAAGTGTTATTTTTGAGACCATTGACAGAAATCTTGTAATGATTAGCACAAACTAGGAAAGGTTTTTCCCTCACTCTTCCATAAAATGACATCTTAATTGTGAGGCATTATGAGAAGATTCTCCCCAAAAGAGGCAGTGATGATGTGGCACAGGAAAATGCTATGTTGGCATGAGGGTGGGGGCAGGCAATCCACTGCTCTCCAGATGTTTTCAGTAACAGCTCCCACAATTATTGTTCCCAACCATGCTGTTTGTGGCTTAGAGAAGTTGTGGCCAAGTCATTGGGGAGAGAGACACAATCACCCACCCTTTAGGGCTAGCCCAATCCATTTTGCAGCAAATGGCACCCATTCAAGTCAAGGTGCATACAATACCCAAAGCTGACCAGGTTCTTGTGTCAGATGAGATTGAAAACCTTATAACTGCCTGTTCTCCAGTACCAATACTAATACTATTTCTAATACTAATAAAAACATTTTTGCAACACCACCTTCCTCTGCTAGCCCAGCATGAGGGTAGAGTCTACAACTGGCTTTCAATTGCAGATAAACAAGCAAGAAATCATTATAACAAGAGCATGGACCGTGAAGCCAATAGAGTTCATGCAGCCCCAATGGTTGTGCCTGTGTCCCTCACAACACTACCACTCCAAACATTACCCAAAATGTTGTAGTGAGCCCTCCATATCCACAGATTCTCAGTGGACACCAAGGGCCCATTGTATTTATTAAATAATTTAGCTTTCCTTTCATCCTGGGATCTCAGTGTGGCATACAATACAAAGACTTTAAAATGCTTCCAGAGTAGAACAAGATAAAAACATTAAGGCAGAGTTAAAACAACTTTAAAAGCTTCAGCAACTTAAAACCATGCTCAGTTTTGAAGTAAATTAATTCCCAAAGGTTTTAATAATAAGACATGCTTAGGTTTGGTGCCAGAAAGAAAACAATGTGGGCACTAGTTGGACATGCAATGGGAGGGCATTCCATAGTCAGGGCAACACAGATGAGGAGGCTCTCCTACACCCTCTAACTTGCTCCCACTCCTTGGACACCAAGGAGGGCACCGCTGCAGGCCTCAATTCTTGGTCAGGTTTGTTGTGTGTGTGTGTGTGTGTGTGTGATTTCTTTATTTTTGCATAGAAAAAATACTCCCACATACCACAAGATGGAGTCTTTTTGTTGATGTTGTTGTTCCAGCCTCCCCATATCATGCTATTTTAGGTCTAAGAGTGGTCTTTTCCCCCAGACAGTATGTAAACTGGTTATTGACTTCCATTTTGCTTCCTAGAAAGCATTCCAGGAGGGTTCAAAATCATGATGAAAGAGCTTCCCACAGTTCCTACAGGGTGCAAAGCCCTTCAAGTGCACACAGGAAATTTGCAATATGTCTTTATGGCCCGTCAGTCCTCCACCTGTATTATAGGATGCAAGTACATGTACAGATAGGCTGTGGAGGCTGGGCCTTGCATATTTCTTTGAATTTGTATGGCAATGGCAAAGCTTTTTGTGAAGTAAGAGAGGGCAGGATGCCTCATGTAACACAATCAGGAAGTGTTACATTTTGCCATTCCCTAGTGCAGCATATTGAATATGCTGTCCTCTGTGCTAAGAAATTACTTGTGTTTTGGGAATTTACTGCCCGCTCCGGTCAGCTGATATGCTGGAACCATAACAGCTTCGAATATTGCCATCTTGCTTTAATTGATTATCCCATTTTATTATTATTGCTAGTGGCAGTTTTATTTTTTATTGTTATTTAAAAAAACACATTCATAGTATTAACATTTTTCTTACATCCCCTTCATTGGTTTTATTTATTGAATGATTGCATTCTCATTAGCAGATGGTGATTGTGGTGTATAAAATGCAAATGCATCCCATATCATACAGGCATATTTCATGACAAAGTGTAATTTATAGGCATGTGGCAACTGCTCTCTGTTTTTGTAAACAGAATAGAGGATAATGGGGATCTACAAACCATCTTATTTAGATAAATCAAAAGCAAAGTATTTTTTAAAATCCTGTTAATACAGTTTTGCTTTCATGAATACTTAGTGTATTTTTTTCAAAAGTATTACTTTTCAAATTAATCATTCCTGAGATCAAAACATTTCTATAGATACTATAGAAGTGGTTATACCACTTTAATATACAACTTGAAGGGTGAAACCTGGACACATATTCAAGTATGTTAACAGGAGTGGAAATCATGAGGTCCTTCAGATGATGTTCAACTGTAGCTCCCAGCATTCTCCATCACAGGACACACAGGTTAGTGCTGATGGGACTTATAGTCCAAAGACATACGGACAGCTACATGATTCTCACCCCAAGTTAACACTTCACCAGAGAGATCGCTGACTCTGGCCCTAAACAGACCGGCTATAAACACTGGCATCGGGGCAGGGTGGCGGGCGTGGTGACCACACACCATGTGCCCTGACTCTGCCCCCATGCCGGCATGAAGTCATGCCCCATCGCACAACGGGAGGTGTCACGGCTCTCCCTTGGCGCAGCGTATGCATGCGCTATACCAAAGAAGTGCCAAAAAGCCACAGCAGCTTCTTTTTGCACTGCAGATTTGCCAGGTTGGGGGCATGGCATGTGGTTGCCAAGTCCCTGATCTAGCAAGGAAAGGGGCGGCGTCTTGCTGCCCCTTAGGGGCCCTCTGTAAAGCCCCTGTATTTTCTCTGTCAGCTCAACAAGGTATCACTTGGGTTTGAAGGATGGCAGAGAATATGAATCTGGTAGTTATTCCTGAATGTAGCCTTGTGCAAAGAACAGTTATGCTGTCTAAAACTCAGAGCCTCCATTCAAACTTAGCAGAAAAGCACTGCTCTAAGGATGGATGAGAATTTCAGTTCAGTTCATTTTTTATGTAAAAAAAACCCTCCAAAATTTACACTCCTCCCCCAGTTGGGATGGAATGAATTGGATGTCGTTTTTAAAACATGAACAATTTGAGGGGGGAGGAAACATGTTTCATTTACCAAGGGCCAAAGCTTTCAGTGGTTAAGTCTTAACTCTGAGGGCATGTCTTCATGAGCCTAATGAAGCACCCCTGCACACACACACCCCATCCTCATGGTGGCCTGTCTTCATGATGCAGGGGCCAGGCCAAATTCCCAATTCGAGTGTGGATTGCCTTTATGTCATCATGCCAGTTCCACACCAAATCTGCCCCATCTCTTCCATAAATCAGTTTACTATAACTCACCTTTGCTCTAGATTTTGCAGGAAAATCTGGAGTATCCTGTTACTACACCCTCCATACCATGCATTATTTTGGGGAACAAATATTTTGTTATGTTAAAATGGTAGTTAAAGAGAGGTCAAAGAGCATGAACCTGGACAGGCCATGATGACCTTTAAGGGAACTTCTCATGAGTGGTTGCACAGGCCTGGGAGCATGTGTAAAGGTCCCATGTAACTTAATGGGTGTAGGTAATGCTCCTTCCTACCCCCTGTTCTGTCTTGAAAGTCATTGATAAAGGTTTGTCAGCCTAAAGCATTAAGCCAATCTTCCTGCTACCACCCATTGTAATTTCTCACACCTGTTCCTATTCCAAAAACTCTGGAGGTGTTCTAATCTTATTACTGCTTGAATAAATCACTCATTGCCATCAATTAAAAATATTCCTTTTGTAACCTTGAAGCTAAAACCATCAACCAGATAGGAATCCCATTTTTGGAAAATCCACCCAACTGGATTTAAAAAGCCTTGACACTCACACCTTGGCTCAGTTTGAAATCCAGCAGAAATGCTGCCCGATTTCATATTGACCCTTCAATCCAGGCTGAACACCCCCCTCTACACGTTTCAGGCAATTATGTTGAGCCACTGTCATTTCCATCATTCCCTGAATGGAACTCTGCTTCTGGACTGGAAAAAATTGCTTTCCCTCAACCTTGCTACAAGCTTTAATTTCATTAGTTCATGTGTGTGTTTGTGAGTGTGAATACAATCATATGAATAGCAATTTCCCCCTTTGCTGTTCATCAATAAAGCTAAGTTGTCCTTAGCACTCTGGAGTTCTAGTTTTTTGGAACCAGTAAACATAGGTGAGATCCCAACTATTTGAAGTTACCCAGAGCCCTCTTAATGCTATTAATATGAGCTACTAATATTTTCCTACTATATATTAATTTGAGGGTGCCCTCTTGGTAACCTAGCAAGTTAGGTAACAACCTCTTAGTGATGCTGTGTGGCTATTTACACACGCTTCCCGCTGTGTTGCCCACTACAGCTGGCACTGGCTCAAGTCACTATCTCTGAGGTCACAACAAA
This sequence comes from Sceloporus undulatus, assembly GCF_019175285.1. Lineage (NCBI taxonomy): Eukaryota > Metazoa > Chordata > Lepidosauria > Squamata > Phrynosomatidae > Sceloporus > Sceloporus undulatus. The sequence goes on along the minus strand of NC_056522.1, from coordinate 107,554,542 downwards.
TTCCAATAGACAGAGCTATTCCCAGTGAGGACTATATTGTACCTACCATATAACAGCTTCTCAGAAAAGACAGCTATGGCAAAAACTAACTTAGCGCTATCTAGTCTTTTTGTCCCACAATAAATGATGTAAAATGGACAAGTCAAATTTAATGTATTTGTTTGTTTGTTTGTTTATATAACACTTTTCCTCAGCCTTGAGCCTCAAGGCAGCTCACAAAAAAGTGAAAACAGACACAAACAAAAAATTAGTAACAGTAAACACACAAAAAAGTTAAAATGTAATTAAACTACTAGTATGAAATTTAAAAATGTCCCTTAAAAAACCTTCCAAGAAATGTATCCCATATATGGCATTCTTAAAAGCTCTTTCCCCATGAAGAGTCAGTGACCAAAGATAGGTCAAAACAAGACAGTCTTCAATTATCCAAATGGAGTGGATATGAACAGTGTTTTTTGGTGGCCAGATGTGGATTGATAAAAGATGTATACAATGCAACACCCAGTGCATTCTAGTTAGGTGATATTTCTGCTGAGCAAAGTCATATTAATCTGAATATTTTCACTTAACATTAGAACCAGCACTTTAGTAACACAAGTCCTTGTGGCAAATTATGGTCCTATAGACTTTGCCCATCCTCACTGCAGAAATAATCCGGTTTGACACTGCTTTAACTGCCATGGCTCCTTGTTGTGGAACTCTGGGAATTCCATAGCATGCAGCCATGGTAGTTAAACTGGTGTCAAACCAGATTATATCTGCAGTGAGGATGCAGCTTCAGTAAAGCTCACTCCCAGGTAATTATGCACAGAGTTGCAGCCATAGGACTAAGCACTAACCAGCAGAAAGTAGTACACTAATTCAGAATATTTTTTGTAGCCCCAGAAAGACTGTGAGGTCACTCACAGATATCTGTTCACTGCAAAGACTTCCCCAATCATTTCTTCACACACATATGTAGACATTTAGTCTATGTCTGTGAATGGGAACTAAGGCTACAAACCTGGGAATGGTTAGCTGGGAGTATGTCCCATTGGACATAGTGGAATATATCTTCTAAATATAAATAGTAATGAGCTATTGTGAGCGGGGCTGGTTGCATGTTAAGTAGAACACGTGTCTTGGGCACACGGAAGCCTCACGTGCGCAACAAACTTACACTTCCAGTGCCGCAATAACAGAAACTTTATTAGGAACTTCCCAAACAGAACTCTTCAACAATAATAACTCAAAGTCCAATTCCCAGAGAAAGACTCTTCAGGGCTGGGGTATCTCCTGGGAGAGGGCCCCTTGTTCTCCTTGTCAAGTTTGCCGCCCGCCCAAATGTTTCTCCAGGGGCTCCACCTCCACCTTCTCTCGCTCTCTAGGAATAGGGCCCGCTTCCCACTTGTCTCCTTTTGGGTCCCACCACTGACCCTCTAAGGCTCTCCCTCCTGGCTGTCTCCACCCTTCGGCATCTGGGTAAGTAAAGTCCCCTTCCTCCTGAGGATTCCTTAAGCGTACCTCCTCATGAGGCCTTCACCCACCGGACCTCCTTTGGAGAGAGGCTGGGGCACCATTCCTCTGTGGGCTTCTCATCACTGTCTCTGTCCCTTTCGCAGCCGCTCTTCCGTGCCGACCCTCTCTCCCTGCACAACTCTGCCCCTCTCCTCTTATTCCCTCTGGGACCGCCCCTTGCTCCTCCTGTTGCTCCACCTCTTGCTCTGCCTCCTTCCCCAACTCCACCTGTGTCTCCACCTGGTCCCCATTAGCCCTTCTAGCTCTCTCTCCAACCACATCTATCTCACTACAGCTATAAATAAATGTTCTTATTCCAACAAATAATTCAGCCTACGTGTGCCAGAATGCACACATTAGAACATAGCATAGTATTGGTATGCTTCAGTTAACTAACCCCCTGTCTTCATGGGCCACAGAAAATGGCCTTCCTGCCATCTTCTCAGCAGGGTGTCCAAATAATGCAGAGCCCAGTCCCTAAGTCTGGTTCAGTGTCAAACCTGGGGTATACCCCCCTTATAATGAATTTAAATACAGTGCAGTGGTAAGTCATTTGCTCTGAGGTCAGAATAAGGTGCCCAGCTGTGTGATGGAGTCTGTATACCTTGCTCTGAGCAAAAAAGACAGCTAGTCTTGCTGGTTGACACAATAGGACACTTGTGCAAACAGCCAGCTTGTGTCCAGAGGGAAGAGGTAATGGGGGAAGTCAGGGCAATTCTTGGGCCAGAACACTCCAGGCTGCACGTGGGGTATTCTGGCCAGTCCAAACAATGGCATCTCCATGCCTAGTGTCACTCGCTACGAGGGTGGGATGCTGGGGAGTGGTGGTGGCCAAAAGAATATGCTATTTGGCCAAGAGCGGAGCAGCCAGGAAGAGCACGCATGTGCTCCTCCAGCCCTGGGATTTTCTGCTGGAGCAGCTGCCAGGCTATGCATGCATCCTTCTGGAATACTCAACCAAATGTCACCCCTCTTCTGGGTGTCACCTGGCGTGGTCAGCCCCCCTCACACTTTCCAATGATGTCTCAGAGTGCAGATAACACCCAAGTAAAGATGTTCCAGCACTTTAACAGAAACTTTGGTACCAGAGGCACCAGATAACAAGGAAAGAACAGGGTTAGGCTTCTATACCCACAAAAAAGAAGACAGTTTGAATGTGTTTCAGCAGACTTTTTATTCAGAACTAAACATTTCCACAAGTGAAATGAAACCTCATCAGGTAAGCCTTGCATGAGTAAGCAAAAATGTTTGAATCTTCTAGAGATCATGACAAGGCTTCTTCCAAAATGCATCCAGGGATGAATTTTCTTTCACCAGCTTCTACTTTTCTAATCGTTTCCATTTTGGTGGCCATACTTACATATCTATGCTTTTTTTAAAAATGTGCTGGTGATAGCTGGTGATGCTTATTTGCTCTCCCCTTGGCTCACTGCTTTGCTGTTCATGGATGATCAGTACGGGATTCCAAAGGCAGCTACTTTTTACTTTGACTGAGCTGGGAACTGAACCCTAGTTTCCAGAATCATAGTCCAACATACAAAGCACTATGTCTCACCTGGGCAGTCATAAAAAGAAGCTTCTTTCTCAAATGCTTTGTTAACTGAGATATGCCTGTAACAGTACTATGTTCCTTACAAGTTGCCTATTTACAGTAACCCCATGAATTTCCTAGGATTTTCTTAGACAAGGAATACTCAGAGGTGCTTTATCAGTGTTTTTCCTCTGAATATAAGCTACAGCACTTGGTATTTCCTAGCAGTCTTCCTTCCAAGTGCTAAGCCTGCCTGACCCCACTTAGCTTCTGAGTTCCAATGGGATCTGCTATCTTCAGAGTACTTGTAGGCAAAGAATACAACATGGTGTTAATAGCTGCCTTTTCGTTCTATTCCATTACTTATTGCATTTTTAAAAACAGCCTATTATTTTTATGTGAGAATACAGAACAGATATGAAATCTACCCTGGCTTGATGTGTTTTGATAGTTTGATCTAAACCTATAGTTGGTTTTTATTTTCAAATTGGGAGCTGATTTTATGTAAGCATGGACTTTTCACTTTATTCCTTGAGGGGGAGCTCTTGTTCATCAAAATGGTCTAAGTTAAATTGGCTTGGGTGGAAAACAGAACATTGTTTTAATAAAATGGTTAGGTCTGTCAAAATTGCTAACTTTCACAGCAACAGAGTCCTTGCTAACACGACTGGGACTTTTGTAGTGTCTTAGCCATATATGAGCCATGGACTTGTAATTTTGCTTCATCTTATTCTCTTCTCTACAATCCATGTTATCCAACCTTTCTGAATTAAAAGAAGCATGCACAAATCATTTAATCAAACAAATCCAACATCACTGCTCAATAGAATATAGATCACTGTTTTCAGCTGCAATATTTGAACTTTTGGCAAGCGCTATAATTTCTCACAGGTTGTGAGAGGTGTTACAACTACAGATATTGATTTTTGTCTCAATCCAAAGAATTGCTTGTATTCTAGACAAGCCTGGAAAGGCACCCAAGGCGTCTTCTTTGATGTGTCACATTTTAACCTGTTTTTGAAACTCTCCTGTACTTTACAGTGGCTTTGTTTTCAGGGAAAGGAATTTGGAACATCGTGACATTAATAATAATAATTTGAACTGGATATATATTATGTTCTTAAATATGGGAATTTTATTTTCTTGTGTTTGGAATAGAATCACATTTTTCAGACATGCATAGTAGTATGATAAGGACACATGTGTGAAATGTACAATGATGATCTATTAATGATACAGTAACACAATTGGCTTTTGTATGCAGAATGTACTATGTTTTTGTTTCCTTTTTATTTTGTTATTATAGCACGATTGCATGACTATGCAGAACTATAGATTGCTATAGCACTATACTCCTGTTATCTTCCAATAGTGCGACTGTGGTGGAATTGGCCCTGGTGTGATAATCTCCCAAATCATTTGAGAATGGGACAACAGAGGATTAATTGGGATTATCCCTGCCAAATCGGGACAATAGGAAGGTATGAAACATGTGGCTATTCTTTATAGTGCTGATGGGGACACGGCAAAGGCTTTGTGGCCTATTACCATTTCTGTTCACAGCTTTTTTTTCCCTCTGAGAGAGCATCAAAACTAGTCAGAAAAAATGGTCCTGCCACCCAGGAATTGGTGCTTCTGCAATATCATCTTCTGCTGGCTTAAAAATGTCTGTCTGATTCCAGCCTGATGACAATTTCCCAGGCTTAAATCAGATCCTTTGCTGCCCAGGCATTTGTTGCTGCTCTGGAATGTTAATATATGGCATTCAGCAGAAGACACATTTCTTCCATTTCTTTGCAATCCCCTTTAGACCTTTGCTATACAGTGAAAGTTCCTCATAGGCATCTTGAAAATTTAATTAGAATGCCGGCTGCATCCCTTTGTACCCCTCTGCTTTAATATCTCCAAATGACATCTTTTATTAGCTCAGTTAGTGAAACATGACCATGCCTTCCCTGCAATAGGCTGCCCATTCTTAATCAAGACACGCTTCTTTCTTTAGTGTTCCCAACAGATATCTAAAAATAGCACCCAAACCTTTCTGTGAAATTGAAGTTAAACTAACTGGTCTATAATCTTCTGGAGTCCCCTCTGGACGTCCCTTAATTATGACATTAAGCTGGCCAATTTCCAACCTACAGGTTTCCCCCTCAAAATCACATTAACTGAGTGTTAACAGATCTCTGCTAAATTGCCTTTAGCTGCCAGTTGCTTTCTTCCAGCCATAGAATCCTTGGACTTGTTTATCTTTACAGTTTTGTTTTTATCTGTACTGAATAAACTTCCTGAATCTCTTTTTTTACTTGTAGAAAGAAAACAATGTTACATGATCACCTGTCTTTTCTCAAATGAATGCAAACAGGAAGCAACATGGAAGCAAACAGAAAACAGCAAGAGATAAAGGCCAAACTGTCCTATTGTTTGGCTAAAGGTTAAAAATGGACTGAACTGCTTAGCCACAAATGTGCTCCCTCTGTGTCTTGTTCTTTATTCTGTACTAGGGAAATAGCCATCATTATATTATCATATATTACAGTGATCCCAGTAGGTCTCTGTCAGCAAAGGCCAATTCACCTCCTTGAAAAGAAGATGGGAAGCCTTTGGCACATGTTCAAAGACAAGGAGTCCTTCGATTCATTTCTGAAAACATAAACCAGTTTCTTTCTCCCAGGAAAGGTATACTGAAGCTGCATAATTTAATTTTGTCAATGCTATTATTACATGATGTCACTGCTACTAACATTTTAGAAGTGTACCTTGTTTTATCATACAAAGCACTTTCCCCACATTAGATCACTATTCCTTACTGCAGGCCTAATCCTGTCGTCCTAGCCTTCCACAGTTGCCCATTTTTGTCCTAGGTGGCATCTGCACTGCAGAAATAATGCAGTTTGCAACCACTTCATCTGCCATGCCTCGGTGCTATGGAATTCTGAGATTTGTAGTTTTGTGACATATTTAGCCTTCTTCTTCAGAGAGCCCTGGTGCCACAACAGACTACAAAACTCAGGATTCTATAGCATTGAGCTATGGCAGCTAAAGCATGCTAAACTGCATTATTTCTGCAGTGCAGATGCAACCCTATGGGGAAAAGTTGATCACTTTCAGGTTCATTCATATTTTAAAAAGTTTTCTTCTATCACAAATCCGTAGACATATTGTTGCATATTGTTACCGAGTTTGGATTTATATAAATTTTGGGTGCCAAGCGATCAAAAATCATGACCCCTGACTGACCCCATCGCAGCCACCATTATCCCAAAAGCGAGCTGACCACGTAGCCAGGCAGCTTTGCAAGGCATGGCTATAGCAAAAGGTAGATTTAAACCTTAAAGAAACCAGTTCTGGGAGTTGCCCTACAAGTTTCGCAGGTAACCTGAAAGAATGAGGACAAAGGAAGTTTGCCTCTCCTATTGATGGCATTAAGTACTCAGCCATCTAGATAGTGGTCCTCTCCCAAAGAAGTGGCAGACTCCACTTTGTGTATCCATTGTTTAACTTTAGACTTAGTCAATAGATAGCCATCAAGACCTTTGTTCATCAGGTAGCTATAGCCTGAGGACATGTTTCACAGTATAAATAGGACCGAGATTTCTTCCCTCATTGGGTTTGTTCAGCTGAAGTTCCAAACCTCAAAACCTTGCTTGCTGAGCTGCTGCTCCAGGCTTGAGTTCTCTGAGCCTTGGGCTCTGCTGAAATCACTTGAGCTAAGCCAGTGCTCACTGTCTCTTTCGGACCTCTAAGTTAGCTTTGCCCGCGGGAATTCAGCTCCTAGCCACCGCGGTCGCCGCTTGCTTTCCCCATTCCCCCGCGGCCGTGTTCACCATCTACCATCCTTCACAGCCATCGCTTGGAGAAGACTCCTAAGGTAATTATTTCAGCGGTGCCTCTATACTTTCTCCTTTACTCCCCAACTCTCCCCCTCCCTTGCTGTAGCATTGAATGTGTGTGTGCGTGTGTGATCCCTTTTGTTGTGTGGCTTTAATAAATGTTTATATTTTGATTGCAACTCATTGGCATTGGAGTCTCTGTTCCTTGGGGTTGGACTAGATGACCTCTGGTATACACATAGGTACCCGATCCACTGCGTGCGTTGTTAGGACACGCCTCTTGTAAATTTGAGCTAATTAAATTTCCCTAATTTGATCCTTCCTAACAATATTCTGGAAAATTCTCATCCATACCTAGTCTAAAGTGTCACGCTAAAGTTCTACAGCTGCATTACATGATAATCTACAGATAACAGCTGATTAGACCAAATATTTTTGGTACAGCAGTAAATCTCATGAAGTCATCTGTTGGCATTTGTCTGTAGCTCTCTGATGGTAGTTTATTATTACTCTGCTTTTCTTCCCAATGATGATGATATAGAGATTCTATCAGAGAAAATGCAACTATTTGAAACACACATTGCATTTCCCAAACATCTGTCTTACTTACATAACTTTGATTGTATAAACTCACCCTGAAAATGGCATTAATGGGATGCATTAAAACATTTTCCAATTATTCCTAAAACTGCAGAAATCTATTTAGTTAATTTGTTTGTTTGTTGCACAAATAGGCAATAAATGGACATGCCTGGTATTATTTAGAGTAATAGGTTTAGAGAATAATGGCTTTTGACAAGGCTGCTTTTCTACCATTCTGCTTCATGATAGAAATGACTCAAAATTTTCACATGTTGAGAAAATAAGGCCTTACCCTGGATGTAATCCCATCAGGCTTCTGATTAAATGGGCTTAAATGGTATTAGGCAGTAACTCTAGCTTCTCATGAAGTAGTTGTCCAGGAAGAGTAAGATGAATTATCAGTTCCAAGTCTATTTGACATATGATTACAAAATATAATTTGTTTCTACACATAATATTTTTAGAAAGCAACTCTTGAACATTTCTGCAGAAATATCTGACAAAATGAGAATACAGATATAGAATTAATTATGTTTGAGCCATGAGATTTTAATTCATAGATATGGCAAGCATTTTGGCAAAACATTTGTAAACTCAGAAATCACATATACTTGTAGCAATCTGTATTTTTAAATGGTCTCTTATTTATTTCAGATATTACACTAAATTAAGGCTAGATCAGGCCCATTTAATTAATGGAGTTTGCATAAATGTTGACTTACTAAATTCTTGTTGATTCAGCGAGTGTACTGTAGTTGAACTAACAAAATTTAGTGTCTAGTTGAGACTAACAAAAGTCTGGGGTAGCCAAGTAAAAACTGGGAAGGGCTCCTACACCTTTAATGGCTGCATGGAAGAAAGAATTTTACTAGGTGTGCTTGTTATCTGACCAGATAACAAGCAACATCTGCTGAAATTCCTCTTCTATACAACCCTTAAAAGGTGCAGAAGCCCTCTGTTTTTCACTCTGGCATTCCTATATGCCTCAATTGCCCTCGCCCTTCCCCCTTGACCAGGGCTTTATATGTCAAAACCAGCATGCTGAATTGCACCTGGAAACAGGATATAACCAAGGCATGTACTGCCGTGTCTAGATCAAACATATCCAGGAATGGTTGTCATGGCGGACATGAAGTCCTGAACCACTCCCAACAGGGTAACCTAAGCATGGATGTTGAAGTTATCGATAAACCACTGCAACTTCACTCCCCCCCCCATGCCTCAGGTCTCACCTACTGCTGCACAGAGAATCCTGGTGGCCAAAACTGAGAAAGATTACCACTACCACCCCAAAATAACCTTACCCAACCAGGTCTCTGTAATAATTGCCAGGTCAATATGCTTATCCAAGATCAAGTCCTGGATGTTATACTATTCACCAACCTGACATTAGGCAACAGGATTTTCAACCCAGGGGGGTTGCTGCCATGGCTATAAAATTATTTAAAATGGGAAACAGATGCCCTCTTGTAAACTCTATCCTCCAGGATAGTGTAACCATCTCCCATTTCTGTATCTTCCCCATACACGATATAACTTGAATGGCTGCTCCCTGAATATCATTGCTTCTGTCCCTTTGTTGGCAACACATCTCTTTTCCCCACAAAATGGTCAGTTGTTTATTCTGATAAAGCAGTGTCTATATGCAGGCCAGGTTTCTTTTTTTGCAAAAGAGCAACAGGGCAGGGCCTTGCCTTCTTGCCATTTCTGAAGTGGCTTTCCCAAAGGACCAATCCCCATTTGGTGTTGACCACATTGGTAGCAGATTCACCCCTGCAGTAATCCCATTTGTATTACCCAACCGAGGAAACTAACCTAACCCACCTGGGAAACTTGCTAGAGACCAATTGTGCAAAGAGGCAACCCCACTCTGCTGTGGTTAAAGAGTCCCAGAGGGAAGGAAGAGGTTGCAAATGGTATCTGCAGTAGCTGGCAAGCTCCCTCTCCTTCACTCAGATAGTCATCTTTCTCTCTGCATTTTTACTGGAAATGGTTTTAGTCACTAAGCTAGGACTCAATTTAATTTCATGAGCACATTCCCAAAGCTCATGTTAGCACATGGTAACTCCACAAGGGCAGTTTCACATAATGTGGTGGAAGAATGTACATTGTCTACTTTCCAAAGGCTGCTTGCATCTCATTTGTGACATGATAAGGCAATAAGATATTGGGATTGGCTCCAGCACTTTGGCAGAAGCCCAACTGAGGCAGACAGGATAAAAAAAGACCTGCATGTGTGGTTACTTCAAATATGACAATGGACACATTTAATCTGCAAAGTGTGAATTGACCTTAGCATAATAGCAGGATAGCTAGTTGACAGGGCTGTTAGGTTCTGGCTGTGATATAACCTTGCTGAGGGAGGTAGTTATACTGCTGTTCATTCCCTTGGAAAAAAGTGCTACTCAACCACATAACTGTTAAAACCTTTATATATAAAAGATAAGGTTCTTTTTAATGGCAAGGTATTGCCACAGTGTAGGAGTGGGTAAAGTACTGCACCCCATTTTATGGCCTTGGAAGGGCTCCATCATTTCCCCAAAAGCCACCTAGCTCCCATAATGTTTTTTATGGTGTGGTTTTAAGGCAATTTCCCCATCAAATAATGCAGAATCCTCCAGATGCACAAATGAAGATGAAAATTCCCCCATTCTACTCCTAGAGGCCCTTAAACCCTGTACAGTTCTGCCTCTAAATGCCTTCTCAGGTTGGCAATGGGAAATCACTGCAGAGGACAACAGAGGTATTACAGCTTGTGGAGGTGTGTCACCTGCAGGGAAGTTGAATGGATTGGAATTGGCCTGTGACCTCCATACAAGCTGCTCATCCCTGCCTTAGTGGAAAAAATAGTGTACACCTAGGATTTTAGAAAGTTACTTTTAAAAATAATTACACCTGCTCCTTTGCCCCTTGGCCTCTCACTGGGCACAGTTCTGTTTATATTTGAAGTGGTACAGGAGCTAAACCAAGTGTGGAGGGCAACCTCTTTAAGCTGAGAATTGCACCCCAGAAGTTTTCAAAATGTCTTGATAGCAAGGGGCGTGGGAGATTTTGAGGGCTACAGGAATGGACTTGTGGGCGATATATGGCATCTCTCCCATGACACATACCATCTTAGAAGAATGATCCCATCTGCAAAATATTTTCAATTCCTCTTCCTTCTCCAGCACCCTGAGGTCAACGTGAGTAAGCCCTGTTCCTGCTGTAGGCACTTCTAGCAATGCAGCAGCATCTCTGCTTGTCCAAATCACACTAGAGTGGCTCACCCTGCAATACACCATACCTTTGCATTTAGGAAGTTGCATAAATTGCTAATGATCTGCCAGCACTGGGGTGACACATTGTGGAGCTGCTGGGAGGAAGAAGATAAGGAAGAGGAGGAGGGGGATGAGGTCCACCAAACAGTCTCTTCTACAGACAAAAAGTGGCAGAAGTGACTACAACTCTGGCTCTTTTGGATGATAGCACTTGCAGTAATCTCTCTGGCTCCAGAATAGCTCCGTTGTATGTGTATTGCCTCCTTCCAGTTTCACTTAGTGAGGCAGAAGCTCCACAAGCATCCTATGAGCTAGGGATGGCCACAGGGCAAAGAGCAACAGGGATACTCTTCAGGTGGGAGGGAGTGGCAAATTTGCTGCTCCTCAGTGTTCTGCCACTGCTCACTCAGCTTCATGGCAATGCTAGCCTTCTCTGTGCCCGACCCATTGTCCAGCTGTTTGTTAGTCCTTCTGTACATCCATCCATGCACCATTTGATGCCATAGAATTATGAATATTCAAAACACAAAACTGATGGATGGAGTAAGTATGAACCTACTCTTGTCTCTGAACTGAGCTTTCTCCCTGGCCCTCATAAGCTTTTCTAGAAGAATTTCTGTATGGGTAGCAGATGTGTGGTGATTTTAGCCAAAGGTGGTTCATTTAAATTCATGTTTTCCTGTTCCCAACCTATTTGGATGCTTTTGCTGCCTTTCCATATGCTAAGGGAATTGTCTATACCTTATTTTGTTTCTCTAAGGACTCTGATAAATACGTTGTCTTCACAGTTCAGTGAAGTGGAAAGTCTTCATCAGCTGAAAATCAGTCAAGGATCTGGATTATGATTTTGTATATTATCAAATATTCCATCTCACCTACCTGGTATATGGAATAATTTTAAAAAACACAATCAAGGTATGATTTTTGAATTAAAAGACTGTACAGTACCTGGAAACACAGAAACCAAACATCTGGTTTCTTATTCATGCTTAAGTTCTCATAAGGAAGCAGCCGGGTGTTTTTGTTTGATGTGCAATATCTGCATTTAGTACAAGGTCATGAAAGCAGCATTGCCCATGTGGAGTCATTGCATATGTGGATGGGTCCCTGCTGAGACAGTGCATTTGGTTGTATATTGCATTGCCTATTTGGCTGTGCAGTGTTGAAACTGAACACAAGGGTAGCATAACAAAATCAACACATATTTCCACATGGAGAGATTTATGCTACACCATCCCAACAAGGGCCCTTGGCCAATATTTGGCCTGTCTTATAATGAATGCAGACAGCCAATGTGGTGCAGTAGTTTGAGCACTGGACTGTGACTCTGGAGACCAAGGTTCAGACCCATGCTTAACTACGGAAACCCACTGGGTGACCTTAGTCAAGTTATAGCCTCTCAGGAAATTACTACATACGGCTTTTAAAATGCAATTATAGTCAGAAAATACCACCTTTGGTAATACTTATCACTAACTAAAAAGATTGTATGTACAGCGCTGTGTAAATTTACAGCGCTTCATAAATAAAGGTTAATAATAATAATAACATATCATTTCCTCCAACCTGTAGCTGCTGTGTCTCCAAAGCCCGGTTAGTGCATCCCTGTTCATTCATGGGGAAAAACCATCAATAAGCTCCTAATTGAATTTATTACTCCACAGGTGTGAAATGCTACTGTCGCACCAGTTCTATTATTGGTGATGAGATGATGTCAGTATCTTCTCTTTTCCCCCTGTCCTCCTCCCCATCACTATTCCCAAGCAGGCTGGTTTCTTTCTTTCTTTTTTCCTGCCTATTTCTTTTCTGTTCTCTTCTATTTTAACTTAAATTCCCCATATAATCCGCCTTGCACACTCAGAACTTCCGGGACTAAACTGTTGGAGGTCCCTGGGTCCAATCATATACGGACCTCACAGAGGGTTTTTACTACTGCTGCCCCTTCCCTTTGGAATAAGCTCCCTGCAGAGCTTTGCTCCACCACCTCATTAGCTGTTTTTAAAAAACAGTTGAAAACATACCTTTTCCGGCTGGCCTTCCCACCTTAATTTGTCTATTTATTTTCCTGCCCCCTTCTCCCTTTTCCCTTTTGACCCTGGATCGATGTTTCATTTTCATTTCTTTTTGCCCCTGACATGTGTATTTTCCTGTTTTATTGTTTTCCTGTTCCTGTTTTTTTGTAGTAATGTTTTTAATTGTTATATTAGATTTTAACCTTGTATTGTAATGTTTTTATAAATCTTGTAAGCCACCCTGATCATATTCATGGTAAGGGCGGGGTCTAAATAAATTATTATTATTATTATTAAAATACAAATAAAATAAAACAGAAAAGCATACTGGGTTGGGCTGGGAGGCAGGCTTAAGGGAGAAGAGACTATAGCAATATAGAAATAGCAAATACATTTCTATACCACTTATCCGTTCCCTTAAGCACTCCCTAAGCAGCTTACTATGTGTGAGCTAATTACCCCCAAGAAGCTAGGTACTCATTTTAGTGACATACGGAAGGATGCAAGGCCCTTGGAGTGGACCTTGGAGTCCCTGGGATCAAACTCACAACACTGTGGCTGTGAATGGCTGCAGTGCCAGCATTTAACCACTGCACCACCAGGGCTCCCTATAATGGCAGAAACATCCCTAGTCACACTATTGTGGAGAGGTGCAATAATGGCTACTCTGAAACCAGTATGTTTCCTTTTTTTTTTTTTTGGTTAACTGGTGTGATTGCTATGAGAACAAGGCCCATGTGGTAATGTTCTCAGCCTAAGGGGAAGGCAAAGGCAACCACCCCCTGAATAAATCTTGCCAAGAAAAGCCCATGATAAGTTTGCATTAGGGTCATCATAAGTTGGGAACAACTTGAAGGCACACAACAACAACAACAAAAAGAACAACAGAATGAATGAAGGGTAAAATAAACATAGATTATTTTTATTTTACCCTTCTTTTCTCCCATGGACCATGGGATGTTATATGTACATGGGGTATTGTATAATCCTATTCAATCTGTGAAGTAGTTGAAGTCTGAGGGCCCAAGTTTTCCAGTGTTCTTATGGCAGAGATTGATTTGAACCCAGGCATGCTTTTATGCTAGCTGTTTCCTTTGGAATTGCCTTTTTTCTTTTGATCATTTGCATTTTATGGGGCACCCACACAATGTAATTGTTAGCCCAGGGTTTTCTGTGTGATTGTGATTGAGCTGATTAATTCATGATAAATAACCTCTGATTTACTGTTACATAGCTAATAGGGCCATCTTGTTCATTGATGGCCTCCATGTCAGTTGACCGGTGAATCTGCTGTGGGATTTAGTTTGAACCTTAAAGGAAATGTCCAAGGTACTGAGCCTATTTGAGGTGAGAGATCAGCACCTTGGGGAGCTCCCTTAACATTTGCTCTCTCTGGGAGTGAGGGAATAATAATAATAATAATAATAATAATAATAATAATAATAATAAATAATTTTTATTTTTCCCACCTCTCCCTATGGATCAAGGTGGGATTACAACAATAGAAACAACATTACAAGATAAAAACTACAATTTCATATAAAATACACTCAGTAAAACTGCTATCAGTACAATACATACTAAGTAATCATTTAAAATACATATCTTTACAAATAGGGATGGGATATTTCTAACTCTCTTATAGCAGATTGGGTGGATAGGCCTGCCTTAAGTGCCTTCGTAAAGGCGTCCAAGGTGGTAATGAGATGGATCTCCTCCGGCAAGCCATTCCGTAATTTAGGAGCTATGGCAGTAAATGCCCTGTGGGAAGTTGTTGTTAACCTGGTGTTTACATACTCTAATAAGTTCTTCCTGGTGGTTCTGAGAGTGCGGGGCAGATTGTGTAGGGAGAGGCGTTCCCTCAAGTAACTCGGGCCCAAGCCATGTAGGGCTTTAAAGGTAATAACCAACACTTTATACTGCGCCCAGAAGCTAATCGGTGGCCAGTGAAGAGATTTTAATACTGGTATTTTGTGGTCTGATCTAGATATTCCAGTGACCAATCTGGCTGCTGCATTTTGCACCATTTGAAGTTTCCAAACTTGGTACATATGCACCCATGTAGAGCGCATTACAGAAATGTAAACGAGAGATTACCAGTGCATGTACCACTACTTCAAGGTCCTTTTGGTCCAGGTAGGGACGCAGTTGGCATATCAACCGAAGTTGGTACCATGCACTCCTGGCCTTCATATTCACATGGGATGATAACTGTAAAGATGGGTCCAGGAGTACTCCCGAACTGCAAACTTTGTCCTTTAAGGGAAGTGTGACCCCATCCAGGACTGGTTGACAAAATTCCGTCCCTGGACTTGGGATACCTATCACAAGTGCCTCCTGTTTCTCTGGATTCAACTTGAGTTTGTTTTCCCTCATCCAGTCCATTAGTGACCCAAGGCAGGCATCCAGAGGAGAGATGCCATCCTTAGTCACTGCAACAGTCGGAGACATAGAGAAATAGATTAGGGTGTCATCAGCATACTGATAACACCGCACCCCATGTCTCTGGATGATCTCTCCCAGCGACCGCATGTAAATGTTAAACAGCATGGGGGATAGAATGGTGCCTTGAATGCTTTTGCTCCCAGGCTCACCATCTGGAATCTGCCCAAGAGGTAGGACTGGAGCCACTGAAGCGCAGTGCCCCCAATACTTAACTCCCTCAGGCATTCCAGAAGGATACCATGGTCTATGACGGGGTAGGCAACCTTTTTGAGCCGGGGGCCGGGTTGCTGTCCCTCAGACAACTGGGGGGCCGAAGCCAAAAAATAAATAATTAAATAATTTTTTAAAAATTAAATATATAAATAAACCAGGAGAAATGTAGGACAAAATTTTCAAATGGAAGACACTTTTTTAAAAAAAAAAATGGAGGACACGTGAAAAAAATTGCTGACTTTTTAAAAAAATGTTAATATAAATGCATGTTTCTGAGGCTTCTATAGACAATTGCCCCCCAAAGGCCCACAGGTTGCCTACCCCTGGTCTATGATATTGAAGGCCACTGAGATGTTCAAGAGCACCAACAGGGTCACACTTCCTCTGTCGATGCCCAGACAGAGATAATTGACTAAGGCAACCATGTCCGTCTCAACTCCATATCCTATAAATAGGGTTCAAACAGCTTCTCTTCAATTCATTGAAGGGGAGACAACTCTTATGCCAGTGTCAATACTTTTATAAAGCTTTCCCAAGCTGGGGAGTGGTTAGTGGCAGATAAATCTTCAGTTCCTTTGGATCTTCTCTAGGCTTCTTGTATCCAGCCTATGTCACAGCTCAACTATGACCTCTTTTCAAGGATGGATATCCTTCTTTCCAGGTTTGAGCTCGCTTTCCAGTTTTAGTAGGAGAGATTTAATCTTCCATATGGCCTAGGAAATTATTGCATGGGCTTTTATCCCTTTTCCTGACAGGATAAACATGTGTTTAACTTTAAAGATGGGTCTTACCACATTCACCTGTCTGCAGCTTGTCTACCACCTGGGCTTATCCTGCAGCTTTTCAAGCATGGGACAAGCACTGGTTACAGATGGGCTGCAGATGGGAGAATGTGGTAAGACCCGTCTTTAAAGTTAAACGTGTGTTTATTTCGTCAATAGAACAATGGGATAAAGCCCATATGATAATCTCCCTAATCAGTTTTATGGTCTTTTCTGCATCCTATTTAATTATTGTGGTCTTTTTGATTTTTCCAGGGTGTCTAATATTTCCTATACAGGGGACTGTGTTGGAAATTCATAAAATCATATGACACGGGAACAGGAGAAGTTATGCATGCACCCAGCCTACTCCCAGATTCCTCCCTTTTTAGCTTTGGGGAGAGGTTTGGAAAATGGT
>NC_056522.1:107410337-107537986 GCF_019175285.1 Sceloporus undulatus | reverse complement strand
TATTATTATTATTATTATTATTATTATTATTATTATTATTATTATTATTATTATTATTATTATCCTTTATTTATGAAGCGCTGTAAATTTACACAGCGCTGTACATGCAATCTTTTTAGTTAGACGGTTCCCTGCCTTTGGGCTTACAATCTAAAAAGACATGACACAGAAGGAGAAGGGAGTGGTGGCGGGAAAGGGTAAGAGGTCCAGCAGTTCCTCTCTACCTCTGAGGCCTGGACCAAGGCAGATGGACTGGAGGGAGGGCTTGGCTTCAAAATGGAAGGTTAATCTTCATCCAGGGAAAATGCATACTCTCAAGTAGGATAATACATATACAATACATAGCAATACAGGAAATGGTTCGATAAACAGGCAACAAAAGAACATCACATAGTAAGTGACAATTATGCAATGACTGGGAAGGCTTCTCTGAACAGGATGGTTTTCAACTCTGTTTTGAAGCTAGTTAAAGAAATGATGGCTCTTGCTTGTGGGGGAAGAAGGTTCCAGTAGTGAGGGGCAGCAAGTGAAAAGGGGCGAATCCGGGATGGGGCAGAGGAAATCCTGGGCTGAGACAGGAACCCTTGACTACCAGAACGGAGGGCCCGAGTGGGAAGGTGAGGAGAAAGAAGGTCTGATAAGTAAGGAGGGGCCAGTCCATGGAGGGCTTTGAATGTCGACAGCAGGAGCTTATACTGAATGCGGAAAGGGAGAGGGAGCCAGTGAAGTGATGTGGTCAGAGCGGTGGGTGGAAGTGATAATGCGTGCAGCTGAATGCTGGACAGAGATTAAAGGACGGAGGTGAGAAAGAGGAAGCCCAGCCAGGAGGATATTACAGTAATCAAGTCGTGAGATCACTAGGGCATGGACCAGGATCTTGGCAGTAGAGGCGGAGATATATGGTTGGAGGAAAGATTTAAACCTCTGCCACCTGTGCCTTATTGGCCTGATTGTTACTTGAGAATAAAACCAAAAAGACATCCTAAACTGCACAGTGCATATTTAACAAAGTGTGTAAGTTCCATTCTGATTGCCAAGCAGTGGTCTCTCAAATGATTCTTTATTTATTCTTCCCCTCATTCTCGGGCAATTTGGAAAGGGCTATACTGGGGAGCTGCATGGCTTAAAAGGCACAGTAATTAGAATGTCATATGTACTTGATGAACAGGATGAACAAGCTAACCTGTTAGAAATCAGTACAGTGCAATGGCACACAAGATCCAACTAAGGAGCAAAGACACCAATGGCTCAGAGGGCAAACTTAGGTCCAAAACACACTGCAGAAATAATCCAGATTGAGACTGCTTTAACTGCCCTGGCTCAGTGATAGGGAACCCTAGGAATTCTAGTTTTATTGTGGCACCATTGGTCTCTGACAGAGAAGGCTAAATATCTCATAGAATTACAGTTCCAAGGATTCCCTAGCACTGAGCCCAGGCAGGTAAAGTGGTCTTAAACTGGATGATTTCTGCAGTGTGTTTTGGATCATAGTCTTTATTGTATGCCCTCCATTCTTAGATAGGAAAGTTACTGAGGGAGCTAGCTACTTCTCTAGCATGGTCTGGGAGAAGAGAGAGGATGAGAAGAGGAATGGAAGTTTTTCCTAAGATTAGGGTTCATGATAGGTAGACAGAGGGGCCATTCAGACTACCTTTTACCCTGGATCAGAAACTGAATTAACCACGGGAAGTTCATATTGGCCCTGATCCTTTCACAATCGAATCAGAGGCTTCCACACCTGTTCAGGGGCAAATGCCCCTTGGCGCGGGTCTTTTGAAAGTGGAGTAAAAGTGATATCTTTTGGAAAAAAACAGGTCCAGCGAATATGAATTTGTCCCCGATCATGATTGGGGCAGGTTCAGGGGAGGGATTTAGGTCAGAGGGTGGGCAGAGGGCAGAACATGCCTCCCCTTCATCGGGTTGAAGGAGGAGAAGGGGGCCATGAAGGGCAGAATCGGACGGAGGAGGAAGAAGGAACTGGGGGAAAGAAGGGGGCCATGAAGGGCAGAATCGTGAAGGAGGAGGAAGAAGGAGCAGGGTGAAGGGTCAAGTTCAGGGGAGGAAATTAGGTCACAGGAAGGGCAGAGGGCAGAACATCCCTTCGTGAAGGAGGAGGAGGAGGAGCAGGAGCAGGATGAAGGAGCCGGAGGAAGGGTGCAAAGGGCAATGGGGTGACTGAGGGAGCAAGAGGAAGGAGATGGAGAAAGGGTCAAGTTCAAGGTAGGTCAGAGGGAGGGCACAGAATGGAACAAGTCTTCCTCTCGCATCAGGCAGCTTTCTCTCTTTTTATTTTTTATTTTTTTTATATATTTGACAAACTATGTGAATGGTTTTTGCTACAAGGTGATACATATATAAATAGAATGTGTCTGCTTGTGCTTCATTTCCCTTTCATTTCGCTCCTGGAATAGAATGTACTGTATGTGTGCTTGTGCTGCAAGAGGCTTTTTTTCTAAATTATTTTTTATATGCGAATGCTACA
This sequence comes from Sceloporus undulatus, assembly GCF_019175285.1. Taxonomy (NCBI): domain Eukaryota; kingdom Metazoa; phylum Chordata; class Lepidosauria; order Squamata; family Phrynosomatidae; genus Sceloporus; species Sceloporus undulatus. The sequence continues at coordinate 107,535,504 of NC_056522.1, read as the reverse complement.
ATGTGAATGTTACAAATGTTTCTCTTTCAATTTAGTAAATTGATACAGAATGCTTTTGCTACTGTATATGTCTAAGGAATTTTGGGGTGGCTGAGGGAAAGCAAAGGATGCAGAGATGGCATTTGGGGTGAGGAATTTATTATTGTTGTTGTTGTTGTTGTTGTTGTATGTGTATGTGAAGCATTCTGGGGTGGCAAGGAGGGAGGATACAGAGATTACATTGCATTTTGGGGTTGAAAACGGAGACAGGGGAAGATTCATAATCTGTAGTGACCCAAATACACACAACACACACATATACACACACACAACGGGAGGTTTTTAAATTTGACAAAATAAGCGCATACTGCCGCCTGTTTGTTTGTTTGTTTTTAAAGGAGGGGGGAAAGCACACATCCGATTGCCCAATGGCTGTAGGAAACATCACCTTGACTAAAGTGGAATTGAATTTGATTGACTGTAAAGGCAGCTTCATTTTAAACTGGTTCTACAAATGGGAACTCTTCGCAAGAGCTGCAATGGAATTCAGGGTTAAATTACCCTGATTGAGGTAAATTTCTAGTGGGCACTTGCTTCTGGAGGGATTTGGGGGGGGGGGAATACAAATCTGCCAGTTCCATCCAGCACAAATAGGTGAGTGGGAATGGGACCAGAGAGGGAAGTCACTACAGGCTACTCGAATTATCTAACCCTATCACTACTCTGAGGCTTTAACTCTTTCAGTGCAGAGCATTGTTGCATTTCCCTTCTCAATGACATGTGCACAAGTTGACAAGATATGTTTTGGCATGACATCATGTGTCTTTTCACTGTGTTCAGAAACCTGTAATGTCTTTAACATATATAAGTCCTGCTCTGGATGCAGTTGGACATTTTGATCTGATGCAGAATGTCTGCACTTAATCCACATTCTCAGAAGTGGGACTGTGTACACAAAGACATCCTGTAAACAGATGTGCATGCACATGCAGACACACATGGGGTTGCACATGCACATTCAGTTGTGCATTCAGTCGTTCAGTGGTGCTATTCAGCACAAGAGCTGCATAGAACAATCTAGGCATAACTACACTTATGGAAATTTATATTACATCACCCTGATGCAGTATCTTGGCTTATGTGTCTTAAAATTTTGAAAAGTACAAATCAAAATAAAAAAATTTAAAGGTTGTTATGAATGTCCAAATGAATCAAATGTTGGAACTCACTTTAAACTCAAGGGACTCCTTCTAAGCAATGAAGGTCTGCAGTGCAGGTGATGGGGCCAGCCTCCTGCCACCACTGGACCATGGTGTGACAAGCTTCCTCACAACTCAAAACCACAATGCAAGGGGAAGAAGCTTCTACTCATCACACTATGGCTTGAGGGATGGGAGAGAGCTAGCCACACATTCTGAAGCACCCCACTTACCCATGCCACAAACCTCCATATTTCAGAGTGCCTGCCTTGAATTTAAGGGGGATTCCAGAGGATATTTTCAATCATGGTAACAGTTCCACAATCATGAATACAGGTCAGCCCTCTTTATCCATGGATTCTGCATCCACGGATGCAATCAATCACAGTTTGAATATCCACACCAAAAACAATTCCAAAAACCCAACTATGATTTTTGACATTTTATATAAAGGGCACCATTTTACTATGTCATTACACACAATGATACTTTGGTGTCCATGGATTTTGGTATCCATGAATGAAGGAGGGCTCTGGAACAAACCCCAGCAGATACCAAGGGCCCACTGCACATAGCTTATCTGAATATGGGACAGAACATTAAATCATTGTACCAATGGAGCAAAAGAGGTATGATTCTCACCAGACTTTTGAATCCAGTTGAATTAGATGAGATGAATTATTTCCCATTTCCTCCTGAGCACTAAATGTCAGAATCTCAAATATTAATCATGTTAGGTTCAAGAATTCAAGCCCAGTTCAATGTAAACTATATTTCTTTATCCCCTTAAGACAAAGTTTTGAGTTTTAAACATGAAGTATCAGCAAAGTGTTGGCATTACTATCATCACTTGAGATTTCTGAAGAAAGCTGGTAGATTAGCATCCCAGCTGTTATTGAATTTTCTTCCGGCAGTTTAATCCTGGTAGTAGTTTTCAAATCAGAAACTCTGAATTAGTTCAACTGATTTTCAATGGCATTATTCCAGCATAAGCATTTTGAGGACTGCGATTATGACTCTTGGCTCCATAGAACATCTGGAACACAGCATCTTCAAACTGATTCATAGACAAGTTAGGCTGAAAAGACACTTAAAAGCATTCTTGTGAATGTGTGTGTTCAGCCTGAAAAAAGTTAGTTTTTTTTAAAAAAAGATTCCTCAAGATATTTTTTTTAAAAACCTGGCCACAAGAGGGCAGCCAAAAGAATAAGATTCGCATAAGCAAACAAGACTCCTCTGTGAAGACCTCTACTACATCTGCACTTATGATCATAAGACATACTGTGGAGACAACAGTATTAGAGAGATTTTGTAGCATCTTAGAGACTAACTGAAAGAAAGCAAGAAGTTGGCAGCATGAGCTTTCGTAGACTTCAGTCTACTTCCTCAGATGCTTGTGGAGATAGCAGGCAGATCAGAACCTTGGCACTAGCCAATGGCAGTAAAGCCAGGAGGCAGTAAAGCCAGGAAAAGATGGGGGCTGCTCCCAGGAGTGAGTATATAAGATGGAGGAGCAGGTTTAAAGGTTGTTGATGTTTATTGTGCCCTGAAGGGTGAAGAGCCATTGAAGCAAAGTTAGGCTGGTGTGAGGGGTAGTTAGAAAGGATTTTAGGTACCCAAGAAAGGGACGAAGAGTGTCCTTAAGTTGTTGTAGTGCCCTGCAGGAGACATAGTGTTTGGTGAATAGTGGGGTCATAAGTAACCAGAAGGGTTATAAGATACAAAAGTTTAATTAAAGTGCTGTGAGAACTTAGTCTGTAAGGGAACATGTATAAAGCTATAAAGGAACAATTACAAAGGCAAGCTAAAGAAACTGTTAAACTGTGTAACTAATAAAGTATTTATACACTGTATCCATTATGAACACCATCCACTAAAAGAGATACTGTATTCAGCCTGACATGCAAAAAAATTTCTTATTTTGTTTCAACAAGCAGCTGTCTGAAGTGATTTCAGAAACACGTTAAAAGTCTTTTAGGTTTGGGACACATTAGATAGCAGGTGTGTGGCTGCCAAAGAATAGTTGGTGCCAAATTGGAAAGAAATTCCAGAGTGCCGACATCTAAACAGAGTTATAGTGCAGGAGACACTTAAGAGAGTCCCAACTCTGAGTCTCGCAGTGAAGAATTGGTGGGATAGTGGCCATCACCTTCACACATATGACCAAAACCCCCTGTGTTCTATCTGTTACTGGATGATGCTGTCTCAGACTGTAGGGAGCTTATCATGTAACTTGGCTCAGGGATTCAGATGAAGATGTTTATATATTTGGACTGTTTCAAACAAGCTCACAAATTTATTCACATGTTAGAGTGGATGGCATAATGAGGTTTCACTGAATAGTTCAAAGGCTTTCCAAAATATTTGTGGTTTCATTTTTAAAAAACTGAAACATTTTTTTAATTTGAGACATCATTTCCAATCTGGAGTTATTTTCATGTATTTGTTTAATAGAGGATGTGAGGGCAATCTGGCTGCGACATCTGTCACCCCATTGATCGCCAGGGTTGATTCGGCTGATCTGGCTGGCTAGGCGGGTGTCCCCTTCCTCCCTCACCACTCCATGTGCGTCTCTCCCAAAGCTGCGTGCTCGGTGGAAGAGGATGACCATCCCAGATAGAAGGAGTTTAATAGACTGAGTTGCTGTTGTTAACTGCCCTCATGGTGACTCTGTATGAGACATTTCCAAGACCTCATGTCCTCCACTGCTTAGTTCCTATTCTGAATCCCACTTTGGGAGAAAGGAGGGATATAAATCTCTTAAACAAACAAACAAACAGTTCCTGCAAATTCAGACCCATGACCTCTCTAAATGAATCTATCCATCTAGTGTGGGGGGTTCCTTTTTTCTACCACCTTCTACCTTTTCTATCATTATTGTCTGCCTTCTCATGATATGGCCAAAGTACAACAGTCTCCATTTGATCATCTTGGGTTCAGGGAGATTTCAGGCTTGATCTGTTCAAGGAGCTATGTGTTTGTCTTTTTGGCTGTCCATGGTATCTTCCCCAGCACATCTCAAATGAACTGATTTTCTTCTTATCCACTTTCTTCACTGTCCAGCTCTCACATCCATACATGGTCATGGGGAATACAACGACTTGTACAATTCTAACTTTAGTGCTCAGTTTTATTTTTAGGATATTTTCTAGTTCTTTCATAGCAGCTCTTCCCATTTTTAGTCTTCTGATTTCTTGACTCCTTCCTGATTGATGTTTGACCCAAGGTATGGGAACTCATAGTATGGGAACTCTTTTAATAACTGTCTAGGTTGAATGTATGTAGGTCCTTCTTGGTCATTAGTTTTCTTTATGTTCAGTATTAAGCCTGGCATTGCACTTTCATCTTTGACCTTCCTTAATAATTGTGCCAAGTCTGTGATGTTTCCTGTTTCTAGTATGGTGTCATCTGTGTATCTTAGATGGTTGATATTCCTTCTTCCTGTCTTTTGCTCTTCCTTTATCTGAGTCTAAGCCTGATTTTCATATATTTTCTACATATGAGTTGAACAAATAGGGTGACAGAATGCAGCCTTGCCTGACTCCTTTGCCAACTGAGAACCATTTTGTTTCTATATATTCTGTTCTAACAGTAGCCTCTGGTCCTAAGTACAGATTTCTCATCAGGACTATGAGATGTAGTGACACTCCCATGTCTTTAAGAACCATGCATAGCTCATATTCAGTCAAAGGCTTTGCTGTAGTCTATAAAGCACATGCTGATTTTCTTTTGGGATTCCCTGTTGCACTCCATTATCCATCATATATTTGCAATGTAGATTTTAGTGCTTCTTCCTTTCCTGAACTCTGCTTATACCGCTGAGATTTCTCTCTCTCTCTATGATTGGAGTCTATGCAGCATAATTTTGAGCATAATTTTGCTTGCATGGGAAGCTAATATAATGGTCCTATAGTTATTGCAGTCTATTGTGTCTCTTTTTTGTGGATGGGGATGTACACTTATATCCAGTCTGTTGGCCACCATTTCATTTTCCATATTTTTGACACTATGTTATCAACTAGTAATATGATACTAGTTATATATTTTTGCATTTTACACTTTAAAAAACCTTAGCACATGGCAAAAAAACATGTAATATATTCAGAAAATTTAGCCTGGTTTACATTTAACAAATAACCCACAATTCTGGCTGATCAAGCAAGTCTGTTGGTACATGCTACTCCATTTTCCTGCTATTAGGATTGGGTAAACTGCCTGGAAGTCACAAGCAAGCAAATATTTGGTGCTATGTCTGAACAAACATTCCTGGCTTGTAACAATCCCCACAAGCTAAAGTCTGATGCCAGATTTTGTTCTTAAATAAATAATAAATAAAATCTTTATTTATATCCCGCCCTTCCAAAAAGATCAGGGCGGCTTACAATGATGCAACAGGTGCAATTGAATACAAAGTTAAAAACATATAACAATCAAAACAATACATAGTCTAAAAAACAATAAAAACCCCGTTAGCCCATCCTCATGGCCACGGAAGAGGAGGGAGGCCCACAGGATATTTAATCGGGGAATGCCTGCTTGAATAGGAAGGTTTTGAGGTCCTTCCTAAATTGGGCCAGGGTGGTAGATGAGCGGAGCTCTGTGGGCAGCGTATTCCAAAGGGCTGGGGCAGCTGTGGAAAAGGCCCTTCTAGAGGTAGAAGCTAACCTGGTCCCAGGCACCTTCAGCAATTGCTGCCCTGATGTTCTGAGGGTGCGAGGCGGATTGTGTGGGGAGAGGCGGTCCTTTAGGTACCCTGGGCCCAAGCCATTTAGGGCTTTATAGGTGATAACCAACACCTTATATTGAGCTCGGAAGCGAATGGGCAGCCAGTGAAGATCTTTAAGCACAGGTGTTATGTGGCTGGTCCTGGATACGCCAGTGACCAGCCGGGCTGCCATATTCTGTACCATTTGGAGCTTCCGAGTCTGGTATAAGGGTTGCCCCATGTAGAGTACATTGCAGAAGTCCAATCTTGAAGTTACCAGAGCATGTACAACAGTTTCTAGGTCCCTCCGGTCCAGGTATGGACGCAGCTGGCGAATCAGCCGGAGCTGGTAACAAGTGTTCTTGACTGTCGCATTCACCTGAGCAGTCAGATGAAGCGACGAGTCAAGAAGCACTCCCAGACTGCGCACAGAGTCCTTCACAGGGAGCGTGACCCCGTTCAGGACAGGTGGAACCACCGCCATTCCTGGACCGGGGGAACCTATCACTAGTACCTCCGTTTTCTCTGGATTTAGTTTGAGTCGGTTTTTCCTCATCCAGCCCATTACTGACTCCAGACAGGCCACGAGAGGAGAGACGCCATCCCCAGTCACTGCATCAGTCGGAGACATAGAGAAAATAATTTGGGTGTCATCAGCGTACTGATAACCCCGCGCCCCATGTCTCCGGATGATCTCTCCCAGCGGTTTCATGTAAATGTTAAATAGCATGGGAGACAGAATGGCTCCTTGAGGGACCCCAGTTTTAAGGGCCCGCTCGCTGGAGCACACGTCTCCCAGCTGCACCATCTGGGACCTCCCAGAGAGGTAGGAACGGAACCACTGGAGCGCAGTGCCCCTGATTCCCACCTCTGCCAGGCGCCCCAGAAGGATACCATGGTCTATGGTATCGAAAGCCGCTGAGATGTCCAAGAGCACCAACAGGGACACGCTTCCCCTGTCGATGCTCAGACGGAGATCATCGACCAAGGCGACCATGGCCGTCTCAACCCCGTGACCCGCCCGGAAGCCAGTTTGAAATGGGTCCAGATAATCCGTTTCATCCAAGACCATCTGAAACTGGATCGCAACCGCCCTCTCGATCACCTTTCCCAAGAATGGTAGCAGCGAAACAGGCCGATAATTATTATGTACCAGGGGGTCGAGGGAGGGCTTCTTTAGGATCGGTTTTACAATGGCCAATTTAAGATCCGATGGAAATCGCCCATCCCTCAAGGAGGTGTTAATTATCCGGTGTAACAATGACGTTACCACCGGTCCCCCCTGGGCTGCTAACCACGAGGGGCAGGGATCAAGAGAGCAGGTTGTTTTCCGAACACTTCCAAGGATCTTGTCCACATCCTCGGTACTCAGCAACTCAAACTGATCCAGTATAACATAGTCCGCGGAGGCTCTGGACACTTCTACCCTAGGCTCTGCCATAATATCGGCGTTCAGACCTTCGCTTATGCGAGAAGTTTTATCCACAAAAAAGTCATTAAACAGGTCACAGCAGGCCTTAGAAGGTTCAAGGATCTGGTTCAGGGCAGGAGGGAGCTGAGTTAGCTCCCTGACCACCCTGAACAACTCTGCCGGACGTGACTCCGCGGACGCAATACGAGCACCATAGAATGAGTTCTTTGTTGCTCGTATTGCCTCTCCGTAGTCCTTTAACAGTCGGTCTAGGAGAGTCTTGTCGTCTAAGCAAAGATGTTTCCGCCAACGGTACTCTAATCGTCGCAGGACCCGCTTCCTCGCCCGGAGATCTTCCGTATACCAGGGCTTACGGTTGGAAGCGGGCCTGAGAGGACGCTTGGGAGCGATTCTGTGTATAGCCCCAGAAAGACCGGTATTCCAAATACCGGTGAGGGCGTCAACAGAGTCGCCGTCATCTCCAACCGTGAGCCCCTCTAGGGCTTCCTGGAACCTCTCAGGTTCCATCAGCCTTCGAGGGTGGACCATCCTAACCGGTCCACCACCCCCGGGGGGGGATCTGGGTAGAAGCCTTGATTCTCACCTCTACCAGGAAATGATCCGTCCATGACAAGGGGGAAATATTAGCTATTTCCACCCACGGATTTTCCGCATCCGAACAGAAGACCAAATCGAGAGTATTACCCGCACAATGCGTGGGACCCTGTATCAGCTGGGACAGGCCCATGGCCGCCATGGTCTCCATGAATTCCCGAGCCGCACCGGGTGGAACATAGCTGGCCGTGAGGGAGATGTTGAAATCACCCAGGACAAGAAGCCTGGGTGTCTCCAACATCAGCTCAGCGACCAGCTGTGTCAGCTCGTTAAGGGAGTCCGCTAATGCACGGGGTGGCCGATACACTAGCAGAATCCCCAGACTGTCCCTAGCCTTTAGGGTCAGGTAAATACACTCGATATAGGAGGTCTGTCGGATGTGGTTCCTGGTGAGGGACACGGTGTTCCTGTGTACCAAGGCCACACCCCCCCCCCCCCGCCCACCTAACCTGCGCTGGTCCTTCACCGAGAATCCAGCAGGCAGGGCCTGAGCCCACACAGCATCCCCTTCAGGCCCCAGCCAGGTCTCGGTAATGCAAGCCAGGTCACACTTAGAGTCCTCCAGGAGATCCTGGAGGATGTGGGCTTTGTTGTTAATAGACCTGGCATTGCACAGGAGCAGCGACAGGGTTTGTGGCACGGCTGGAGAGACCCTCAGATCCTTTAGGTTGGGAGAGGGACAGGAAGGCGGGATAGATATGATGCATCTATCCCGCCTTCCCCTGGAACGCAAGTCCCTTCTCCCACCGCCATACCTCCCCCTGCCCCACACAACCTCAATTGGAGCTCCGCCCTCCCAGATGACATCCCTGGCCCAGGCATCCCCCGCATCCCTAACCTCCCCCCAACCCTCTATGGCAGCTAATGGAGCAGAGGGCAGCCACTGTAGGCATCCTCATGCTCCCCAGGCTAACCCAACCCTCCCACGCCCGACAGGAGCTGCGCAGTTGCGGAGCTCCGCAACAGCGGTGTTCCCCAAGTCCGTGGGCGGCACTCCCGGGGCGGTGCGCAGATGCGCACCTCCGAAACCCCGGGAGGAGGCCGCCCGGCAAAGGGGTGCAGTCCTGGCGTCGGCGGCAGCGTCGGCGGTGTCCCGGCGTGAAGGCAGCAGGGGGCGTCTTGACTTATTACTCCTGGCTTGTTCAGAAAAGACAAGGCAGGAATCCTGGTTGGGATATAACACTATTTTTTATTTTTTTAATTACTTTTTTGCTATCTGGTTCATTCAGCTGCTTCCAAAACATACTTGTTAGTTGGTGAAATGCCAGAATTCTGAACAATTGTGACTTATCACAATACCAACTTCGTACCAACTTCAGTTGATATGCCAATTGTGCCCTACCTGGACCGAAAGGATCTTGAAGCAGTGGTACTTGCACTGGTAATCGCTCATTTAGATTTCTGTAATGCGCTCTACTTGGGGCTAGCCTTGAACCAAGTTCGGAAGCTTCAACTGGTTCAAAATGCTGCAGCCAGATTGGTCACTAGTACATCTAGGTTTGACCATGTAACACCAGTGTTAAAATCTCTGCACTGGCTCTCAATCAGCTTTTGGGAGCAATACAAGGTGTTGGTTATTACCTTTAAAGCCCTACATGACCTGGGCCCGAGTTACATGCGGGAACGCCTCTCCCTAAATAATCCGCCCCGCACTTTCAGAATATCCGGGAAGAATTTGTTGTAATATTATAACACTCGATTAACCACAACTTCCTATAGAGCATTTACTGCCACAGCCCCTAAACAGTCTACCAGAAAGAGATCCATCTTATTACTACCTTGGATGCCTTTAAGAAGGCACTTAAGATGGATCTCTTCTGGCGGATTTATCCACCGGATTCTGTATAAGAGATTATGGTTAATACTCCACCCCTGATTATGATTGTATAACCATTTGATGGTTGGATTTTAAGGAACTAATAGGAATGTGTAATTCAGTATTAGTATTTTATAGATTATTTTCCTGGATTGTACTGTATTATTTTAATGATGTAATCCCACTTCAATCTTTGGGAGAGGTGGAAAAGATAAATAAAAATTATTATTATTATATACCAAATACCAGCGGAACCACCTAACAACAAATATCCTTTGATTTCACTCAGCTGAACATGGGAACCACCTTTTTTTGAAAATATTTGGGGATTGGTCAAGATGACACCACAGATCTCCTTCCAACCACTAACTCAAGAGTTCAATAAGGAGAGCTATCAGTACCAATGCCTGGATGCAATATTTATTGAATCTTGGCAGCAGATACTTACATTAGTGGTAATAATGCAATAGCATGATTGCTGATCAGCATACCACATGGACAGCACATAATATTGATCTGAAAGGAGCTGCACTGTATGCCAGTTTGGTACCTGTCTGAATTCAAGGTGTAGGTGATGCCATTTAACTCCCTAAATTGTTTAGGATTTCATTACTTGAAGTAGTTAGTCTCTGTCTATATAGACCTGCCTGAGGAGTGAAGTCTTTTCTGTATGTGGGTCTTCATCTATGTTCCACCAGTGGGAGAAATACAATGTGGAAGGACATGGCAGAGGGCCTTTTTAGTTGTTGCACTCCCAATTGTGAAATGGAGGTCTGATTAGTGTCAATATGGCTTCTTTTCAGCACTGAGTCAAGATATGGCTTTTGCATTTGTGCATGGTTTTTAATTGCTGCAACTTTTAAAGTTGTTCTAACTTGTTGTGTTTAATGGCTGGAATTTACTAAAGCTGTTAAAAATATGTAACTTAGAGTGCAGAGCCAGTGTGGTGTAGTGGTTTGAGTGCTGGGCTTCCACTCTGGAAACAGGATTTGATTCCCCACTCAGCCATGAAATCCACTAGGTAACCTTGGGCAAGTCACATGCTCTCAGCCTCAGGGGAAGTTAATGGCAAACCTCCTCTGAACAAATCTTGCCAAGAAAACCCCATGATAGATTCATCATAGGATTGTCATAAGTCGGAAACAACTTGAAAGCACACACACACACACACACACACAGAGCCTAGAGTTGTGCATGATCCATATGTATTCTCTAATTTAGGGAATACAGTACATAGGGACTATGAAAGCACCCCCTCCCCCCATTCCCACTTACTGGGCAGCAGATACTGCAAGCAACTGGCATCCCCCTCCATGTGAGCAATATCTCTAGTGCAAGTGACAATTGCAGCAGGGATCCTGCTTTTGACTGTTGTACTGGAGATTATCCATGGGAAAGAGTGGAGACACCAGTCAGCTGTTTCCTGACTGACAGAGAAGAGATCCCCCACCCCTTGTAGTGGTTGTGTCATTTCATAATTTCTGTCTTTTGGTGACTATAAGGTGACCTTATCACAGAGTTTTCTGGGGCGGAAAGTATGTGACTCACCCAAGGTCCCTCTGTGGGTTTCTATGGCTGAGCTGTGAATCAAACCCTTATCTCCAGAATTGTAGTCCAAAACTCAAACCACTGCACTGCACTGGCTCTCCGCACTGAAAGCCACTACTTAACTACATAAGACAAGTGATCATATAGATCATATAGTAGATGATATAGAATTTTGGTCAACATGTTTTTATTCTGGTTAAGCTATTTTATTGTTTTAATCTGATATTATTTCAAAATTGTTTTATCTGTACATCATGCTGAAATCCCACAATAAACGGGAGGATTTAGATATTTTAACAAATAAAAATAAATTAATAAACACTTGGATGATGTGTTTCAGTGTACACTAGGATGATCCATGAAGGGGTTGGACAGAGGTTATTCATCTCTCTATCCAGACAAAGAGAGGACAAGTGACTTGTGCTGATCCTGGATCTAAAAAAGAATCCCTGGTATTGCCACCACAATGTTGCAAGTTCAATCCTAGAGGAGAGCTCCAAGGTCCACTCAGCTTTCCATCCTTTCATAGGTCGGTAAAATGAGTACTCAGCTTATTGGGGGCAAGCGGCCTACACACTGTAAACTGCTTAGGGAGTGCTAGTTCACTGATAAGCAGTATAGAAATGTACTTGCTATTGCTAATGCAAGAGAGGCAGAGCTAATATTGCTATCTGCAAGAAATCCTATAGTACCGTGGATTCCTCTAGGAATCTGTTGAGGTATGGAAATCTGTTGGAGGCCTAATACTGTGAACCTCCATTTTATGTTTAGCCCTTATATATGTGTAAACAAACCATATATCATAGAATCACCACACGTCACATGACATTCTTTTAAGAAACTTCACAATGCATGGAAATGTGGTACAATGATTGAAGTAATGAGACATCGTGAGACAGAATAAAAAATGCCACAAAGAAAAATAAAAAGCCACTTGCACATATAGCAATTTTAATCCATTCCATTTTTAAATACCACAATAAATTTAATTTTCACAATAAATTAAATAGCCATATTCAGTTTACAAAATAGAATTACTTAGTGTGAAACCAATATTTACAAACAATATACATTATGTACAGCAGGTTTCTCTTTGTCAACATACAAGCATAGAAGGGGAAAAAGAGACTTCTTTTTTGACACATGATTGACATGCTACAAGTGCCAAGATGACCCATACAATAAGAATAACAATAATAATAATTAACAAAATAGTGCAAACTCACCACAGGAAATTTGAAACAATGTTGATTGCATGAGAGAATTTCTTTTCAAACAATAAGAAAAAACTCAGCATCACACAGGGCATATCTTTACACTGCAAACTTATATTGGTTTTTTCTTTTCTTTCTAGTTTCATGTGCATGTTCTCCTCCACCAAAAACCCCACAGAGACTTTATCAGGTGAGAATTAGAGTGCCTGGCCCTCACTTGCCCATCCAGTCATAGAACTACAAGTCCTAGGTTTCCTATTGTTAAACCAATATAAGTCTGAAGCCCAAATTTACACCTTTAAAGGGTCAATATTCTTTTAGCCACATTTTAGCCTACTGCAGCCCTTCCTAAACCAAAAGTTGCCATGACTTCTAAAGTTATATCCCACCTCCCCTCTAGATTTGCTTGGTATTAAATTTTGCAGAGCAACTAGAGTACTGACCCTTTGAATTGAATAGCTGAGTTAATTTCTTTAAATGACTTCTTCCCATTTAATTGTTCAGCATAAAATGGTGCAGTTATGCAGAGAGTAATTTTTTAATGTTACTCACTGCTTTGCAGAAAAAAATTGATCCCACCTTATATTTGGTCACACACTGCATATGTACACGTATGCATGAAAAAAAAGGGTTACTTTTGATAACTGTGTATACGAAAAGTGCATATTTTAAAACTCTAATAGAGACATAGTTGCATATCTCTGGGTGCAACACATAGTGTTGTATGAAATTTACTTTAGGGCCAGTTAAATGTCCTCCCTGTAATCTGGTAAAATTTCTGATTAAAAGGGTGAAAAAACTTGCGCAATTTGGTAATGACAGAGGAGTCAACCTCTGGATGGATGCGTCCCTTGCTTCCTGCCAGGCACTTGTTAAAAACAATGTTAAATCGCAAGCAGTAAAACCCTCTGGTGGCATTGAAATATAAATTATATTGACTTATCCTTGGAGGAAGATTTAAGAACTTCTCTACCAGCTGGAGTTCTGGCAGTGGTTCCATAATGAGACGGTCACCATCAACAATGTGAAACTGCTCAATGGGAAAGTACTTTAGCCACCTCTCCAGGTGTTTTGTGTAGATGCTGGTTCTTACTGCCTTGTATTTAGTGTTCACTTCACATGTATTAGGGTCAATGGACAGCTTCTCAAATTTGTAGTAGGTTTTATTCTTCCTTTCTTTTCCCTCCAGGACCTGAGTGTAGTCAGAAATAGCTCTTGTTGTAGGTTCCCTGACAATGATCAGTAATTTGATGGATGAGTTCATTTTATAAATCCTTTCAGGTACTTCCTCGGTGATAAAGTATGCAGGACTTTTCTCAATAGTTATTTGATGGGGATAAGAAAATGGCATTTTTTTCCTGTACCACTCGATGCCCTTGGCATAGTTCTCATCATTATCAAAGAAGTGGATTTCTTGAGAAGCTTTGACCACTGCTGGGTGGAGATTTAACATTTCAAGTAGTGCCCGGGTTCCTCCTTTCCTCACTCCAATTATAATGGCCTTGGGGATCTGCTGGACCAAACTGTGAAGTCGGATTTGCTCCTTGCTGGCATTGCCCTTCCGGAACTCGTGTAACAATCCACGCTTAAACTGTAGAGCTCGCAGTGGAATTTCATCTTGGCCACGGAGTCCAAATCGACCATCAATTGGGCAAATGGGTTGCAGTCTGTAGTTGAGAGAAGTGTAGGAAATACTAGTTAAAATTATTAAAGCCAAGCCAATGCAAGTCTACTCAGAAGTCATAGGGTGTATCTACATTGCAGAATTAAAGCAGTAAGACACCACTTTAACTGCCATGTCTCTATTCTACAGAATCCTGGGATTTGTAGCTTGGTGAGGCACCAGTGGTCTCTGACAGACCAGGCTAAACACCTTACCAAACTACAAGTCCCAGGATTGTGTAGGATAGAGTTATGGCAGTTAAATTAGTGTCAGATTGCTTTAATTCTGCAGTGTGAATACATCTTCATTTAGATCAGTGAGCAACACCCTAGGCAAGTGATTCTTAGATTAAAAAGACCTATTCTGCTATTAAGATCCCGCTGCTGAATCTGAGGTGTTTCACAGATTGCAAGGGTCTTTTCAGCCACAGAAGGCATATCCTGAATTCAACCTGATGTGTTGACTGCACAAGCACACATGCCTGCATACATGGTATTTTTAAGTGTCCATGTTAAGTATTTACAGTTTCACCTTAAAAACATAATAGAGGCAAACAGGACAGCAATTCCTTTCATGAAACACAAGAATGGAAAACTGGATTTACTAGAAACAACAGTTGTCTGCATATAAAAGGGTATCTCTATAGCTCCCTTGATCTCTCTTACTGTCACAAAAAGAGTATGCAAATTAACACCCTTGGACATGCAAATAGTTGTTGCTGCTTCTCTATCTTCTGATACTGTTGAATCTCAATTAATTGTCTGAGCCAGTGGCTAGGCTGGCTGGGGATTCTAAGGGAAGCAGTATTTTAAAAGGGAACTTTTGCAAGCTCTGTTGATTCCTATAGTCACTGCTTGGTTGTGTGTCAGCATTAGTGCTGCCAGATTTTCATAACAGCAATAAGGAAAGTGGAAATCCATGACATGCAGGATTGACAGTCAGGAAGTAGCTGTTAACAAGTTTGTGTTCTTCCAAAATACCAAATGAAAACATTGATTTTGGATAACTTAGCCATGTGTTTCTCTATAAAGTTAACATATTATCCACATTCTTAAACTACATGAAGCACACATTGCTTTATGGAAGGCCTATACCCAGACATCGAGGATTTGTTGACATAAAAGGAAGAGTTTTCCAACCTCCAAATGGGAAAAGAGACCAGCTCTCTGGAAGCTGCCTTGGGTCCCACTCTGGTAGAAAGGCCTCATATAAGATAGATAGATAGATAGATAGATAGTCCAAATTAGCATTGATCAGCAAGTTAACAGGGAAGCAGGAATTGTGCCAGAACTGAGAAGCAAAGATAGGAATGAGAGCCAAAGAAAAACACAACCAAATTTTACCAAAGACAGGGCAACAGCTCTAGTCACAGCCAAAGTCGCAGTCCAAACAAGAAGTCTTTTGCAGCCCTTCCTGTCAGAGAGGTCCAGAACCTAGTCACGGGTTCAGGCAATTAATTGAGATTCAACAGTATCAGAAGATGGACAATCACCAACAACTATTTCCATCTCCAAGGGTGTTAATTTTCATACTCTTTTTGTGACAGTAAGAGAGATCAAGGGGGCTATAGAGACACCCTGACTTCTGTAGCATATTCACCAGTGAATAAAAATCTATCACAGATTCTTTTTTTTTTTTAAAAGAAGAAACAAGGGCAGAGAGAATGAGAGGAATAAACCCTTCTTGCCATTAGCAATATTATATATGGATCCTATGGAATACACTACTGCAGGAGTTCAAGGAGTCAAGTACTGTGTCTGGATAATTTTATGACCATTAATAACATTTGTAGCTGTGCAAGCTTAGATTGGTGATAAGGTTAATTAAATTTCATGCCTCAGGGCACAGGACAAATTCCTGCAGGAGTCAAGAAGGAATTTTCATCCCATTCAGGAAACTGCATAATGGGCTATGACTATTCTGCATATCTTTATATTATGAGACTTTACAGGGAGATGATGCCTGCCTCAGCACATGAACATTTCTTTCTCAGCAGATGCAGGCCTTCCTGGACTGAAACTGGGTACCTCATTGCTATGAAAGGAAAAACAAATGGAAGGAATTGATGGAATGCAGTGCAGGATTATTCAGTAAGTGGATTTTTCTCTTCTGTTATTTAGGTTTTGGTTCCACCATGTAAACTAAGGTTATTCATCCATCCCGTGGAAAGCAGAGTGCAACGTAGTGGCAGGTTTGCCTTCCTGCTCTCTTACTCCTCTAGTTTTAATCCAGAACAGTGCTGTCCAGGTTATTCTCCAAATACTCACATGTCTCTTCCTCTCATAGATTCCTCAATTGGCTTCAAGTTTGGGCCAGGGCTCATTATAAGCTTTTGGTCCTAGTATTTAAGGGCTGCAATCTAACTTCCCCATGTATTTGGCAGCTCAGCTAGCATGGTATGTACCATCTAGAAATTGAAGATCTGCAGACAAAGGATTATTGGCAGTTCCACCAACACATACAGCTCTGTTGAGGCTGCAAGCCTTTCAGGATCTGGCTCCACGTTTGTGGAACAGCCTTTCTTTACACCTCCGTCTGGAGGGGGATCTGATCCACTTTCGTAAAGGGCTGAAGACCTTCCTCTTTGTTTCACTGGATTAAGTTACTGAGCATGTCTAAGGTGGCCAAGATGGGCAGTGGCTAAGGAAGATTTTGTTTGCTTTGTTTTTAGGAAATTAGTATATTATTTTAGTATTTTAGAGTGTGATGTTTTATTGTTTGCTTTTTATTGTATGTTTTGATATACCACCCTTTGGTGGAAAGGGCATTATAAATCATCATCATCATCATCATCATCATCATCATCATCATCATCATCATCATCAAATGATGATTGGAATCCTATTGGACAATGATAAATACATAACCTAGAGTTATGCACTCATGACTGTTATGTATTTACATCATGTGATCAGTGGGTATCTGTTCCCCTGTCAGTATGGAAACAACTGACTGATGGTACCACCTCTCCTTGTGCAAGCAGTCTACAGCATGAAGGTAACTTACAACAGGTGTCCCACTTCTGGCTGTTGCATTGGAGATTAGTCAGGAGAGGGGATGGGCACATTGTTCAGCTGTTTCCTGTTGACTGGCAAACAGACCCCCATCAATTGCAGTGGCTGCTTCCTAGTAAGTGGGGTTATTTTTTGAGTGGGGATATAAAGGATTCACTGCACTGTAACTACACTAGACACTCTCTCCAGTTCTCAGGGCGAGGTTGAGGGATCTCAAGGCGATAGCACTGCCTTGAAGTGTTTGCATGTGCATATTTTTTTCTCAATTTGTGTTTGGATTTGATACACTGCAACTGTGGTTGAAGCTTAACGTGTCATGCTTAATGAAACTATCACATATTTCCCCTTGCAGCATTACTTGTGTCACCCATCTGTAACATCACAAAATGACATCCTCAAGTTTCAGATTTTGACCCTGAAATTTCAGAGCCTCAGGCAGTCCTGATATGGCAATCCTCTCCTCAAATAAGACAGCAATGTTCAATTGTCAGTTCCAATAGTGGCTAACCACAGGTTGTGAGAAGACGATGAGCGGGACATAAACACATTAGCACCATCTCATTTGTGCTCCCAATAAGAATGAATGCATTTCACTGTCTCTAATCATTTTTGATCTGGGGCCAAATCTATCCCTCCTATGTAGGTTGGGTTTCAGGATACGGTTTGAGGGCAAATGATTGTGAGACTCAGGCCCAAAACACATGGGCAATCCGCTCCTTTTGGTATCCCAGTTCAGGACTGTGGCAGCAGGCCAGATTGGGACTGGGCATGTGTGCATGCTGTGGTTGTGGTGTGAATGGTGCAGACTGAGTCTCCCACCACTCTATTTGGCCCATCTGTTTCAGGCCTCAGATCTGCATGTAATGATCAAATTCAAGTCAGAGCTTGAATGAAAGACCAGTAGAAAACGCTGTATGCTACTTTCAGTTCCACAGAGGAAGCAAGTTAGGACATAAAGATGAATGTTATCCTTATGGTGAAGTGGAAGAGATCAAGATTGTTCCTTTATCATGTAAGAATGGCCCCAAGCAAGCAACTTGTTGCCTTCCAGCATAGCCAATCAGGAGGGAGGCTGGGAACTGCACTCCAATAACTTCGGGGTGTGTGTGTGTGTGCTTTGACCACCTCTGTTATGAGGTAGTTTCTCCAGTGCTCTGCACACATTTAACAACTACTATGCAACATAAATTATCCACTCATTAATTTCAGAAGACAGCAAGTTGATAGTTGTGTACTAATGGCTTGCTGTGCATAGAATCAGGAAGGAACATTTCCTTGAGGTCAGACTCAAGAGTAGCTGGCAATGACAGGAACTGTTATATCTCCAATAATTTCTGGGAGGATATCTGTGCTCCTGGCCAAAAGTTTTTAAAAAGCTGGCCCTAATTTTGTATCCATGACTGCCCTATCATTTGAGAAAGCCATTCTCAGAGAGATCGTTCTCATCCATTGTGTCTGAAAAGGTGTTTTTTTTTTATTTTAAAAATTAAAAGTATACCACAAACTCCACCAAAATTGGCTAATTAGCATAGTTAAAATTCCTTATCCCTGCAGCAATCTTTCAAGTGCAGTAGGATTCCAAGCTTGACAAGCTAACTCTGCAGGCTCATGCATAATTTTAACTACCACAGTAGCACATTAATTGCCTGCTCATAAATTTTAGAAAGGAAGATGCATAAATACATCATAACTGTTTGTTGAGACTTAAGGTCAACCTGCAGATGCACGCAGACAGAAACAGGCTACCGCAATGACATATTTACTGTATGCCACTTTAAACTCTCTCTGAAAAGGACTGCCAGTGCTCACAGAATATAAATGGACAGTTTGAAATGCCCTGGCTTAGGCAAGCTGAAACTCTTTCAGTATATGCACACTCTCCTCCACCCTCAGATGCAATGGAAATAACAATGAAAATCAATATTTCAGCACTTTTCAGACGTTAATAGTAAGACAAAGAGCTGGAAGAAACCTATTCAATTATATCCAAGGGTTTAAGAGGAAGTCTTTGAGGTTGGTGGGTGGGGGAGAACTCTACCTGAAACCATCTATAATTCCAGATGTCACCCTTATCTGATAATAGAGTGACTTACCTATCCAAGCTCCCAACTCTGGCAACTAGATATAGGAGACTTCCAACAGCAAGGCTGCCTAACACAAGGAGCTTCTGTCTCAGCAACACCTGCTGTTTGAATAGCATGGCCCTCCATCAATCTTCAGGACTTCTTCAGTCTGCAGGGAAAAGAAAGCAGAAGCCATTTATGAACAAGTGGCAATACAGATACAGGCAAATGTTTATTAACAGGCAATCAATTCTGGCAAGTGATTAATCTGCCCTTGTATAGTTGGCCCTCCATATCCACAGATTCTACACCTATGAATTCAACCATCCATGGCTTGAAAATATTTTTTTTGGAGGGGGAGAATGATACCCCTTATATAAAATGACAAAATAAAGACTTGCCTTTATATTTCCATTTTATATAAGGGGTACTATTTTACTATGCTATTGTATATAATGGGACTTGAGCATCCACATATTTTTTGTATCCACAGGGGATCCTGGAACCAAACCTCAGAGGATATGAAGGGCCCACTAAGTATCCCCAGATCTTTCCCAATGCAACTCACAGGAAAAGCAGTCTAATGAGAAGGCATGCTTTAAATTCTATTGGTACCAAAGTGAAGGGTTTCTGTGGTATCATGGACCATGTAGCAGGAGAATGGAGATGATGGGTGCAATAAAAGCAGCTATACTAGGAACCAGAATTATACCATGCTATCATTTCACCTAAAAAATAACATAGGTTTTTTTTGGGGGGGGGGGGGGGGAGTGTGTTTTTCCCCCAGGCTGATCTTTTGTCTACAAATTATTCTGAAACCCACACATCAAAAAGAGGGAACAGAAACTTTGTGTCACAGATAATGAAGCCCAGGTTCTGGGATTTCAAGGTGGTGTTGGGCTGGCTGGAGCAACCAAACTGTTGCACAAGGTGATCCTGCTTGCCAGAGAACATGGTTCCCTCCAGGGCCATCTCATATTGGCAGTACTTCACTCAGGTTCACAAACAGATGATGCACATCTGTACAGCTGTTGTTCATGTGTTATGGTGGCAGAACTAGTGTAAACATTTGGGTTGCACCTAATTGTGAAGTAATTTAAAACAGTGCCCCTCAAAGTAATGGTCTGTGGCCTGGTGTTGGTTCATGTGATATTGGCTGCCAGTCTGCTGCAAGTCTCTAGGAAAGAAAGAAATAGTTGTATTCTATGTGCACAAGTATGGTGTCAGTCTTTGGCATACTTGGAAAAGCAGCCTGCCAGTTCCCTATTAGTTTAAAATCACTGGTTTAAAATAAAGTACAGTGGGCCCTGTACTGTTGTGGTTTTGTTCCAGGATCCCCTTGCGGAAACCAAAATTCATAGATACTCAAGCCCTATTATATACAGTGGTACATCAAAATGCAAAAGACCATTGCAAAAAAAATGCAACAATGGCTCCTTTTCATTCTGGAGAGAGGTGACCAGTGGGGTCCCACAGGGCTCTGTCCTGGGGCCAGTGCTGTTCAACATCTTTATCAATGACTTGGAGGACAAAATTGGGGGAATACTTATCAAATTTGCAGATGACACCAAATTAGGAGGAGTAGCTAATACTCCAGAGGACAGGATAAAGATTCAAAATGACCTGAACAGACTAGAAAACTGGGCCAAAACTAACAAAATGAAATTCAACAAGGAGAAATGTAAGGTACTGCACTTAGGGCGGAAAAATGAAAAGCACAGATATAGGATGGGGGGGCACCTGGCTGAATGAAACTATGTGTGAAAGGGATCTAGGAGTCCAAGTTGACCATAAGTTGAACATGAGTCAACTCTTCCCCCCCCCCTTTTTTTTTTTCTTTTCTCTTTCCTCTGTTTTCTATCTGTGGATGTATATATGAAATTCTCAATAAAAAATAATTAAAAAAAAAACTCAGTGCGATGCGGCAGCTAACAAGGCCAATACAATTTTAGGCTGCATCAATAGAAGTATAGTGTCTAGATCAAGGGAAGTAATAGTGCCACTCTATTCTGCTTTGGTCAGGCCCCACCTGGAATATTGTGTCCAGTTCTGGGCACCACAATTAAAAAAGGACATTGAGAAACTGGAGCGTGTCCAAAGGAGGATGACTAAAATGGTGAAAGGTCTGGAAAACGATGCCCTATGAGGAACGACTTAGGGAGCTGGGGATGTTTAGCCTGGAGAAGAGTAGGTTAAGAGGTGATACAATAGCCATGTTTAAATATTTGAAGGGATGTCATATTGAGGAGGGAGCAAGCTTGTTTTCTGCTGCTCCAGAGACTAGGACCCGGAGCAATGGATGCAAGCTCCAGGAAAAGAGATTCCACCTCAACATTAGGAGGAACTTCCTGACAGTAGGGGCTGTTTGACAGTGGAACAAACTCCCTCGAAGTGTACTGGAGTCTCCTTCCTCAGAGGTCTTCAAACAGAGGCTGGATGGCCATCTGTCAGGAATGCTTTGATTGTGATTTCCTGCATGGCAGGGGGTTGGACTCGATGGCCCTTGTGGTCTTTTCCAACTCTACGATTCTATGATTCTATTCCATTGCTATGTGTGGATGTGAGAGCAGGACAGTGAAGAAAGCAGACAGAAAGAAAACCAGGTCATTTGAAATGTGGTGCTGGAGAAGAGCACTTAAGGTATCATGGGTGGCCAAAAAGACAAACAATTGGGTCCTTAACAGAACAAACCATAATTCCCCTTAGAAGCCAAGAATATCAAATTGAGGCTGTTGTAGTGTGGCTACATAATGAGAAGGTATGGATCACAGGCAGAGGTAGAAGAAGGAGTGGAAGACAGCATGCCAGGTGGATGGACTCAATCAGGGGCGTGGTGTTATCAGTACGCTGGTGACACCTAAATATGTTTCACTGTGTCCATGACTGATGCAGTGACCAAGGATGGCATCTCTCCTCTAAATGCCTGTCTGGAGTCGGTAATGGGCTGGATGAGGGAAAACAGACTCAGTTTGAATCCAGAGCAAACGGAAGTGCTCGTGATAGGTTCCCCGGGCCCGGGGATGGATATTTGTCCACCTGTCCTGAACGGGGTCACGCTCCCCTTGAAGGACTCCGTTCACAGCTTGGGGGTGCTCCTGGACTCATCGCTCCACCTTACATCTCATGTGGATGCGACGGTCAGGAGCACCTGTTATCAGCTTTGGCTGATACGCCAGCTGCGACCCTACCTGGGCCGGGGGGACCTTGAAATGGTGGTACACGCTCTGGTGACCTCTCGGTTGGATTTCTGCAATGCGCTCTACATGGGGCAACCCTTGTACCATACTCGGAAGCTACAATTGGTTCAGAATATGGCAGCAAGACTGGTCACTGGATCCTCCAGGGCCAGTCACATAACACCTGTGCTGAAAGATCTACATTGGCTGCTTATTCGCTTCCAGGCGCAATACAAGGTGTTGGTTATTACCTATAAAGCCCTAAATGGCTTGGGACCAGGGTAACTGTTGAAAGTTCCAGATGCTAAAATATTCTGCGACAGCACAGAGAGCGTTCTCCGTCTCGGCCCTGCAGCTCTGGAACTCTCTTCCCGGTGAGCTCCGCTTGGCCGCCTCCCTTGACCTATTCAGGAAGGGGTTAAAAACCTTCCTTTTTCAACAAGCTTTCCCCTAATCGACGTAATATCTGCTCCCCCTCCATCGCACTTGCACTTTAAGCTAGATATGTGAGTTTTTTAATTTGTAATTTTTAACTTGTTTTTATTGCTGTTTTATTGCTGTATTTGTTTATTGTGGAATTGTACATTTATGTACTTTGTAACCTGTCTTGATCTACCAAGGAAAGGCGGGCTATAAATAAAGATTTTCTTATTATTTATTTTTTATTATTATTATTATCATAGGCATGGATTTGCAGGGACTGAGCAGAGCTGTGGAGGATAGGGAGCCTTGTAGATGTCTCATCCACAGGGTCACCATGAGTCTGTTGGGGTGCGTGAAACAGATCACAGCAAGGTTGTGGAGGTACAGCAACAAAAATATAGCTTTACTTAGCAGAGTCAAAAATAGTCAAAACAAAAAACATAGCAATATGGCTAGGTACAAACAAGCTTAGCAAAAGATGCAAAAACCATGATAGCATAGCTTCCTGCATATTAGCATAAAGAACACACATATGTACTCCTAATCTCTAAGCAGACTCTTAGAGCAGTTATAGTCTGCTGATTGATTGACTATCACAGTCACGTGGCCTGATTGGCCAATTACTCTACTAATTTACAATGCAGGCTTACCTAACATGGTTATACCTGCTATTTACCACACCTTTATCCAGTCACAATTTACAATGCAAACTGGCATACCCTGACAGTTGGAGTCGACTTGAGGACAGCTAACACCAACAACAAACAGCAAACTGGTGTCCCATATATAATGGCAAAATCAAGATTTAAGTTTTGGAATTTGTATTTTTTTAAAAAATATTTACAAGCCATGGATAGTTGAGTCTGTGGATAAAGAATCTGTGGATCTGGAGCGCGAACTGTATGGGTAGGTAGGAGGTTGGAAAAGTTGTTTATTTATTTTTTTGGACAACAACTCCCAGTGGTGGTACTGGCCAGGGAATTCTGAGGCTTTAATCCAAAAATTAACTTTTTTGAGCTCTGACTACTAAACCACATACACTTCCCCCAAAATTGCTTTACCTAGCAGGAAAAGTACAAGTTACTCCAGTTTGGCTTCCCTTTCAAGTTTTCACTTTGGCAATCCTATGTTTAAGTGATGTTTCATTACTGGAAGAGTTGGTTTTTCATTTGAGCTCTAAACAGTAAACATAAGCATTTCTACTCAGAAATAAATTCCATTGATTTTAGTGAGGATTATTCTTGGAATAGGAAAACTTAAATTCAGTACACACTGCGACTCCTACTAAATTCAGTGGGACTAATTTCTGAGTAGACATGCAGAAAGTTGTGCTCTAAGAAACTGTGCTTCAGTTATTCATGCAAAAATAAGAGTAAGCACCTTGCATAAACATGTGGATCTCATTAATGTCATCACTTTGTCATGAACACAGCTACAGATATGGGGGGGGGGGGGAAGAATCAATGAGATAATTCAGATTCATTTTCAGTCTTTACTTTGTGTACATATAACAGCTCCAAGCAAATACAACTCTCTTTAAAAGAATTACATCTTTTAGGTGTGTGTATAAGCAAAGGTAAGAAGTAGAAAGGATATAAAGGCAAGCAATACCATGCCGACAGGTAGATAATCAACCCTTTTTACATTTCTTTAATGTTTTAATTGCACATGACAATGCCATCTTTATCTCATTACTGTCAGCAACAGATCTAATGAATTGAAATCTAATGGAACATTTGAAAATAAACTCCTCAAAAATGAACTATCTTCATGTATTTTATTTACTTTTAAGGTTCCATTTGCTTTTAAGGTTTCATCCAAGTTGCTGCATTTTTAAAGCTTCCTGAAAAGATCTTCCTATGAATTCCCATTAGAACTGTTCACACAGGTGGATAAATTATTGGAAAAGAAATATTCTGAAGACCAGTATATAAAATACAATAAACAGTGTCATGCTAGTAATGAAGGTTTGAGTGAGACTTCAGTATCTATATCCTGGCACTAGATACACGTGTGGAATAAAGAAGCGGGACTGGACAGCTCCAAGGTACAGAGGTTTATTTACAGTGCTAAGTAGAAGCTACATACAAGAGCAGGAACTGTACAGACAGAGTTCCTCTCTGAGCAAACAATAGCTCAGTCACAGACTCACACAGCAACTCACCAACTACCCATAATCACTATCTGTAACCCGCATTGTTTACCTTTAGACACAGCCTTATATCTCCTTGGCTGATGTAACCACTCCAGCACATGGCATAAGCCATTAGCACATCCTGCTGAGTCATACACACACAGGTGTATAGCAGAATCCACATCATGGTGTCTGGCCTCAAGGACATTTATATACATGTCCTGGCCTTGTCAGTCACACCACACACAGACTTAGCAGTTTACAGAAGTTAATTTTCCACAGCCAACATGGCTGACAAACATATGTCCCCAGGCAAAGATATCATAAGAAGGATGTTCATAAGAAAAGCTGTATTTCTCAAACAAGAAACCCACATGGTGGATAACATGACTGAATCTTTAATAGTGAAGTGAAGGGTTATATGAAGTGAACCATTCTGAAGATCTTTAACTGGAGTGACACATTTAACAGAGCCAGGAAGAACTCAGTAAGGAGACGCTGGGCTTTCTTGGAAAAGGACATGGCAGGAGGATGAGAGAATGTTGTATAGTAAGGAAGGATTTAAAGAAAGTTGATGAACTGAGGTGAGAGGAGTAAAAAAAGAGAAAGAAAGAAGGGAAGAGGATAGAGGTAAAGACTCTAGAGTGGTACAGGGGAGATTAGAAGGAATTTGGAAAGGAAGATATAGAAAAGAAGATATAAAGAGAATATAGAATTGGAAAAAAGTTGGAAGGTTGGAATGTATTAATTCAAAAAAGATAACAAATGTCTATCATTCATTCTGAAACTGATTTTGTTGTTTTGCTATTTTTACTTGCTCTTACCTGTATATAAGAAAAGCTTATACAGATGCACATTGATAGATATACTGTATATGGTAATATAATCTTTACTCTTCCTTTGTTGCTATTGTTGAAATCTGTGTTTAATGTACCACTGACTCAAGATGTGATGGTTTGAATGTAAATTTCTTATATTTAATATGTATGTTTTTAACATTTAATAAACATTTTTCTATATATATAAAAGAAAAGGACATGGCAATGCTCATTTCTGATTCCTCCTCATTTCAATTTACATAGACATATTTGTTGTGTTAAGCATTCAGGGGCGGTTTGGCACTCCATCTATAGTATGTTGAGCCATACTGCTAGAGGGAAATAATACAGCTACTCCTGGTGCTTCACAAGTCTTTTGTGTCCTTAATAGATTTCCATTTTTTTTTTAAAAAAAAATTCACATAGTCCCATAGGATCATGATGCAGTTCTATCCTTTTCAGTGTGCCTTTCTTGAAAGCAAATTTCACCAGCAGGATGACTAGTTTTAGCATGAACTTTTTAAACTTAGAAAACTTTAAACACCATTTTTTTTCTCCTGGTTTAAGGAAGTTTGCTAGGACAAAGTCTGACATCCAGTTTGCCATGGAAAAAGCACAGCTGCAACCCTGCTTCCTGTTTACTCATAAAGAAACATCAGAAGATCCATGCTGGCCCATGTAGTCCAGATGCCTACAATAAGCCTATAAGCAAAACATGAGTAAAATAGCACCCTCCTGTGCCCCTACAACTGATATTTAGAGGCATCGTTATTAACTGTTGTCAAATCAACTTCACTGTAGGACAGATATATAAACGAGTGACCTCAAGTATCATTGTCATCAACAGCCCTGCTTAGGTCTTGCATACTCAGGGCTGTGGCTTCCTTGATTATCTTTCCATATGTAAGATGCTCTTCCTCTTTTCCTACTGCATGCCACCTTCCACTTTTCTAAGGTGCCTCTGGCACTCGAGGTCTATGTGGCTGGGACCACTAACAATTTTATTCCCCAGGTCTTGTGGTCCATGTGGCCACTGCAATATATGTGAATGGCTTATAACATGGAGGAATTCTTTCCCATGGAATGATTTCATTCTAAGACTGCTGACACTGGTACAGATTTGGAAACATACAATTAAATGGCTTCACTTCAACTATGCAGAGCTCCCTTTCTTTCTTTCTTTCTTTCTTTCTTTCTGCAGCAAAAGCACTTTTGTTATAATATATGGACTACATCTGAGAACTTGATTTAACAAGAAAAAATGCTTGTTGTTGTTCCTAGCTGCCCTTGAGTCAACCTTGATTCATAGCAACCCTGTAGATGAGACATCTCCAAGTCCCGCTATCCTCCACTGCTCTGCTTAGGTCTTACAAATTCATGCATGTGACCTCCTTGATTGAGCCTTCCTCTTTTTCTTCGACCCTCTACATTTCCTAGCATTATTGTCTTTTCTAATGTATGTCAGCCTCAGTTTCATCATCTTGGGTTCCAGGAAGAGTTCAGGTTTGATCTGTTCAAGGACCCATTTATTTGTCTTTTGGACTGTCCATGGTATTTGTAGCACTCTTCTTCTGCACTACATCTCAGATAAGTTGATTTTCTTTTTATTTACTTTCTTCACTATCCACCTCTCACATCCATACATGGTGATGGTGAACACAATGGATTAGACAATTCTTACTTTAGTGGTCTGTTGTATATCTTTACTCTTTAGGATCTTTTCTAATTCTTTCATAGCTTCCCTTCCCAATCTTAGTCTTCTGATTTCTTTACTGCAGTCATCTTTCTGCTCTTTGTTTGATCCAAGGTATGGGAAATATTTATTTCAATTTCCTCATTGCCTAGTTTGAATTTAGGCAGATCCTCTATGGTCATTATTTTGATTTCTTTATGTTCAGCAGCAAGCCTGCCTTTGCACTTTCTTCCTTGACCTTGCTTAGTAATTTTCCAAGTCCATGATGCTTTCCACCAGTATATGGTACTGTCTGCATATCTTAGATTGTTGATGTTCTTTCCTCCTATCTTTCCTCCTCCTTCTTCTAAGCCTAAACTTGCTCTTCATATGATATTTTCTGCATACAGGTTGAACAAGTAGGATGGTAATATGCAGCCTTGCCTGACTCCCTTGCCAATTGAGAACCATTCTGCTTCTCCATATTCTATTGTAACAGTTGCCTCTTGTCTTAAGTACAGATTTCTCATCATGACTATCTTTCTATATATGACTGGAGTCTATGTTGCAGAATTTTAAGAAAAAGTTTTCTTGTGTGGTAAATTAATGTTTGGTTCTATAGTTGCTGCAGTCTTTTCTGTCTCCTTTTTTTGTGGCTGCGGATGTGTATTTAATATTTCCAGGCTGTTGGCCACCATTTTGTTTTCCATATTTGTTGGCATATTTTGTTTAACACTTGAGTTGATACTGTCTATATGGATTGTTATCAATTGTATTATTACTAAAAGTAAATGACATTATTACTAAAAATAAATGACAATATGAAGAAAGAAGATCCATAGTCCCTGAGCACTTGTGTAAGTACCCTTGGAGCTAATTACTGGTATAAATGGTGGCTGAAACTCATAATCCTATTGCACCTTAATGCCTACCAGAATAAAGGATATATTTTAGACTAATCTAAAATAAGATATGTCAAGAAATAAAAAACAAGATAGTAAGGCCCAAAACAGACAGGCTGAAAGTGCCGTGCTGGTGCCGAAATTAGGTTTCTAGAGCGCAGAACCCTAATATGTATGGACAGCACCATCTTTACATGGTGCCGTCCATATGTGGCTCGTGTGCATGATGCAAGAACAGTGCTGCATCCGCATCGCCAGGCACCACGTTTGCATCTCGGACGTGTCACAGTGCGCCAATGGCTACTGCAGTTTGGCTGCTGTGGTGTCCCTCCGGAGGGAAACTGGGCACCTCCAGCCCATTCCTTTGGGGCATTCTGGATTGCCCTTTAATTTACATTTCTGTTGAATTCTTCAGGTATCAATACTCACTGAAATTTGCTATTTTGTCATATTATTTGTTCCACTTAAAAAACAAAACAAAAAATGACCAGAGAATCAATCACTTGGCTCTGCAGCAGGGAGGACCAAGGAATAGCAAAAGTCACTAGTTTTGTTTTGGCGAAATAAAGTGCATGCCACGGGTGGAGATCTTCAGTCCTCCAGATGTTGATGAACTGCAAGTTTCATCATCCCTCACCACTAGCCATGTTAATAGAAACTGGGGTCTAATAGTGTCTGAAGGCCCATTGTTTCCCCAACCTGGCTGTATGTTGCATATGCAATACATTAATATTTTGGGCAGTTGCTTGCTCAAAGCTTTGGAGCACCTTTGGGCAAGATACATTTGGTTGATTTCCTTCCAGGAGGAGGCTACCTCCTCCTCACTTTGGTTACTTATGACCATCGGCTTGCCCTCTTATCTGGCCCGTATCTGTCTGAAGTTGTACCATCCAGTACAATAGTGCAAGTCATGAATGCTGCTCTATGTGGCTGCTTCAGTTGTATGGAGAGGTAGTCAAGACTAGCAGCTAGGGTAGGAACTGCCATTGGCTGGTGGTGTCCTCCAGTGTGGATCATGATAGGTATTCAAAAACATATCTCCATAAGGCCAGTCTCAGTTGCCAATGCTAACTCTTATATTCAGAGTTTACGTTGCCATATACAATATGAGCTGAAGGCAGTGTGCAGAGGAAGTAAGAAACATAACAAATTAAAGCATATTAAATGGAAGTGATCTACCCAAGGTATATTTCTGCGAGAAGCTGCATGGATAATCTACATCCACCTTCAAAGGGGTCAGGGAAATTCCTCCACCTGAGCTCCTCTTTTCTTATTAAGGTGATTAATCTGAAGGACTGCTGCAAACTGCTGCATAAGAACAAGACATTGAGGAAAGGCATGATAAGCTAGGAAAATATAAGCAACTATTGAATTATGGTGTGACAAAACAGATTAGACTGTTTTAACAGTTGAAGAATTAAACACAAATTGAAAGATACTTTTGTTACACACCTTAAGTTACACCAGATGTAACACCAGTTTTAGGATCTAAAGGCTACTATAACACCAATGGGCTTTGCATCATCCTAACAGTTCCACAAACACTTCAGAAAACTATAGGGGAATAAACCTAAAGATACAATGACATTTTCAGATATGCAGAATGTTGAACAAAAACAGGCAGCTATAATATGCTGGAAATAACTACAAGGGAAAGTAAAATGTCATTGCAGACTTTTCAGAGGCACACTTTGGTTTGGTTTGCAATAATCAATGGGGACACTTGACTGTGTGAAACCTGTGTAGAATTGTCACACCATCCTCACAATAAAATGTATAAGAGAATTAGAATGATAAAAAATATCCAAAGGTATAACTTTGGTAATTGAGATAAAGCAAACATTATGGTTACACACAAAAACTCTCAGGCTCAATCCATGGCATCACCAGCTAGGGTTGGGAAATGCCCCAGCTTTTTACCCTGGAGAACCATTGCTTCAGTGCAGAAAACACCAAGGCTAGAAATACCTCATTTGTGGTTAACATGGTGAACATTTATATTGGCCCTATGGTCCAGCATAAGGCAGTTTTTGTATTCTTAGAAGTAATCACATAGGATAAGTCACAAAATCTGCCAATATAGTATATAAATATATAAATATACACTGGGCCCTTACCTTACACGGGGGATCTGTTCTGGGCACACACACCGCACATAAGGCAAAAATCGCATATGCTCGAGCCTCACTGAATATAATGGGGTTCATGCTCATGGCGTGGGACAGAACACACACCATTCATTTTATTACAGCAGGGCTTCAGCATAAGTCATATTAAAACCAGATTGTAACATATCTCATTAAAACACATATACCAGCACAATAGTTAGCAAGATCCAGCACATTATGTGATGGGATGGGACATAGGCATGTTACAGACTGGCCCATGAGGCGCCGTCATTGCGCACAAGGGGTGGCGCGTCCTGACGCACCTTGCCCCTCGCGCGTAATGACTATGTCAAAATGGCGGCGGCCGTTCCACACGGCCGCCGCCATTTTTACGTAGTGGACGCTCTGCGTCCACACGTCGCACCCCGGAAGTGACGCCACAAGTGTGTGACTAGCACCTCGCCGCGTCTCTTCCAGGGCCCAGGAAGGAGTGCGATTTTCGTGCTCCTCTGCAGCATCTGGGAACCGCGCCATTTGGCTGCTGCGGTTCCTGGATGCTGCAACTGGCGGCGGCGGTAGACCGCTGCTTCTCGGCAGTCTGTAATGGGCCTTACATAGCCAAACACCTGTCTAAATAGAAGAGACCTATGTTAAAAAGGCATATGCTAAAGTCCTTGATCTATTTTGTGTGGGTATCGTATTTATATCTTATGTTGTTACTGTTTTTCAAGTAATAGGAATCTGCCAAATTAAGACACATATAAGCAAATACACACCGACACAAGCCTACATTTTTAAATCACAGTAAAATAAGACCATTTATTGACTTTTCATGAAAGAATCTTGACACTTATATAAGTACATTATAAAGGTTTTACAATATGAAATGAAAATGCCACCATTTTTAGAAATGAAATAGTGGTTTTGTATCACTACAGAATTACTACAGAATTTTTGCATATTGTAAATACATGTATTGTCAAGATATATGCTGCTGAAAGTTATTTTCAATATGATTTTGTTGTTGATAATGCAAACATGTAAGCTCACAGATACAGTTTCCACAGCTATCCCAATCTTATATCTGCAGTTGTGCATCATTACATCTATGTAGAAACTGCCTTGCATTGATGATACAATAGCACCATCCAGATCTTAGGAAGAAAAAAAAATCTGTTTTGGACTGAAAGTCTCAGGATCCTCACATTAAGAACTCACAGATACTATAGACTATCTACAAGTTTGTACAGTGGATCCTTGTTATACACTAGGGTTTGGTTCCAAGATCCCCTGTGGATAACAAAATTTGTGGATGCTCAAGTCCCATTAAATATAATAATAGCAAAATGGTGTCCTTTATAAAAATTGGAAAATCAAGGTTTGATATTTGAAATTTATACTTTTTTTTGAACATTTTCAAACCATGGATCCTTGAATCCATGTATAAAAAATCTGTGTATAAGAAGGGCCAACTGTACAAAGGAATAACATACAATCTGCCCTCTGTGTGCATGTTAAGCATTATATTGTCATATTTAAAGTACAAATGATATAGATTTTTTAAAAAAATATTAATGTTGTATTCACTCATTTTTGCTACGAATACATAACTACAGTGGACCCTTGTTATACACTGGGGTTTGGTTCCAAGATCCCCCGTGTATAACAAAATCTGTGTATGCTCAAGTCCCATTAAATATAATGGCATAGCAAAATGGTGTCCCTTATAAAAAAAATGGAAAATCAACGTTTGATATTTGAAATTTATACTTTTTTTGAATATTTTCAAACCATGGATGCTTGAAACCGTGTATAAAAAAATCCATGTATAAGAAGGGCTGATTGTATATTACATCTGAAAATGTTGCAGATGCAGGAAAATTAAGGTTGTATCTGCATAGTACCTTAGCAAGACTGAATGTCAAGTGAGTGCAATATACCTTGTGCCCTTCCTTCCTTCCTTCCTTCCTTCCTTCCTTCCACAGCGATATGCTTCACAGAATCAGAAGCTACATGTCTTCAGATTAATTAAAATCTGGGAGCTGTTTCAAATTCACTTCCCTCCTATCTATTATGGAAGTAGTATTTTAAAGAAATAGACATGCTGGAATTCAGTTAGACTTGAAAATGTTAATATATGTTCAAATCACTGAGAAGGAAACAAATGACAGTCACTCATGCTGGAAATGTGGTTTAATGCTACATTACAACTGCTGCAATAATTATGTAGATTCTTCTATTATTACTAACAGCACACAAAAATCACACAGCACAAGAAGGGATAGAGATACTACTTGCTATGTGTATCAATATTTCAAAGGTTTAGGAGAAAATAAGGTTATGAACTCAAGTGCTCCTTCTGAAATCTAATTTTTATTTTCAGAAGAAGAGTTGGATTGAAATCACATAGCTAATGCAGTAATGATGAAACAATACAGACCTTAGGACCATTTCACACACAGCTTTTATCATAGTGAACACAGGCAGAAAGTGATCACAAAACAACAAACTTCTTTTAACTCAAGAAAGGGAGCAAGGCCATGGGTTGTTCAAGAAAGACACACTCTCTCTCTCTCTCTCTCTCTCTCTCTCTCTCCTGGTTAATGGTGAACTTAATCTGGGTCTAATCAAACATCTTGTTGGAGTGTTTTACTTATCTTTTCAAACCTTTGTATGCCCTTTAAATGAATTTATATTGCTTTATATGGTGATTTTAATTATTTTTACATTTTTGTGAAAGTTTTCAATTGACCCTCTCTGGGAGTCACCTCGAGTCCCACTGTTGGAGAAAGACAACGTATATTAAACAAACAAACAAGCATTTTTTTCTTGACCTCCAAATGTGGCCACCCATGAGAGACTCTAGTTCACATATGCTATGCATCACTTGATTGTAGTATCAGTTGTAAATGAAACACTGCAAATATAGTACTAAAGACAGATCTTCTATGGTGAATCACTTCACACCCGTGAAATTCTTCTTAGTGTAGTTAGTTCTCACATTCTGAAGCCTGTGACCAAATAAGGTGCATACATGTGTGAACAAGGCCTTAGCATGAATTAAATACATTCCAATCAAAAAGTGTGACTTGGCTGTATTAAAACTGTATTTAGAATGATGCCTATTACCCAGGAAGCACTGCACAATTGTTTCCGTTGCATATTCTTGCCAATTTTGAGCCCCTAGCCTTCAGCCATGAAGCATAAACATACATAAGATGGTCACTTAAATCCTCTGCCTTCTCTAGTTAAAGGTTAGAAAACTAGGCTGAAAAACCCTCCTCTGGAAGTCCCTGGAGTGTCACCATGAGGAGAGACACTGAGCCAGAAATGGGCTAAAGAATATGAGGCCTGTTACAGACTTCCAAAATAAAGGTGCTTCGGGTCTCTTTGGAGGTATGCTATTTAAATGATACATGCGTCCTAAGAGTCAGGAGGTCGCGCCAAAGCCACACTCCATTCCTAAGGACTGGAGTGCAGCTTTGGTGCAGCTTCTGGATTCTTAGGATGCATGCATCATTTAAACAGCATACCTCAAAAGAGACCTGAAGCAGCTTTATTTTGGCAGTCTGTAACAGGCCTGAGTTAGCATATGGTAGTGTATAGACAGTATGTTAAAAGCCATGTATCTGATTTAACATTACAATGATGCTCCCTTGTGACAAGTTACTCTTTCACAAAAAGCCACTTCCCCAAAATTAAATACTTACCCTCATAAGCATTCTGCTAAATAATAAAAAATACATATAGAGGCAAGTGTATAAAACATTTAGACTATTTCCCCATAATGTAAAACTTGCCTACAAAGTATTGACTAATAATGTAAATTCCAGTGGGCCAAGCTTTGATTCATTGTTCAATACAATTTTACTTTCTTCTGCTCCTCTCTCATGGGAAGGATGGGTTTGATGACATTTTGCCTAGCCCAGGGATTTGCAAGCACCATCAGCTGAAATGCTCATAATTGCTCTGCTTTCATTAAATTTGGAAACCATAAAGACTTTCTCCTTCGATGCTCTCTCTAGGGTGAAATGTGAAAACTAAATTTATCTCATGAGCAAGCGAGCAGGTTTTTCTGCAGCAAAGACATGTAGAGCAGAGAAATGTAGATTTCATTTACAATTTACTTTGTGGAATAGCTTAGCTCAGCAACTATTTACTAGGTCTACATAGCTCAGGGAATAATCTATAGATCTTGTGGTTGGGAGTTGGGAGCTTTTTTTAAAGGGTTGCATGTAGAATAGATGTAATTTTGCTATCTTAGGCAGCTCCTTATCCTCACTTGCAGTTGCAGAGGGAAGCAAGCCAGCTGTGGAGAGTTGTTTCATACTGCTCACTCAGTCCAAAAGATAAAGTAGCTCCCATTTCCAGATTGTTCACAAGGCCCTTAAAATAGTGGCACATAGTATGGAGGAATCAAACGGAAGCCCCCTCCACACACACTCAGGGTCAAAATAAATGTTTAAAGTAATACTCTGTCCAGTGACAATAGGAACAAGTACAGTATGTGTGATCAGCTTCTAGGAAAAAAGCAAGCAAGGGGACATTGCGATGGCAATGAAGAAAGACAATGGGAGAAGCATATTCTTTTTTTAAAAGGAGAAGCAGAATCTGCAACAGCCAATTGGGCTCAGTTAAAGCTTGCATTATGGAGCTGGCTGGCAGCCAGCAGGCACAAGGGTCTCATTGCCTGTGTGCCTGAGATTTGTGTGCCATATGCATATATCCTCAATATAGCTACGTGTCAGAGTAAAATTGCCTTGAGTGCTGTTTTTATGTCCTAGTTTTTTACTTGTGCCTTGGTTTTTTTTTTTTAAAGATAATGTTGCATACTTGCTGAGTGGGAGTGAATTAAAGGTAAGAATCACTGTCCTAGATATTACATTACCTAGAGGGCCTCTGGTGTTCCATGCTTTTTTCTTGTTTTGAAGGTATATATAACTGTCATGGGGAAACCAATGTGCACATATGATTTGCTGTGTTTGTTATGTGACCTCAAGTCAAGCCTGAGATTTATGGTGACCCTATCTTAGGGGTTTACTTGGCAAAATTTGTTCAGGAAGAGTTTGCCACTGCCTTCCCCTGATAAAGGAGTTTAGCGCACAGCCCCTAAAACGGGCCCAGTGTGTTCTAAACGTGAACGCGTGTGGGCATGCATGGAACAGGATGGGGCCAAGTACCCCATTTGATCGCATGCTGGAGCACCGCCTTTGCCTCTGGGCATTCCAGTTGCGTCCCTGTTCTGTCCCAGAGGGTGCCATTTCTGGGAACTGTTTCTAAGCGTCCCCAGAAATGGCGACCTCTGGGACGGAACAGGGATGCAACTGGAACGCCCGGTGGCAAAGGCGGCGCTCCAGTGTGTGATAAAATGGGGTTCTTGGCCCCATTCCATTCATGTTTAGAACACACTAGGCCCGTTTTAGGGGCCATGCGATAAACTTCAAAGTGTGACTCACCCAAGGTCACTCAGGAGATTTGTATGACTGATTCAGACCCTGGTCTCCTGGAAGCCTAGTTCAACTCTCACACTACTAAATTACTCTGGCTCTTTATTATATGACCAGTATATTGGAAAATTACAAGAAGCCTTTATATGGAAGTATATAGTGACTGTACAGAGATTGTTCAAAGTGGTATGGAAGATATTCCATGATGAAATATCAAAAAGCACCCCATGATGGGGATCATAAGTTATTAGTTTCTTTTACTTGCTTAGCAACAATGCAAGTAGTGAACTTTTTAAAGCTAAGATTGGCATAATGTATGCTTTTCCATACAATGCGTTCGTGGATCAAAGACTACAAAACGTGCTCTTTCAACATAATGCTATAGACAATTGAGCTGGGGGGGGGGTAATGTAATCCTTAGCAGAAAGCTTCCCCCCACAAATGCTGTTATTTTTTTAAAAAAAAAATGAATCAAGAATGTCAGAATAATTTTGTATACTTGAAATTATTACAGAAAGAATTAGTATTAGTACAGCAATTTCAGGGCCAGGATAAGTTCTCAAGGGTCTGCATGCCATTCAGGACAATGAAGCTGACAGGAAAGAAGAGAGCAGAATGACAGCTTGGACAAGCTTGGTTCACATCAAGGAGATAGCAAGTGGGAAGGTCATCGTGTGGCAAGGTCCAAGAGTGGGAGGTTGGTGAATAGAATAGTCAGCTGCTAGAGCTGTAGTATCTAAACAATCCTGAGTTTAACAGCAACAATGCCCTGGCAAAGGCTAAACCTCAAATGAGCTTTTTATACTCTGATCAAGCAACAACTGCAGGAACTCTGTTCCTTATACTGAATGTGTGAGGAATTTAAATCTGCAGTGCTGTGGTTCTGAACTTCATATTTCATCATCACAGAACAGCAGTTATTATTTGTTGAATTTTGAAACCAGTACCTCTAGGGCAATGCTTACAGTTTTAGGTAGTTGACTGAATATGGATGAGATGTGAAATTACAGTGAAGATGGGTAGAAAAAATAATCGAGCAAGTTTTTCCAAATCAATGAATCCCAGAAATAAAGAAACTGATGTAGCTAGCCCACAGTTCTTATATCTCTTTAGCTGTATCTATTCACAAAGAACAAAATATTAAAATGACTTATCTCAGCTCCATCAGCCACAAGCTGGGCTGCTATGATGTCACAGAATGTGCAACATTCTAATTGCTAACACTAGGGACGAAAAGATTTGTGCCCTCTTGGTGGGAAAAGAAATCTAAGGCTGGCCATACTGAAATTGTGATTCACTATGTGAGAGTGTTACCCAAAGAAAGATGGGAGGAGTGGCCGGGGGGGTGGGGTTCTCCACAACTGTGTCAGCTTCATTTTAAATGTTGGGGGAAATTAGCTTAAGCTTGAGAGAAGCAGGGCAGCTTTAGGATTGTTTCCCCCTGTGTATACTGGTACTCACTAAGGCAGGCTTCAAGTGTGGGTGAATGTAAGAAGGTTTTATTTAAAAATATGCAAGAGTGCAAACAAACACATGATAGTAATTCAAACAGAGAAAGCATTCAGAGCCAACTGAAATGGGAGTAAGGAGATAGGACAGGGAAGATTTAGAGTTGCAAAGAGGGGATAATTATCTGTCTGAAGAGTAGACCACTGAAAGCGGGAGTGGCTCAGACTGGGTCTGAGGATGACAAAGCTCATACACGGATTACAGACTGGGAACTAATTGTATGTGTACTGTGTATGCAAGGAGGCTAGGTTTCAGGACCAATATTTATATCTGAGATCCTAGCCTCAAAGAGAGTGCTATCTTGCAAGGTAACAAAGACCTGATGGTCTTCCCAGGAATTGACACTGGCTGATGGCTTTAACTTTAGGGTTACACAAACAGTGATTGGATGAAGACAACATCAGGGTGAAGAGATAGGACAGTTGGCTGGGAACATGGCAGTGGGTAGGTAGGAAGCTCTGGCTTACTCAAATGAGACCTCCTTTGTCACTTGGTTCAAAAGGAATTGTAGAGGGCCTGAAGGGAGAAAGGAACAATCAGTACACATATTTAGCTTTGATTGAGGCATTATCTGGGTCTTACACATGTCACTGAGTCTGTACTCCTTTCTCACGGGGTATCCATCTGGTGTTCCAAAGGACATCATCACCTCTTAAGAACATGCTGGCTCCAGATATGAAAATATGGAGATCCCAATTGGGTGCACTAACAAGAAAATGGTGTGCATGTGATTGGGATGTGATTAGGGCTATGTGAGCACTATGTATTGTATGTGAGTAGGTGTAGGAACTGCAGATGGGAGGACTGAATGGTGCACCAGCAATTTGGGGACACGTGTAGTGAAGATATTACAAATAAAACTGCAACAAGAAAGATGCAGTAAAAAGTAACACCACTTAGTACTTCTTGTAAGGATTACAATGTTTTCCTACATTTATCCACTTGCATATTGGTTAAATATTCAACCTGCATATTAACCCATCGCAAAACCAGGCCTTTCTTTTTTAACAATTCAGGAATGACTTAAGCATCATTGATATAAATTTACAAGGCTGCCCTTCTTAGAAAAACAGTTTTAGAAAAACTATTCACATATAAATGGAGTGTTCTGTTCTGCTTATTTGTTGGATTTAAAGGGTGAGATGTATGGGGCTCATACAAGGAACGGACACCCTAAAGGGATAAAATAGTTGAAGTGGAAACAAAACCATCTCACTCAGTTTTATCAAGTGGCTCCCAGTGTTATCTCTTTGTTTCTTTCCGTAACCATAAAATAAAAATTGCTTTGAATAAAAAGGGTTCAAGTTTATGAATTATAGAGCTTATTACTGATCTGTGTTCATCCTCTTGAGATTCACTGCAGGAAATGCTTTGAGCAAATTTGAAATTTTGAAATGGGTTCTCCATTTCTGTATCTCATTCAGCTTTTGATATTGTGCATACATTATTTATCATAGCTCACCACTCTTTCGTTAGCTCGAGCTGTCCTCTGGCACCATGTCAGCAGAATGATGTTCATTTTGCATTTGCAATTACCAAACTTAAAAGAAAGTCAGTTTAATCCTGCCTCTGTTAAGCTCTCTCATTTAACAGATTGTTAAGGACTGAGATGTGAACAGAATACAGTTGTGACCCAGAATCCTAATTATTCCTTTAATCTTGCAATTTCTGTGGAATATATAAGTGCAAGTTTATCTAAGAAATATTTCTTTTCTTTTAGAGGAAGAGATAAAAAGGTTATTCTCCCCCCCCAGCACCCCCACATTAAATTGCCATTAGAGTAGTTCCTCTTATCATACTGTGAAGATGATTTCTAATG
The DNA here is from genome assembly GCF_019175285.1 of Sceloporus undulatus. Taxonomy (NCBI): domain Eukaryota; kingdom Metazoa; phylum Chordata; class Lepidosauria; order Squamata; family Phrynosomatidae; genus Sceloporus; species Sceloporus undulatus. The sequence goes on along the minus strand of NC_056522.1, from coordinate 107,496,269 downwards.
TAGTTCTATTTGGAGCCCTGTTTCTCCACTACTTCATCTGCAAAAGTGTGAAAGAATCACCTAGTTGTCATTTCTCTTCCAATAAATAAAATATATGCCTGAGAAAATTCTGTTTTCTTCTGGCTGAATTCCTCTCTTGCTATTCCCATGTCATGCCTGTCTCTTCCTTCTGCCCCTTGCCCTGCCCTGTCACTGACACTGAAGTAACTATTGACTACAAAAAGTCTCTGAAGATTTTTAAAAAGTGAAAATGCTGGCATTTGTTTTAAAAAGGGGCTCCAATCCAGTTCACGATTGACAAGTGAAGTGATTGGTTTGGAAGGGGTGAGGTTGCCAGTGACCACGAGGAGGATGATCCGTGGTTGACCCAGGCCTAATTAGCTCAAAAACAGACCTGGGGGGATTCTGCTGACCAATCCACACTAGTTCATCTTATCAGTCCATTTTGCCCAGTACTGTCTACTCTGACTGTCAGGAATTCTTCAGGGTCCCCAGAAGAATCCTTTCCCATCTCTTCAGCATTCATACCGAGACTAAAGTATCCAAGCTACCACTGTATTTCATGGCTACCCTGACAACATGTTGGATTGTCCCAACAGTCAGCAGCTCAGCATTTGCACCAGGAGCCACTCTGGATTTGGTTTTCTCAACCAGGAAGGAGAATAATAGTCTGAAAGTGGAGGCCATCACACCCTTTTTCGTGGCCAGATCACATCTTATTGCGTTTAGGTTTTTCCATTTGCATCAGTGCGGAAAACTATTAAAAACATCTTGCTCTTGGAAGATCTATTCCAGAGGGTTTGCCCCCCCCCCCCACCATGTGTGGTTAGCACCTCTTATCTGGGCATCTGTAACAATTATGCCCAAGTGCCCTCCAGCTCTGAGCACTAACAGAGTACCTTGGTATACATGTGAGCTTAGAGCAATAAACCAAAATAAGTGTTGGCCAGAATGCAGATGAAGAAAAAACTTGATCTGAGACTGGTCAAACTACCTTGGTTACTCTGTGTGATAATCCGCGCTGGGAGAGTTTTAGCTTTCTTAGATCTCTCAGCACCTTTTGGTACCACTGACCATAGTATTATTTTAGATAGTTTGAGACAGAGGTTGAGGGCACTGTTTTACAATGGTTGCCACATCTATTTAGTTCACTCAGTACAGAAAGTGGTGATAGAAGAGGGTTTATGCTTGAAGATTACATTGTAACTCTCATGCTGGCCAACTTTTACATGAAGCCACTGGGTGAGGTAATCCAGAAATTTAGTCTGAAGCATGAATGACACTGAGCTCTACTGTTTTTTTCTTCTTTTCTTTTAAAAAATCCAAATCCAGGGTATATTCTGAATTAATGTATGGATGTGTTGATGAGGGGCATATTTAACTCAGCAAAGCAGAGAAGTTGCTGAACAATTAATCTGCACATTTGAATCATTTCAAATTTGTACTGGTGTGGTGAGTAGGTGGGGAACAAATCTCTAACAGATCACATGTACAGTTCTGGGATACACATTGATCCAGAGTCACAGGTGGCTCCAGTGGCCCACATGCCTTTTGTCAGCTTCATCTCATGCACCAACTATGACAATATCTGGACAGAGGCAGATGTAGGTTACATACATCTGGTCATGTCCAGCTTTGATTACAGGAATGCATGATATGTGGGGTTGTGTTTCAAAATGGTCTGGCAACTTCAATTAGTGCCAAATAGGACTGAATGGTTAACTGGGCTGATACTTTACCTCACCCAGGTGGAGTATAATATTTTGCTGTTATAGTTCTGTGTCCTGTCCTTGCTCCACCAGCTTACTAGTGAGGAGAGAAGGCAATTCTGTCAATGAAGAAGTTTCTGGTCTGGTCTCCAGGGAAAAAAGGATAAGGAGGGTGCTCTCATCAGTGGAGTGAGAAGACCAGACCAGCACCATTTTTGTTGTCAGAATTGTCACTCCTCTCCTTCTCTTCCTCACTTTTAAGCAGCAACAAAAGCAGCTATGCTCACTTCTGGGCTTTGAAAGCTAAGAGGATATGGAGTTCATGGATGGTGGCTCCCTGTATCCAAAGACAGACATACAGTATGCTCATATAAACTCAATTATATATTCTATTGAATACATACTATATTAAATTATAGGACTGAATATGGAGACCATTATATCACACTAGTATTATAATCAGCTATTCTAGTTTGCAAATTTTAAAAACCTTTAATGGGTTGAGGCCAAGTTATCTGAAGAACTCTCTCTTCCAATGCATCTGAGGAAGTAGACCAAGCCTACTAAAGCTTCTGGGACAATGTTGTTAGACTCAAAGGTGCTACAATTATCTCTTTGCATACTGATATTCCAGACGAACATACCTATGTTTCTGAATTCCGTCATATATGCTTTTCCGGATCTTGAAGACTTTTTCAAGGGTGTGAAAAGTCTTTTGTTGGGTTATGATAAGCCTATGAATTTCATGTGCTTTTCTTAGGCAAGGGATACTCAGAAGGGGTTTGCCATTGACTTCCTCTGAAATATACCCTACAGCACTTGGTATTTCATAGTGGTTTCTCATCCAAGTATAACCCAGGCTGCATGGCTACTAAAAGCTTCTCATAAGTAACACCCCAGCTATCGGATGTCCTCCAAAGTAAGAATTACCTTACATCTACTTTGTACTCTTTTCAGTGCTTATTTTCCTAGGTTTTTAATGGGATTTGTGATATCCAGCCAGGACTGTTTTAATCTCCCCCTGTATTTCTCTTTATATTAGTTCAGACCATAGTATGTTTTAGTATAGAAAATGTTCTTTGTATTAGTTGTGGGAGGAGCTGTATGTATCCCCTGCATTTTTCCAGGTTTGGTTTGCCCCTTCCCAGCAAGCTCTGTTTTAACTAGAGGTTTTTTAGTTTTTAGGCAGTCTTTGCTGTGAGCTTGCAGAGAACTGGCCTTTTGGTGGCAGTCAGGCCCAGACAGCCGGAAAGGGCATTTCTTACACATTAGCCAGTTTACTTACCAGGAACAAGTTAGCCAAATTAGTTATCAACATCAAATAAGTCAAAGAAATCAGGAGCTGAAAGACCCTGCACCAGCTCCATAGAGTGAAGAGATCAAACCAAGATCAAACCCAGAGAGATGACACCCTGAAGATTACTAAAAATCAAACTGTAAAGTATCTTTTATTTCAAGTTATCAAGAGCTGAGGAGGATAAAACTCTTTACTTTTGTTCTTTAAATTAAACTTCCCCCTTTTTTGAACTTTACATTCAGTAGCAGAACCTTTTTGGGTAAAAGAGTCTGATTTCACCAGGGTACCGCCGTTGCACACCCAAACCTGCCACCACCTTTAGTTGGGTGTGTCTTCACAGGATTTCTTAGACTGCATCTGCACTACAAAAATAATGCAGTTTGACATCCCTTTAATTGCCATGGCTCAATGTTATGGAATTCTGGGATTTGTAGTTTTGTGAGTTATTTAGCCTTTTCTGTCAGAGAGCTCTAGTGACACAATAAACTACAAATCCCAGGATTCCATGATACTTATTTCTGAAGTGTGATTCAGCCTCAGTGGTTTTAGTGCTATGATGTGATTATACTCTCTCTCTCTCTCTCTTTCTCTCTCAAACAGATGCTCTACTCAAACAATTTTAATTTGGAAAAGTATAGAAATATCATCAATCAATCAATCAATCAATCAATCACTTAGGGTTGCCAGTCCTTTACATCTGGGTATCTAAGTTGAATATTGTGTCAATTATTATAATTACGCATATTATTAATCTGCATTCTGATTATGCAAATTCAGCAATCATTGCACTTTTTTACCATTATGTTTGAACCTCAGTACACACCAAACTATGGCCCCATACAGACAGGCCAAAATAAAGCTGCTTCAGGTCACTTTGGAGGTATGCTATTTAAATGACACACATGTCCTAAGGGTCCAGAAGCCACGCCAAAGCCACGTTCTGGTCTTAAGGACTGGAGCATGGCTTTGGCACAGCTTCTGGACTCTTAGGACGATTGCATCATTTAAACAGCATACCTCCAAAGTGACCCGAAGCAGCTTTATTTTTGCAGTCTGTATGGGGCCTAAGAGTTCTTTTTTCTTCTTTTTCCTACAGCTGGTGTGAAGGGAGGAAGGCTTTTAAGCAGCCCCAGAGAGTAAAGGGACTCCTTTTACTCCCTTGAGGCTGTTTTGAAGCAAAGTTCCACTATGCTGCCTTGCCTTAGGCTCAAGACATTAACACAATCACCACCCAATACAAGACCATTTCTGCTCACCTCCTTTCCTTTCCAACCTTCTGAGTCAGTTGCGGGAAGCAGGGAAGGAATGGAAGAATAAGGTGGCAATGCAATGCCTGTGCAGTAGCAATCAGAGCCTGCAGGGTGGGATGAGGTTCCTGCAAGTGCCAGTCTTCTTGCACTGTTTCCTGCTTCATCACCACTGCAATATTTTAATGTATCCATTGACCTGTGATGAAGGCGAAATCTGGAATTTGCTATTTCAACTGGCCCAGCAAGCCAGGACATTTTTAAGTCCCTTCAACCAGGAATTTTAAAGATTTTCCAGAACAAATAGCAAATCTGCAATCACTACTTGATCACTCTAACTGCAGTTAGATGTCAAGGGATTCAATTTAGGCACGATGGCCCAAAACAGATGGGCCAAAAGTGCCGCCTTTGGGCCAATCTGGGGGTATGGCATGTAGATGACACATGCCCCTGGATCGGCAAGCAGCCATACCAAGGCTGGCTAATGTGGCCCAAAGCCAGCTGCAAAAGGAGAACAAAAAACCCACTGCTTCTTGCTGACAGTCTGTTCTGGACTGCAGCAGCAGCCGGCCTCAGAACTGCAGCATCTGGGCACTATGGTCCCGCACCAATTGGGGGTTGATTGGAGCTGGGGCGGCCTTTGGCCGCTCCAGGCTACCAGTCTGCTTGACCCCTATGTGCATGCAAAACATATGCTGAACCATAGAACAATGGTCTCTCTTACAGTGGGCTAAAGTCTTTCTTTTATGCTCTGGAATAATTGATAGCATAACACCTCATAAAGATACTTTTCAATCTGCAGGACTCTTGTTCCAGACTGAACTTTTTTCATGCTTGCTCACCATTAGTATATTGGTCAGCAAGAATGCACACACCATTATACAAGTACATGGTCAATTTGGTGAAAGCAATTTAAAGCATTTGCTTGCACTAACTTGACACATTCAGTCTTTTTATTAACAAGTAGGATAACAGGTGCAAACTTTACAAAATGAAATCTGCAATCTCAGTGTCAAGTTGCTATTCAGCCACATATTTTTTAATGAATGTGCATGAAAGTGGATGAGGGTAAAATAGGTCACTTTGGGGCAAAACAGACTGCCCTAAAAGTCTGGACTGGGGCCACCCTGAAGCTGCTTCTCCCTGAGCTGCAGCAACCCTATGCACATGGCCCCAATCAAATCCACTGCCACTGTTTCAAAGTGGCTTCTGAAAAGGAGAGGTTTTTTACCACTCATTTTCAGGGTGACTTTTCTGGCTTCTTGGTGGCTTGGGGGCATACATCATGATTGCCATGCCCCAAAGCCACCTGGAAGTGGGCTTTTTTGCCCATTTGTTTTGGGCCTTTCTGACAAAATGGAGTATCAACAAAATATCTAGATAATTTCATGCTACCTAGAGGGAGCTTCTTCACTCGATGTCCAATCAATTAACAGGATGTGTTAGAAAAAGATGCACGTGTTGTATGTGTAGACAGAAGAAAATAGGTATGAAAAATATATACCATATACTGAAAAAGATGAGCTCTGACTACAACCCCATGGGGAAATACAGTTGGCCCTCAACATTTGTGGCTTTGAGTTTTGCAGCTTTGATTATTTGCAGTTTTGATTAATATGTTCTCTCTAGGAACCTCTAGCTCCTGTAGCGCATCTCTGCCAGAAGTTGACCATAGAGTTGTGCTGGAGAACCTACAAGTTCCTAGAGAAAACATTTCTCTAGGCATTTGTGGGTCCCCCAGCATGATTCTATGATCAATTTCTGGCAGATGTTGGCCATACAGTTGCACTGGAGGACCAGGAGATTCCCAGAGAAGTGTCCTCTAAGGTAAAAAGAATACTTGTTAAAATTTGTGTTTTTTCCACATTCATGGGGGTCTTTCACCTCTAACCCCAGCAAATGTGGAGGGACCACTGTATTCAGATTTAATAATCCCTTTCTCACAGTCCAGAAGTTATAATACAAGATGACAATGATATTGATGACGACAACAACAACAACACTCTACACAACACTTTTCTGTAGCATGTGCAGTTCAACAGTATATGAAGGGAGATGGAGTGGAGAATTTAAACAAAATTTACTATTTGCACCTTTCAATGTTAAAAACTTTTTTATCTCTGTCTAGAATAAACTTTAAAGTATTTGGCATATCTTTTAATATTAGTCTATCATTTATCCATAAATAGACTTATTCTAAAGCATCTCAGCACCATTTGTTCAGAGGGACACATACTTAATCACCAGTTTTTCAGTGTTCCATAAATTGTTGCACATGATTTTTATCCAGCCATGACAGATTTTGATTTAATATGATTAACCTATGAAGAAGTGGAAGGACATAATTCTTTTAGCATAACTGCATGGACAACTGGTAGAACTATAATTCTTTCACTAATTCTTTAATATTAAAATATTTTTGGAGGGATTTGGATACCAGCTTTCTGTAAAAGGGAGGAAATCTGTTTCCAAGGGGGAAACATATGTTAAAAGAAATATATTTTAATAAAAGATAAGGTCCAGAAGAAACTTAATTGTTCTAATCCCAACTTTAATTTTTTTATTCTTAGTATTTTAGAACTGGCACATACTTGGTGATGACCAGATATATAGTTTGGGTTCTTCTGGAATCTACAGATATATTTGCTGCAAAGGACTAGAGGCAAGAGCTGAGATATCCATCTCAAAACTAAGATGAATAATTTTGATGATTTTGTCTGATCTAATGTTTTATGACTGGCACATATGAATGTCAAATAGAAAACAATATTCTCGAGCCAGAAGGATACCATTTATTTTATTTTCATTTATTTTTTATGTATTTCAAAGATTTATCTCCTGCCTTTCTCCCATAATGGGATTCAAGGCGGTTTTATGCAGGCAGTCCTGCCAAATCCTCCTGATTCCTCCTTCCTTTCCTATACTTCCTGTTTCATATCACATAGGATCCCAAAGAGTGTCTCTTGACTGCTTTATCAGCAAGAGTTGGGAAGGGGCGGAGGTGGCTCCCCTGGGAGAGGAAGGCAGGAGAAATTTCAGTTGTGTGAGTAGAGTTGCTCTCACTCATATCTGGATGCAGCTTCATTAATTGTATTTCTTACTAACTGGCACAATTCTCTGATTCTTGATACAGTAACAAAAGTTTCTATCAATAAAAAAGGAAGTACATATGTGGCCAATACAGAGCTTTGATCCTTTACATTGTATCCAAATGATTTTAACACATTGGTTTTGTTTATTCTCACATTTGCATTCCTATTATGTTCTTATCTCCATTGGCCTCTCATTTCAGGCAGTGACTGGATCTACAGGAATTGCTATATCACCAGGACCTTGGACATTTTCACTGGAAGAAGCTGCTTCCTTTTTGCTTTGATATCTGGAAAACATAAGCTCTGTTACCAGCACGGTAACAAGAGATGCCAGATAACACCTTACAGACAGAGCACAATAGTACAGACTTAATGGTACAAGATCAACCATGCTACTACCATTAAACCTACTTGGGAACTGGCTCTAAAGTATGAACATTGGCTTGCAATTGTACAAAAAAACCTTAAGTATAAATGGAAACATTCATGCAGTAAAAAGAAATAATGTATTGAGCATTTAACTCAATAGTATCCCAATTCCATATAGTTTATAGAATAATGAGAGGAATATCTCATTGAAATCAATGCAAAGGGCATTAACTGTATTACAGACAAGGAATGGGAAGCTATGGGAGGTATGCATTGATTACAGCATAAGACAGATCCAAGTACAGTAATGTCTATGTTTTCTGGAAGGAGTAGGAATTCTGTAGTCCTCCAGATAGTGTTGGATTGCAGCTTCCATCAGCCTTAGCCAGCATAGCCAACAGAGTGAAATGCTAGGAGTGGTAGTCCAACAACCTCTGGATGGCTGCAATTTGGTTATGCCATTTATATTTTCCAAAACATTTTTTTTTTATTTTACCTACTTGTTCCATTAGTCCAAAATGCATCTTACCATTTATCTTGCACCAACAGGTCAACAAAACCCAACCTGCATTCCCACATACGATATGTACAAACTACAGACTTGGGGAAACACAGACAGCACTCTCTGCTTTTTCTCTGTCTCTCCAACCCCGCCTTCCCTTTATCTAATATTCTGCTTGATTAAGAGTTCTGAAGAATAAATTGCTCTTTATTTTGTGAGATTTTAATTGGGTGTGAAAAATGTCTTGCCCTCCTGTGGTTTTCTTTTCTCCTCTAAAAGGCCAACATAACTACCTGTGCTTTTTGTACTTTTGGAAAGTCTAAAATAGTTTCTTCTGTCTATTCTACTCAAAGTTAAATAATTTCCTGTTCTATCCTAAGGCAACTGAGAGATAAAACACATTTTTGTAGAATGGTTTCAAATACAGGATGTTGGAAATTTAGTCCGATTTGTGGCATCTCTTAGCATAACAAGTTAAAGAAGTTTATAAAAGGAAAGTTTCCCAGACCATCCAGTCCCTTACAGCCCCTTGCCATAAGGAAATATGTACTCTGAGGGACTGGGGAGAGCTGTTTAAACAATGTGAGATCATTGTGTTAGTGGTAGTGGATGGCAGAATAATCCTACTCCCAAATTAGGACAGGTTTGGGCAATTCTCATTTTCTTCAGCAGCAACCCATTCTGTATTGTTCAATGAGATTGTGTGTGTGTGTGTGTGCGCACGCGCATGCAAGCACATAGATAGGCTTCAGGTAATATGAAAACTCCATGTATCTTAATTTAGAATTACAATGGCTGATATACCAGGATTTACAAAAATAGGGCTTGGTCACAACTTCTGGCCAGTGTATTTAAGCACAATGTCACATTATTTAATCTGGCATTAAAATTAGAAACAATAAACACTGCCAAATAAGGGAGCATAGTTTCTTGATAGGTACATCTACATGTCATCATTCTTTCAAATTTAGAATACATTTCTTTTCTTCATATTGCTTCCTAAATGTTATTGTTCCTTATATTCTATTATTTTTATTCTAGCAACAGTTGTCAGGGTTTTGAAGGGTTAAAACACAGCACACAGGGAAATGCTTGATGTGTGTGTGTTTGGCCATAAGCATTCAGCAGAGTGGCAAGGCTGATCAGCACAGCTGAAGCTCATTGGCTCAAGGACACTTCAATGCCCAAGTACATGTAGCCATGGATGATGATACCATGTGTCTAGATTGCACAGGAGACACATGACATGGTTACACACCTGAACTCACTGGGTTTGGGAGACCACATGGTCTGGAGACTATATACACCCAGGGGTTGCAAGGGATAGCTTGTGGGTTTGAAGTAGGAGTTGGATTGGTATGTTTTGGAGTTTTAGAGATCTAGTTTTGTATAATAGCACTGTGAATAAAGAACACTTTGGGAGACTTAGTTTCTCTGGTGGTTTATCAGAAGAAGCTACAGCATCGGTTTGCTGTGTGTCCCCGGAGGTTCCTGCATTGCTGCAGTTCCTGGAAGACATCCAGTTGCTGTCATCCCAATTGGACTTTGGAGCCACGCTTCAGCTTCTGGAAATTTGCCAGCTCTGCTCCAAGGGTCTGATTTAACCCCAGGACTCGTTGGAGTTGCTGACAGTGGTTGTTGGACCCCAGCAGTTGCGCTGACAACAGTTACCTTCAACCTTTAGCATTTACTTTTGTGGGTAATGGCATTGAGTTGGATGGGACTATGCGATGACTAAAAGAGATTAATTTTGTTTTGAGAAATATGACCCTCTGGGATTTGCTGGTGAACAGAGCCTTTCAATTCTAGGTTTTGAGACTGAATCTGTCCATTAATATTCAGGTCAAAGAATGCATTGCCATACACATTTCATTGCCTTTAGTTAGATGATTTTGTTTTTACACAGAACGAAGTTGAAATGTTTAAGAAAGAACAAAAATTTAGACCAGTGGTGAAGGTTTTACGAAGTGCTGCTTTTTTGCTCCCCTCACCATTTTTTGGGGGGGGGGGTAAAAAGAAAGGGCAACTTACTTTTCATGAAGCCTCCATGAATAATGATTCACCTTTGAAATCATCTGTAGCCCACACTGCCCTCTTTATAGAAAAAGAAAATATTTCCCAAAAAAATTTGAACTGGACTTTTGGCCAGTTCCAGTTTTGTTTTATTTGAACTTTTAGACAGTTTGTTCAATCCTGAAGGGTCTTGGTATAGAACATTGATGTCTAGACATGTTGAAGTTACTGACAGCTGGCATTTTGTGAATAAAATCCAGTGATATATTGCAACAGAGGTGTGTGTGTGTGTGTGGGTATACTTTAATAAATCTGAACAAGTTTCTAAAAGCAGTTAAACTACTTGATCACTGAGAAACTATGATGGCAAATACACAAACAGATAAATAAGACAGGCCCAGAATCAGGTATAAGTATACCACAGTTAACTAAGTTAATGTGTTACTTTGGTACCCATGGTCGAAAGAACATGGAACGCATAGGAATAGAACATTTTTAGTCCAAGACTTTAATGGGCATGCCAAGTAAAGCACTGGAGCTTACGATAAGTGTCTTTCCCTCAGAACTGAATAAACACAATCAGATTTCATGCAGTTGGAATTAGGGGTAAGGCCAGGGAACTTCCAAGAATGCTTGAGGACCTCTCCTCTTTTTCAGAACTGAGTTACGGGGAGGAGGGCCAGATTTGGGTTAAAAGAACTTGATTGTCTACTGTTAAGCCTAAGGAATGAATTTTTAAGATGTTGTTATATCTTCCCTGTTTAGAAACTGAGAGATATCTGCTTTTAAGAGTAAATGTGATGAGACAAACAAATGATGTGGCATGTGCTGCCATCTAGAAACTCTTCCTTCAAAATCTTCATTAACAAAAATGAAGTTTGCTCAATTGGTGGCACGTGATGAGGGCGTAACAATGGTGGCACCCTGAACAGATGGGTGCCACCATTGTTACGTGCAGGACACCTAGCGTCCGCACGGTGCGGTGCCATTATGATGTTGCGAGTATGCCATTGGTGCACTGCGGTGTCATAATTGCGCTGCAAGAAGAACCCAGTTTTTGCGGGGTCTTTTTGCTCCACAGGGAAGTCCTGCGGTCTGGAGGTTGCAGATTCCCCGCAGAGCAAAACTAGGCTCAGGCAGATCGCCCTTTTCTGGTGGTCTGTACCAGACCATAGATTGCTTAGCCATATGGGATAAGAAGAAATGTGGAAGGTTAATCTAACAAATGCAGCAGAAGAAAGTTTGAAGTCTTTTATTGTGTTTAGTATTAGTATGTTTATTTTGTGCATGCATTCCTAAACAGACAGGCCAATAACATGGTTTCCTGTCATGTTTGGGGCATAGTGTTTAGCCGACACCTCATCTTCAGAAAAGGACTGGGCCAGAAAGGAGTGAAAAAATCTGAGTATTAAGCAAATTTTGATTTAATGATTTTTGTGATAGTTCTTCAAAGGAAAAGGAAAAGAAAATACTACACATGTACCACCAGCAGTTTCCCTTTAAGCAATCACAGTTGTCACATCAGTTTTCCAATGTATGAATCAAAGGGGCTTATTATTCAGTGGAAATTTTATGCCATCAGCTCCTGAAAAGAAATCTCACAGAAAAATGTAAGTACATGCCTAAATATCGACTTCCTTATATCGACTTCCCAGAGAGCCTTTACATCAGCTGCTCCAAAATTGTGGCATGGTCCTCCGGAAGAGATCCGTCTTATTAGCTCCTTGGAGGCATTTAAGAGGGCACTTAAGATGGCTCTCTTCTGGTGAGCTTACCCGACTTGTGTAAGAGACTTCTTCTGACCATTGTATAACTTTATTGCATTGCCACTTGATGATGAGTTAGTTTTTAAAATTAATTGTTATTAATTTTATTGATGTGTTTTTATATGTATTTTATGTATTGATGTATGTATTTTAGTGGACTGTAATCCTGCCTTGATCCATCTGGGAGAGGCAGGAAAATATAAATAAACTATTATTATTATTAAATAATAATAGATGTGCAATCCCACTTAATAGAAATTTATTATTTAAAAATGCATAATAGATATTTAAGAAATAGAACTCTTCACTAATTAACAGGTTTTTAGTAGGTCACTTTTCTGCTTCTAACAAATGAAAAATAAAAGTTATGATATTGAACTGTGAACTGATAATATTTCATGGTTAATTTTCATGCTGAAATTTAATTTATACAATTAACCTGGCTGAACAGTCAGTGGATAGAATCATCCTCAATACATTGCCTCAGGTTTCAACCTTGTATGTATTCATATATTTGAAGGTAAACTCCATTGAACTCAGGGGAGCTTGCTGCTGAGTACAGATGTGTAGAATTATGCTTTGAGTAAAGAAACTCACATGAAATATTTGTCAATATCATTAGATACTGCATTACTGACTGCAGCTGTTTTTATTTGCATTTTTCCAATTAATATCTAGTTAAAATCTGTACTTTAGCTGGAGGTAATGGTACTAATTAATTCATCAAAACTTTAAATCCAAATGAGAACGATTTAGTCCGAATGAATGAGCTTTTGCTAGTAGTATAGTGCATGTGGCTAATATGTTTCACACAATAACATAATATCTACACACTCACATACACACTCACACACACAAACAAACCATTAGCATTTTAATCTGTGTCTGCATTAAAATTACTTCCCTGTAAAGCATTAACAAAAAGGCTAGTACTCTAAGATGGCATTCTTTCTTTGCAAAAGGCTGACTGTAAAGTTATGTAACCGTAACAGCTGCTAAGCTTATCTCTTGAACAAACAGAAGATAATGCAATTGAGCTTGCTTTTAGCAGAGAGACAGGTCATTCCATTGGGATATCTAACACTTTAGAATAAAATATGGATTAGTGGACTTGTTCAATATTTGAATTCCACTGTAAACATGATACTTTAATATGTATTCCTGTAGGTTTCTTAGATGCTTGCTGGTCTTAAAAACCTTATGTCAGCTAAAGAATCAGAAATAAGTGGCAAATAGCTGGACAACAGAAAAGTTCTGAAATCCATATTATGGCAAAACTTTTATTAGATCAATCAAAAGGGCTAATACTATTTCCTTTAATATATTATATTTACCTAATGCTTTTCTTCTAATAGTGGGACCCACAATGTGATTTTTTTTTTAAAAAAAAACACGAGAGTTACAGCTGCAGAGAGCTAAAAATCCTATTGACAGCCTATGCTGGTTCTATGATCCATTATATAAGTGGCAACACTTTTACTCAGTTACCCAGTAAGGCAAAGTCACTATCCCTGTTGACAGAACCAGAAAGCCTGTTTCTCCAGTGCCTGGCTTCTGGACAGGCTCCTTGCAGCATGGTGTTTGGGAAGAATGACTTTGACAATTCCTTTTGCACTTGGAACTCAATGGAAGTAAGCTGGGGACAAGGGTGGGGAGAGAGGAGAAGGGAAAACGGGGACATTTTAAAAACAGTTGAAACAGGAGGGGGATAGCAGAGGATTAATCATGATTATTCCTGCCAAATTTGGAATTAGCCATTTGGGTAGTAATACATTATGCTCCAATAAACATCACACAGTAATTCACTCATCAGGACAGATCTGAAATTTATGCAAAAGAGCGTGAAAAATGAATGCACCATCCTAATCAGGTTGGTGCTAGTTTCCAAAAGATTTACTCCACTTTCCAGTCATACGTCTGGAATTTCTGCAGTTAGGGACACCCAACATATGACACAAGAAAGTAGTTTGGACTTTCTCAATAGCCTGACTGACGCAGTAATCGAAATGGAAATAAGGTATTATAACTGGGCCATAAGCATCAAATACACAGATGACTGAACATGATCATGAAAAAAAAAATATTATTATGTTAATCACAAGCCTGGATTTTGTCAAGATGTGTCTGTTCTCAGTTCAGCTGATATTGAAGGATATCTGTTCTGAGTGTGAAAGAAACAAACAACTAGTAGCATATTGCAGTTGTTATGTAACACACCTTTCCTTTACAACATTGTTAGGTATCTTGTACAGCCATTGTTATGAAAAAAAAGGAATCTTTACCAATGACTCTTTATAAACAAGGCTGCATCCTTTCACCTTAGCTGTTCAACTTATATGCAGAACATATTATACAGAAAGTAGGCTTGAAAACAGAAGAAGGAGGAATGAAAATAGGTGTAAGTAATATCAACAATCTAAGGTATACAGATGACACAATACTACTAGCAGATAACATCACAGACCTAGAGCAACTACTAAAGAAGACCAAGAAGAAAGTGCAAAGGCAAGCTTATTGTTGAAAATAAAGAAAACAAAAATAATGACCACAGAAAATTTACACAAATTTGACAATGAGGAAATAGAAACAGTAAAAGAGTTCTCATACCTATGATCAAACATTGATCAGAGCAGGGACTGCAGTCAAGAAATCATAAGAAGATTGAGAATGGGGAGGACAGCTATGAAAGAATTAGAAAAGATCCTAAAATGTAAAGATATACAATTGAGCACAAAAGTTAGGATTGTACAAGCCACTGTATTCCCTATTATCATGTATGGACGCAAGAAGTGGACAGTTAGGAAGGTGGATAGGAAGAGAGGAAGGCCGCATGCTAGATGGATGAACTCTATGAAAGAGGTCACGGGTATGAATTTGCTGGAACTGAGCAGAGCAGTGGAGGACAGGGAATATTGGAGATGTCTCATCTATAGGGTCACCATGGGTCAAGATCAACTCGAGGGTGGATAACAACAACAACAGAGGCATCCAAGGAAATCTACAGCAGAGGCAGAGGGGAAATCACAAAAAAGGAATTCAAAGAAATAGCAGGCATTTGCAGGGGTAAGGTCAGAAAAGCTAAAGCACAGAATGAACTCAGGCTTGCTAGAGAGGTTAAAAAGAATAAAAAGGGATTTTTTGGATATGTCCGCAGCAAAAGGAAGAAGAAGGAAATGGTAGGGCCACTATGTGGAAAAGATGGCAAAATGCTAACAAGGGACAGAGAAAAGGCAGAATTACTCAACACCTTCTTTGCCTCAGTCTTCTCAGAAAAGGCAAAGGGTGTTCAACCTGAGGATAATGGAGCAGAGGACAGAATAGGAGAATTTCAGCACAGAATAAGTAAAGAGATAGTAGAGGAATACCTTGTTAATCTAAGGCGGGATACAAACCGCCATATAGTACGTATAGGATACGTACTAGGGTTAGGAAGGGGCGGTGCTTCCGCACCCCCCTAACCCTAGTACGTATCCTATACGTACAAGATAGCGGCGCCCCTTCTACATGGGCGGCGCCATCTTTACGTACTGGACGCATAGCGTCCAGACGTGTCGCGGCGCTTATGACGTCGCGAGTCTGCGCCAGGCGCCTCGTGACGTCATAGAGGCGCCACAAGAAGAAGCTCCGAAATGGAGCTTCTTTTTTGCTCCGCGCGGGAGTCGCGCGGTTTGGCTGCTGCGGCTCCCGCGCGGAGCAAATGGCGGCGGCGGGGGAGCGCCGTAAAGTGGCGGTTTGTACCCCGCCTAAATGAATTTAAGTCTCCAGGACCAGATGAACTACATCCAAGGGTACTAAAAGAACTGGCAAATGTAATATCGGAGCCATTGGCAATCATATTTGAAAACTCCTGGAAAACAGGAGAAATCCCAGCAGACTGGAGGAGGGCAAACGCTGTCGCCATCTGTCCGGGAAAGCTGCCAGCAACACTGACCGTAGCTGATAACAGAGCCTTTAGTTCAGTGGAAGTAAAGCAGACCCAGCTAAGAAGCAGTCCGAGGGCAGGTCAAGAATACGAGCCGAAGTCAGGATTCCAGAGATTCCAACGTTCCGAAAGTCAAGCCGAAGTCAGGATACCGGGAAACAGCGTAGTCAAACAGTCCAGGGTCAAAACAGCCAAGAGATAACGTAGTCCGGTCCGAGGTCAAGGTAACAGAGAATCTAGATACTAGGAGCTAGCAGCAATCACGCCAAGGGATCATGCAATAAACTCTAGCAACCAGCATTAGTCTCTCTCCCACTTAAGTAAGGGAAACTCTCCCTCGCGCCACCTGAGGCTGGTTGGCTGATTGCCTCTCGGCAATCCTCTGTGATCTGCATCTGCAAGAACTCTCGGCTCTTCTCTCTTTGTAAGAAGGCACCTGCAGGCAAGCTTCGTCTCCAGACTCACCACTAGGCTGTGGTACCGAAGGAAGCCTCTCTGTGGCACTAGGACCTGGTTGAACCTCCTCCTCTGGGACTGGAGGATCACAGCTGGGACCTGGCAGGGCAGGAACAGCACCTGGCGTTGCCTCAATCAGCCCTTGCTCTGGAGGAGGCTCATCCTCCTCCTCATCCTCCGAGAGCTGATCTTGGCTGGCCATGACACCATCTTCAAAAATGGGAAAAAAGAGGATCCCAACAATTATCGTCCAGTTTGTCTGACATCAATACCAGGAAAGATTCTAGAGCAGATCATTAAACAGAGAGTCTGTGAACATCTAGAAAGCAATGCCATAATCACAAAAAGTCAACATGGGTTTCAGATAAACAAGTCATGCCAGACAAATCTGATCTCTTTCTTTGATAAAATTACCAGCTTGGTAGATGAAGGGAATGCTGTGGATATAGTATATCTTGATTTCAGTAAGGCCTTTGACAAGGTTTCCCATGACATTCTTACAAACAAGCTTGTAAAACGTGGGCTAGAAAAAGTAACTGTTAAATGGATCTGTAATTGGTTGACCGGCCAAATCCAAAGGGTGCTCAACAATGGCTCTTTTTCAGCCTGGAGAGAAGTGACCAGTGGGGTCTGCCAAACCAGCCCTGGCAGAACTTGGTAGTTTGGCTACCAGTCTTGAAGAAAACCAAAATCAAGACTCAGTTCATGCAAATGAACACCTCCCAGGGTCAGGGGTTTTCCCCACAGACAATGGATTGCTTATTAAATAGGCACACATCCACTTTGCATATCCTCCTACTCCGAGGCCATTCAACAACAGACCAACACACAACGTGTAAATCTCTTCCTCCCAACCATGGGTCACACAAGTACACACACACACACACACACACACAAACCCTACACACTTCCATGCCACCACTCTCTGAAGATGCCAGCCACAAATGCAGGCAAAACATGAGGAATAAACTCTTCCAGAATTTGGCTACATAGCCTGGAAAACCCACACACATTTAAAAAAAAAAATCTTTTCAGCATTGTATATGAAAACTATTTTTGTTTAGAAAAACAGTCACAATTTCTAGGATATTCCTGGAAAGCACAGAATGATTCATAATTTTAATCCTATTTACTTGGAGCCAGGATGATGCAGAATACTTGGTATGATTGCAAGTGTCCTTGAGCTGAAACTTTCCTTAGCCTCATTGCCTTTGGATAGCCTTGGATAAGTCTCTCATTCCAACTTGGCTCACGGTAATGTTGCATTACAAATGAAGTGTCAGTTGTGAAAACATGCAAAGTACAAAGTGCTGTAATAGAAATTTTCTGGCTTTCTCCAAGAACAGACATAATCTCTTAGGAAGTGACTTAAACTATTCGTTCTAGTAGAATACAGAGACATAGTCAGGTTAGTATGCAAAGGATTCATATAGCACCTGTGAGGTTAACTGTGACTAACAGTCTCAAAAGTGTTACAATATCCTTTTGCATACTGATATTCATTTTAATATAGAACATAACTACAGCATGCAACTATAACCAGCCATCTGAAGAATAACAACAGAGTTTCATCCCATGCTCCCTCTGAGATGCTCCCTTCTGCAGCGCTTACATTTTCATTCACTGTATGCATTATATCACACATCATTTTATCATTCTTATAATTTCAGTCACATTTATCCATGCAACTACTTCATCAGATAGATTAGACCTTTTGGCTAGCTGGTTATTTTGAATCACAGTCATGTCCATTGGACATCTTTCAAACTTCATGTTTAATCAAAAGTCTGAACATCAGACACATGTTATGGTCTTCAGACCTTCAGATGAGTTGGGAATGAAAGGGAGATAATCCAAATTTATCTCTTTCACCTTTCGCTTAACATTTGTCACCTGGCCCAGTGTTTCATAGGGACCATCATACTTCAAAGTGGATTGGACCTGCTCTTTCATGTACAAAATCAACAAACTCAGTTTCATCCATTTAATCACATTTGACTTTTCCAATCAAGAAAACTTTTCTTCAGAGCAAAAGTATTTCCAGTAGAAAAAAATCTGGATATCTTTTGAGCTCTGCACTAACCCCCCCCCCCCCATCAAGTCTAAGAGAGTCTGATGAAATAATGAACTCCAAATAATAAAAACAAATGTGACTATTAAAGTAAATGTGATTGTGCTTTCATCAGCTCATGGGAAGAAAATTTGAAACAATTCTCTTGAAATTAGGAACTGGGTCTCGCAAAGAAGTTTCCTGTTTGGCTGTGCCTGATGGCTATTCAAATTAATTGCTATTTAATTCAAAATACTGAATGATAGCTGAAGAAACTGGCATATGCTTTTCCTAAAGAGGGGAATGATTAGTCTTCGTGTGCCTAATTATAATAACATTTGCTATCATACATCCCAACTACTTCAGTCTCCCAGGGAATTGGCAGCATGTAACAATGAAGCAAGGTTACTCCAGTGTCCAATTAAGCTTTTCTTGGAGGATTAATAAGGCATGTCTCATCAGTCCCGTTACACCCAGAAGTGTTAATCTTCACCTCATCATTGTAATCTTACACAAAATTCTGCAGATCAAGAGTTGCTGAGTGTTAAAGTAATTGCCCCATTAGAGCAATGCAGTCTTCAGCCTCATGTCCAATAATAGGCTATTGTATTCCCCAGGCTACACAGCACATACCAACCAGAAGAATAGGCAAAGCATCAGTGCTGCAGCAGTTTACAACAGTGTATCAATGCTCAGTGATACTCTGTGCTCTTCTTCCTCCGTTTAAAACAATCCCATCAGTATAGTGAAGAGACAGTGATCTCCACTCATGTCCCTCCTTTCTTTCTTTTGGAGTTCAAAGTTTCTAAAGATTGGAGGTGTAATGGGGTGTGGTAGAGTTGAACACACTTAAAATAGCCAATTTTAAAATTTATTCTTTTAATTGTTGCTTAGAGCCATATTTTCTATGAGGCAACAAATTATTAGAGTCTTAATAATTAGGCCTCATTTTCCAAAGGTTACAAAATGGTAGTGCTATATATGGGGCTTATCACTCAACATTTTAAACTGGCTCCAGTCTCCTGGCTCCAGCCTCTTGAACTGCCAGGCGCCATCAACCCGGGTCCCAGCCTAGTCCGAGCCACATTCTGCCAGCACTTTTTAGAAGCTGGAAAGCTTTCTGACTTCTAAAAAGTGCTGGTGGAGCACGGCTGGGACCCGGGTTGATGGAGGTTGGCGATTTGATGGTGATTTAGTGTGCAATAATCCTTGCCTCCAGGAGGGTGGAGCCGGTTTAAAATGTTGAGCAATAAGCTCCATAATTTCAGGAAAGCAAAGCTGTCCATTTTATTGGAAGACATGGATGCTTCATTTGCATAACTTTACATAATATACGTTATTGTTGAGCAGTTTTTTGGAGAGAGTAGGGTGAGATAAAATATGATTGTATTCACTGCCTGTCCTTTACTTTGAACTAGTAGGATTCAACAGTATTTTACAGATTTAAAAAGTGGGGAGAAAGACAACTACCAAATGTTTTTAGTCTTGTACTACCCAGATTACCAACTTATGTGCTTCAAGTTGCCATTTCCACTTCTACCAACAGCTCCTTTTGCCTCATGCAGATGGCCCATATTTTTCAGGGACTATGGAGGATAGTTGCTCAAAGGGAACATCCATGGTTTTTAGCACACAACACTTTAGAACATGGCCGTACATACTGTATTTTATCTATTTTGTACCTAAATTTTGATAATAGTTTATGTCTGCCAATCCTGCAGCGACGTCAGAGCTGCCCCTCCCATTAGGCAGAGTGAGCACCCATTTCAGGCAGCAAAGTTTCAAGGACAGTGAAAGGGTACACACTACTATTTGGAAGGGCCCATCATATTGAGACCTTTGCTAGCTACTCCAAGGCTGCAACAAATACTGTAACCAAAATGTGGTCATCTCAGATCTAGTTCTACTCAGGCAGCACAGGCAGCCTCCGAGAGCATTCTGACTATGATGCCTAATTCTGAGGGAGTACTTTCAGAGTTGTGTTGGTGAGTTTGTCCAGCCAGCACTAATCTTTTTGCACTCTCTGTCTGAAGACAGAGGATGGGAATGATGATGGAGGCAGTGCATCTTCTCCCAAGTCAAGAGCAGGAGAGCTTGGGTTGCCAGTGTACAAGTCATAATGAGTTCAATGGGGTTTACATCTGAAGATATATCTCTGGGAATGTTATCAGTTCCCCTCTGAAAGCTGGAAAGTCTACCAACTTTGTTGGTATTTTGTTGTTGTTGTTGTTAACTGTCTTCAAGTCAGCTTCAACTCATTGCAACCCAGTGAATGAGATTGTAATAATGTTTTTACTACATCCCCTCCCTGGGCAGTCAACCATGATGGGCAAGGATTGAGAGGGTACATTGTCTTCCTTACACTTCCAAGGAGCTTGTCCACTTCATCGGTATTTACAAGCTCAAAGTGATCCAGTTTAATACAGTCCACAGAGTCACTGGACATCTCTCCAATTGTTCCTGTTAAAATGCCTGCATTCAAATCAACTCTTATCTGAGATATTTTATCTGCAAAAAAGTAATTAAAAGTGTCGCAGCAGGCTTTAGTTGGTTCTAAAAGTGGGTTTAGGGCAGAAGGTAACTGAGTTAATTCTTTAACCAATCTGAACAGCTATGCTGGATGAGACCTCGCAGACACAATACGTGCAGCACAGAACAAGTTATTTGCTGCATCTATTGCCACTCCATAGGAATCCAAAGACTCTTTACAGTATCACTCCCTCCAGTCACATACCCTCCAGATGTGCTGAACTACAAATTCCAGTCACCCCAGACATTAGCCATACTGGATGGGGATAGTGGAAACTGTGTTCCATCATATCCAAATGGTACCTGGTGGAAAGAATGTCAGGGATGATGGGAGTTGTAGCTCTTCACCTCTGGCTTGAACTCACCACCTGGTTGTGCACCGCGCTGACCAGTTTTGGCCAGTGGTTATAGCTTAGCAGAGTTACAGAGAATAGGCTGAAGACCCTGACAAACTCTCCATGCCTTCTCACTCTTGCTTCCACAGAAGTCTTCACCCTTCTTCAGGATCCAGCTGGCTCTTGTAGCTTCACCCAAGACAACCAGACAACTCAGTAGTCTTAAATAAAAGATCTACTTTATCTACTATATACAGCTCCAAAACTATCCAACACAACAATACTATACTCCTCACTACCACTACTACTACCCACTCTACAACCCAAAAATACATTGGATGCATAGATCATTATTATAGCCAATGCATGGTACCACCCACTGTTGTCTGTTTCCACCAGTAGGCGTGTACACCATTCTCATTGGTTCTCTTGGTTCATCCTACAATTAATGATTTCATCATCTCCCTTGCCATTTAAAAACAATTGTCAGTGTGGCAAATTATCCACTTTACATTTCTTGTCCTTGGCATTCAGGACTTGTTAATTGTATTACCATTTACACCTGTGTGGTTCCAATTGGCTTCTGCTGAGTCACCCTGACTCTCACATACATGTTTTATTTCATTTACTGTATAACCCATGTTGCTTTTTCCTTAACAAAGAAGACTAATCTGGAAGTTCTTGGGATGCTATAAACATCTATTATCTGAAATGCACCAAAAATATTTTAAACTCAACTGCCCATTCTTCTTTCTGAAAGTACTGATTGGTATTTGAATCCATATTTTCTTTATGCCTCAAAATGGCACTATGCTTTCCAGTGGCTCTTACGTGAGGATTATCACTTCTTATAAAACAAATTTAGTGTAATTTAACATATTTTTCCTGGAAAGTTTTCAGATTCCTAATCTGTATCTTGCCCATTGTGCCCTTCAAAATCTGATTCTCTTTCTCCTTCACCAAACAGTTTTCTCAAATAAGAAGCTATTGACATCAGCTGTGCTCGGCATCATGTCCATTTTACTTCAGTAAAAGAAGGAAATTTGATGCTTGGACATGTGTAGCCTTGTGGAAAAGGGTCTTATTTCACTCACTGACAAGCATAGCAGAATGTCTGGCAGTATTTCCCTGGGGACAACCTAGCTTTAAAAATAAAATCAATATTGACTCTTGACACATTTTCATTTACATCAGCGCATGACTCTCAGTCTGGGCACAAATCAATACCTAGCTTTTAACACTGCTCAACTAGTTTGTTCTATGTAAAAGAAGACTGATTTGGCTTGAGTGGCTTGTTTTTTTCCCTGGGGATGTGGGCAGGTTACCCATCATTAACACACACTGTTCCCCAGGAAGGAAGTTTGCTTCGCCATTTGTCCTGCAAATGTTTAGAAGGACTAGAACTCTTGCATTAATGACATTACATTTACTTGGCCACCACTTACAGTCACTACTAAGAGCATGGTCAGCATTGCAGAACAACCTGTAAACCTTGACCATGCTGGCTCTGTGCCTGTATCTAGGAGGTTGTAGACAGCCACTGCCACAAGCAGGAGGACAGACTATCTCAGAATTGGGAAATTATCAATTAAAAAGCCATTAAAAGACTTTTTGTGTCTTGTAACAGCTGCACAGAAAAAGGGTTTTCAAGGAATTACCACATATCGAAGGAGCTCATTGTGACATTTTACAGGGTTTGATAAATTTTAAATTCTTCAATTTTAATAATGTAATGTTTTTAATTGTTTGAATAGTCTAATTGTTTTTAAACTTTGTATTTTTAATGTTTTATACTGTTTTAACTTAGACTGTTTTAAATGTGTTAGTCGCCTTGAGTCTCTGTACTGGGAGGAAGATGAGATATAAATAAACATAAACATAAACATAATAAACATAATAATAATAATAATAATAATAATAATAATAATAATAATAATAGATAAGTATTGCAATCACTCCTTCCCAAAATTTAGTTGTATTTTTTAAAAAATAACTTTATTGTTTTAAAGTGGCAAGATAGTATTGATTTGTATATTTAAGATTAAAATGTCACATTTTACACAACCAACAATTAATTTTCCATGGCTAGAACCAAACTACAAGTATTTTTAGATCACTGAAAAAAATCCCACCTTTTTCTTTACAGCTGTTTTCCCTGCTCCAACTCCTCCTCCTCAAAACTACTTTTCATTTTTTGGGGAAAGTTCATAGTGTACCTTTGGTTTTGAAAACTGGAATAAAATAGAAGTTAAGGTAAGCAAAATGATGGCTTTTATTATCCTTTTTATAAAGAGTGGCTTGGATCCAAAGAACTACATACAAAAGGAGGCTTTGGGGTTTTTTTTGTTTCTTGAACAGTAGGCCCTGTCTGCCTGAGGAGAGGTTTAAAAGCAGTTTGTGAGATGGCATGGAAGTCTTCTGTTCAAAGGAGGGAGGAGTAAAAATCCCCACTGGCTATGCCCAAACCCCTGAGTGCAGCTAAAGTAGCTCTTCAGATCCTTGCCAGCTTATAGACCTCTGTCTTATCATGCAGAAACAGAAGAAAGACATATTTTTATAAGAAAAACAACCCCAAATCCCTCTGGTAAACTAGCAATGTATTTCAATATTCACTTAAACTTTCCCTTAGTGTTGGATTTTTTTTTTTACATTTGTGTAAAGAAAGCACATGTATCCAACCCAATATTTATACCCTCCTCTGTCCAGGCTCTGCTCCAGATAAAGTTTCAATCACTCTTAATGATTAGGTTATCTATTTTGGAGGGCTATTCAATATTAGATGGTATCTTATTGTTTAATCCCAACAAGAGGAGACCTATTCCATCAATTGCAGAATGGTGAGTCAACACCTAGGTAAATCCAGTTCATTCAGTGTGTCTATTCTAGTCTGGTTTGAGTAATGGACCAGGATTCTAGGAAACCAGAGTTCAAATCCCAGAGTTTGGAAATTGTCATTTAGAAATGCATACAAAGTGCTTGATTTTGTGTCCTGTGACAGCTACACACAAGCAGGTTTTGCAAGGAATTACCACATATCCAAAACCCATTGTAGTATTTTACAGGATTTGATTGACTGACTGGTTCTACTAGTTGGGACTATGCAACAGGGTGTCCCAACCAGTTTAAATGTGAGTCCTATTAAATACAATGCAATTCACTTCTGAATAGTATGATTGCATTTTAAATTTAGTTTTGGAGTTGGAATTAAGTTTCTTAAATATTATAATTTCTGATCTTGAATACCCATTGTTGTTGTTTTGTTTCATCAAGTCATTTCTGACTTATGGTAACTCCAAGGCAAACCTATTGCGGGATTTTCTTGGCACCCACCCAAGGTCACCCAGTGATTTTCTGTGGCTGAGTGGGGATTTGAACCCTGGTCTCCAGAGTCATAGTCCAACATTCAAACCACTACAACACACTGGCTTTCAATATCTGAATACCCATGCACCACCATAAAAATTACTTTAAAAGTATTTCATTTATCTTTACAAAAGTCAAGATAATTCATAGTTCACAGGAGTTGTTCACCCCTACCCCCATTTCCATTTCCTCCATTCAGTCACAGATCTTCTGTCTCCCCATGTGCTGATTTGGGTTGATGATGGCCACCACACCAAAACAGATTCAAGAATGGACAAGATGAGACAGGCTGTAGGTGCAAAAGAAGATGTATTGGTATTTCAAGCATATAGCAGGTGTTTTGCAGCAAAGAAAGATGATCTACTATTCTGTCATGACAAGCCCTGCCCCTACTCATGAAAATGGCATCCTTGGACGTCAACATATCTTTCAAGCACTTGTCTCACCTTAAGACAAGGCCAAAGGTATGGTTGAAAGTGGGGGTTGAGCATAGTGTGCAGAAAAGTTAGGCAAAAGAATTAAATTCCTATTGTGCAGTAGTGAGTCCCCCCGCTCAGCACCCAGAATGGGGAATTTAACAAGATTTATCTTCATTCCACCATTAGGTCAAGAGGAGATGGGGGAAGAAGCCTATCACATTCACACAGGAAACTGCTGTGATTTTGTTTTGTTTTTTAATCTATTGAAATGCCACAGTGAGGTGAACAGTTCAGTGAAGGCTAGCTATACCTCTTTCGCATCTTCTTCAATGTGTGCTACAATGTTCTGTACACAATGCAAGTCCCAAGGGTAGTGCTCACTACACACTTACAGCAAGAGAGTCACATTTCTGTTACTTGGTGAAAGTTCCAAATATGCAAGATATAGCCCCTTCATTGTTGTTGTGTGTCTTCAAGTCCTTTCTGACTTATGGCAACCCTAGGGTGGCTCCATTATGGGGTTTTCCTGGCAAGATTTGTTCAGAGGAGCTTTGCCATTGCTTTCCCCAGAGGTTGAAAGAGTGTGACTTACCCAAGGTCACCCAGTGGGTTTCCATGGCCGACTGGGGATTAGAACCCTGTTTGCCGTTATACCTACATTTTTTCTGTCTGCTTTATATTTTTCCGTTAATTGGTAATATAAGTACCAATCTATTTTAATTCCCTCTTTTAGCATTTCTTCCCTAGATTTCATTATAATTTTTCCCTCCATTATCTTTACATAATCTTTATATTTTAGCCAATCTCTTCCCTCAATTCTGCCCTTCTTTAATATTGCTTCGTGAGGAGAAGCCCACTCTGGTAACTTTGTATAATATTTTTCCTTGTATTTTGTCCATACTTTATATAATGCTTTCCTTACAATATGCTCTTTGAATTCCTTGTTTAGTTCAACTTTATTCCACCACATGTAGGCGTGCCACCCGTATCTTAAATTAAATCCCTCTAAATCTAATAATTGCTCATCCTTTAATTCCACCCATTTTGTTATCCATTCCAAGCAACATGCATAAAAATATAATTTCAAATTTGGCATCCCTAATCCTCCTCTTTCTTTGCTGTCTGTTAATATTGTCCAATTGATTCTGGCTTTCCTTCTTGCCCACACAAATCTTTTTAGATCCCTATCCCATGTAGTGAAGATCCCCTCATTATGAATTATTGGTAGATTTTGAAAAAAATAGGATTTTTGGTAAAACACTCATTTTTATTAGAGCAATTCTTCCTAATAATGATAATTGTAATTTATTCCATTTTTTCAAATTGTTTTTTATATCCTGCCAACTCTTTTTATAATTATTATCAAACAGATCACTATTTTTCTTTGTTATATAAATCCCTAAGTATTTAACTTTTTGTTGAATTTTTATCCCTGTTTTCCCATATAATATCTCCTGTCTCTTTTTTGTCATATTACAGGTAATCATCGCTGATTTATCTTTATTAATTTTTAGTCCTGCATTTTTGCCAAATTCAGTTACTATTTTAAATACATTTGAGATATTTTCAATGGGTTCTTCAACTATTAGAACCACATCATCTGCATAAGCTCTTAATCTAATTTCTTTCCCCTTAAATTTAAATCCCTTTATTGAATTATCTTCTCTAATCTTATTACATAGCACTTCCAAACACATGATAAATAATAATGGTGACAATGGGCATCCCTGTCTAGTTCCCCGATTTATTATACAATCTTTAGTCCTAATTCCATTTACTATAATTCTAGCCTTTTGTTCCTTATATATTTCTTCGATCCATTTCGTCATATTCTGTCCTATATCCAATTTTTTAATTATTCTTATCATGAAATCCCAATCTAAGTTGTCGAAAGCTTTCTCAGCATCAAGAAATATTAGTGCTACTTCTATCTCTGGGTTTTTCTCGTAGTACTCAATTAAGTCAATTATGATTCTTATATTTTGTTTAATGTGTCTATTTGGTAGAAAGCCGCATTGATCCTCTTTTATCCATTTTCTCAAAACAATCTTTAATCTTTTTGCTAAGATATTGGTAAAAATTTTGTAATCCGTATTTAATAAAGAAATAGGCCTAAAATTTTGCGGGCAGTCCTGCTCTTTCCCTTCTTTAGGTATTAAGGTTATGTTCGCCTCCCTCCATGAATCTGGTATACCTTCTATTAAGATGTTATTAAATATTTTTTCTAATGGTTCTAATAATTCACCCTCGAAAACTTTATAGAAATTTAGTGTACATCCGTCTGGGCCCGGAGCTCTGTCTCTTTTCCCTCTCCTAATTGCCATACTTATCTCTTCTTTCGTGATTCTTTGATTTATCGTTTCTCTAATGTCTGTTTCCATGCCAATTTTCTCCACTCTCATAATATATTCGCTTAGTCTGTCCTGTTCAATTTTTTTCCTACTCTTTTTTTCATATAAGTTACTATAATACTTATGAAAAATTTCTCTCATCTTGGCTTGTTCTGTAATAATTCTTTGACTGTCTCTTAATTTCAATATCTGTCTTTCTTTTTTCATCTTTTTAACTTTGTAAGCCAAAAATTTGCCGGCTTTGTTTCCAAATTCAAATTGTCTTTGTTTAGCAAATTTTAATTTTTTGGTTATTTCGTCTGTCATTTTAACATTTAACTGGTTATTTAAATTTTTTATTTCTTTATCAATTTTTTTATTCTGTGGGTTTCTCAGTTTTTCTTTCTCTTTCTCCTGAATCTTTTCTGAAATGACTCTTATCTCATCTTGTGACCTTTTTTCCTTTCAGATTTCTTTTTCATCAAGTGTCCTCTTATCACAGCCTTTGCTGCATCCCATATAATTTTCATGTTTGTATCCTTTTCCAGATTTTCCTTAAAATAAAAATTGATCTGTTGTCTGATTTCCTTCTCTATTTTTTTATCCTTCAACAGTGATTCATCTAATCTCCATCTATAATCAAACTCCTTTTTCAATAATTCTAGAAAAATTTGGTTATGGTCCGAATTTTTGTTTACTTTAATTTTTACCTCCTTTACATCTTGTGCCAAATCTCTTGAAATTAAGAACATATCAATCCTGGATGCCGAATTGTGCGGGTTCGAGTAGAAAGTGTAATCTTTAGTTTTTTCATTTCTATATCTCCACACATCTAATAGCGAGAAAGTATCCAACATTTCAAAAAAAGTTTCTGGCAGTTTACCCTGTTTTTCTGTTATTTTCTTTGTTGATATTCTATCTATCTTAGGGTCTATTACTCCGTTCCAATCTCCCATTAATATAAGCGTTTCAAATTTCAATTCTTTTATCTCTTTGCATAATTTTTTTATAGAATTTGGCTTTCCTTTCTGTTGGGCCATAAATACCAATTACCAAAGTCTTCCTACCTTCTATCATAACTTCAACCCCCACATATCTTCCTTCATAACGTTAAAGAAGACAGAATTGGATGTCATATGGATGGATAAGGATAAGAAAAAAATAACAAATTTCTATAATCTAATTTTGAGACTTGAATTGGAACAAGAACAAATTAAGCATTGTATGATTGTATGGACACAGAATATAGGGAAGAACATACAGTACGAGGCATGGAAAAGAGCTTGGGGACAGGATTTAAAATTTACGTTGTGTATGGATCTAAAAGAAAATTTCTACAAAATGATGCACAGATGGTATATGACACCGAATAGATTAGCGAAAATATATAAAAATGATAAAGGAAAATGTTGGAAATGTGAACGAACTACGGGAAGTTTTTTTCACATGTGGTGGAGTTGTCCTCTGATAAAAAAATTCTGGAGAGAAGTACACAAGAAAATTGAAATAATTTTACAATTGGAAGTCCCTCTGGTCCCGGAGCTCTGTCTTTTAAACATAGTAGAAAACAAGGATTTAAGACCAAAATTGAAACCACTATTATATTTAATCACCGCTGCCAGAATAACAATTGCCAAAGTCTGGAGAAATAAGGAAGTGCCGAAAGTGGAGGATTGGTTAGGAAAGTGTTTAGAAATCATAGAAATGGATACCATAACTTTGAAATTAAAAGATGAAATGCGATAAGAAGATAATTTAACTTGGTCGAGAATAAGAGAATTGTTTCAAAAGGGAAAGGTTAAATAAGGTAATAAGGAGTAATACCGTTGCTGTGTAGTATTATAGATAAAGAGTTAATTATTGTATAAACTTAGGATTTAAGCAAAATAGAATGAAAGACGATGAGATAAGGAAGTAAGGATGATAGATCTTTGAGAAATAGAGATTTTATAGCTAATAAATAAGCAGTAAGTGAAATAGAAAGTGAGGGGGTGGGGTGGGGGAGGGGAGGGTTAAGAAATATTGGAGTAAGAATTTGGAAATGTTTTGGTATTGCCCTTTTTATGTTGTAAATAATTCAATAAAGATTAATATAAAAAAAAAGAACCCTGTTTGCCAGAGTCATAGTCCAACCTTCAAACAACTGCAACCACTGGCCCCTGACAGTTGGAAAATGATTATACTAACGTGGTATGAATTATTACTGAATGTAATATAATGTATATTATATTATATTATATTACAATACATTATACTTTGCATTATCACCTGAATAAGCAAAGTCTGGATTGGGATGCTTGTGCAATATACTGTGTACTGGAGTGAGCTACATGCAGCCCATGGTTTGTATGTGGTCCTAAAGGATTTTTTTGGTAGGCTCTTTTCTTGCTTCCCAAAATCTTTGTTGTGGAATTTCAGCAATATGCTGGAAATAAGCCATTTGAAACGGAGGGGGGGGGGAGTAAAATATATGATAGGAAATACATTCTGGCCTTGGCCTCTAGCTGGAAGAACTAAGATCCATCTTCTCTTCCACAAATACCATGTCAACAAGATGCCATCAGCCAAAGAAGGAGTATCTGGACAGAAATAGCTGTTCAATTTTCCAGTTCCCTTGGGACTATAGAAATGAGCCAAGTGACACTATAGCCTCTGACTTTGCCTGCAGGAATAAGAGCAGTTCTTTATATTGCATGTTGTAAGCTACTTTGAAAATAAGTTGACTGAAAGGCAGATGATAAATATGATCAATAAACAAATAATCCAATTACACTAGTCAGAGTAGTGGATTACCTGGATACTCAGCAAAAGAAACACCACTATATCCATAAGATTGAGTGTTAACCACTCAAAAAAGTCAAGAAATTCAGTGAGTGCCCTGTCCATTTCTTTGGTGAAAAAGTCAAATGAGAGGGAAAGTGCCGGGTCATTTTCCAACACACAGTGGGGTTAATCATAATGTGCAAAGCTACTTCTGAATATTTATTTTAAAGCTGAAAATACTAAACATTCCAAGTTTCCACATAAATCAATAACATTATTCTAAAGCAAAATGAATATCAAGCTATGAGAGTAACACTAGCCAAAATGTTTCATGCATTTGACAAAATTCATCAAATTACCAATCTAGAGAGCTTCAAAAAAGCCATTAAGACTGATCTCTTCCAGCAGGCCTTCCCGGAATAAAATAATAAGACTTCCCTATTTACTGAACTCTGCCCATGGCTATTGTTTGGATTTTAAAATGTTAGTTTTAGTTTTATACTGTTTAATCTGTTTTTAAGGGGGGGTACTGTGTATATATATGGATATATTTTAGTCTGTTGTACGCCGCTTTGATTGCTTGGCAAAAAGCAGGATAATAATAATAAAAAATTTTTATTATTTATTTATTTGCATAATATAAATGTACTACAAGAACAAGTAAAATAGAATTATATTTCATAACTGCGTACTTTGGTAATAAAATTAGCATTGAATGTAAGAAGTTAGGAATTCTAAAAGTAGACAGATGAAGATAGTAAGTCAATCATTTCTTATGAACACAACAGATTCAGTATGCATTTCCTTACACAAGACAAGAAATCTCCTGTAGCTGGAGGTATGCTTAGGAATTTGCTGGGATGGGGGGGAGGAGGGTAATGGAGAAAGAATCACTCATGGAATGTGATGCTGCACAGCTGCCATCTTCTAGAAGTAAAATTTAAGAGCAGAGAAATATCACACAAGGGGCCAAGATCCCACATTGGTTCAGCATACCACAAATATTCACTAACAGAATTATGAAAGGATGGAAGGCTGAGTGGACCCTGGAGCCCTGCCTGGGATTGAACTCACAACCTTGTGGCTGCAGTACTGGCATTTAATCACTGTGCCACCAGGGCTCCTTTGATTAATAGTCAATGCACTTGGTAGAAAAAAACACTGTACAACTGCAATGTACAATGTGCAAAGAGGCAATGTACTTTCGCATGACAAGTCTGTATACTTTAAGATGCAGCCACATGCACAATGATCACACAAGCCCAACTCTGCTTATGCCTCTGACAACTTAGCGTGGCCATTCTGGCAACACTAGCTCAGACAATATTATCACTGACAGAAGTGTGAAATTTGTCATTATTGGGTATGATATCTACAAATAAGAGTAATGTTTTGCCTAAAATCTTGCTTTTGCACGAAGCTGTTCCTGTCTTATTAAATGATGTGCCATTTAAACAATGGTAGAAGGTTGTGTTTTCTTTCATTTGGCAAAGCAAGAAACCAAGGATTGGTTTTAAGAAATTACAAGAAGAAAAAAAGAGGATGGTTGGTTTTGCTGATTATTCTCTATGTTTTTTGGGATCGTTGAACGGATTATTTATTTATTTGTTTGTTTGATTTCTATGCCACCTTTCGCCCTTGAAAGGGACCCAAGGTGGTTCACAAATAAAAATTCTAACAAACATATTACAATAAAGCAATTAAAAACATCAGCTAAAAACAATATAAAATTACAAACATTAAAATCATAATACCCACTCCATCTAACAAACACTCCATATATACATGTAAAAGCCATCCAATGATTACACATTAAAAGCCTGCCTGAATAAAACCATTTTTGCTTGCCGGTGAAAGGTAAGCAGGGAGGGGGCAGCCTCATTTCCTGTGGAAGGGCATTCCAGAGGCAGGAGCAACCACTGAGAAGGTTCTCTCTTGTGTCCTCACCAGGTGAGCCTGTGATGGTGGTGTGACCGAGAGAAAGCCTTCTCCTGAAGATCTTTGGACTCTAGCAGGTTTAAATGGGGAGATAGGGTCTCTCAAACAGTCTGGACCTAAGCCATATAGGGCTTTATAGATCATGACCAGCACTTTGAATTGTGCCTGGAAATGAACCGGTAGCCAGTAAAGCTGTTTCTGCAAAGGAGTTATATCCTCCCTATAATTGGCCCCAGTCAGCATTCTTGCTATGGCGTTTTGCACCCAATAAATTTTCTGAACAGTTTCCAACAGCAGCCCCATGTAGAGTCAGTTACAGTAGCCCAAAAGGGATGTAATCAAGGTATGTGTCACTATAGCCAGATTTGACATCTCAAGGAAGAGGCACAGTTGGCGTACTAGTTTAGCTGTGCAAATGCACTCCTGGCCACTGCTGAGACCTAGGCATCCAAGCTCAGAGTAGAGCCAGGAGCATACCTGCCAGCTGCGAGCCTGACATTTCAAGGAGAGTGTTACCTCCCAGCACAGGCAGAGACCCTAATAATTATATCACATTAAAGGTTTTTGAAATTAGAGAGTTCAGATTTGAATTCCAGATTGCATGGTTATCTATGTTATGCAAAAGTTAAGGTAGATTCATATTTTAAAAATCATTATATGAGACAATCTTTATTGATGATTTGGAATAAATATAAAAAGGTTTCACTCAAGGTTACCTCTTTGATGGTCTCCTACAGAAGCCTTCTTTAAGAGAGAAATGCATATGAAAGAGAAATTGTTGACACATAAAGATCTGTTTGTTGTAGAGAACAATTAGTAATAATTGAAATTAAGGGAAGAACTGGACTCAGAGGGTCATATGTTAAGGTGGTTTGTTTTCAGATAATTAAATAAAATATACAAAATGCATAAAAAACCCTCAAGTCTAAATCTGAGTTTGAAATTCAATTGTGTACAGATGATGAACATTTGATTGCTGAAATATATAAACTATTGTTGAGATTTGAAAAGAAGGTGAACAGGTGAAGGATTGCATGGTAAAATGGGTTCAAACTATTGGTTCCCCAGTTCAAGGGGAATAACAGGAAAGAATGAGGACAAAAGAGTTTTAAATTTACTTTCAGTCATTATTTCAGAGATATTTTAATGAAATGATGTGTACATGGTATTTAACACCAGATGTATTATTGAAAATGTATAAGAATAGTTTGAAGAAATGTTGGAAATACAAGTCAAAGATAGGATCTTTTATTCACATATGGTGAACCTGTGATAAGGCCCAGAAATATTGGATTCAAATTAATTCCTTATTAGAGGACATTTTTAATGTAAATATACAGATGGAACGAGACACTTTCCTGCTTGGAATGTTGTTGGAACAATGTTCCTTTAAATTGTGGTAAAATATTTTGAGTGGCAGGAATGGCCGAGTCAGAGCACTTGGCAGGATACAAAAACTTTCTGCAGGGATTGCATCATATTGAATAGCCCCAGATGATAACTTTTAGCCAACTCTCTATATAAGTGTGCTGAAAGTCAAGGCACCTATGGGTTGATGTTAGTAGGCTGGAGTTGTGTGGATCATTGCTGCATTATTACAGATGGTGTATCTTGATGGGAGTCAGGAGGAGAGTTTGTAAATATTTGTATATATCAGAACTCTAGATAAAGAACCTCCAAGGATTTGGAAGAAATTAACTGTGTCTATGAGTTTGTTTATGGAATGCGGTCAGTGCGTTGCCAATACTGTTAAAAGGAACTGGTGCTTCCGTACTCTGCTACAGTAAGCTGCTTCTGGGACTGTTTACCTCAGAAAGCACTGTACGTTGGCTTCTCAAGTGGGTCAGAGAATTTTGTTTTTGATACTGCTAATCCAGCAGGTGAAAAGAAAGCCAACATATTGATTGATCAAGTTGAGAAGAAATATGAAAAGACATTCCAATACATTATTACAGCAGTGAGAATAGTATATGCCTAGAGATATAGGGACACTTGCAGCCTTATTATATGGGACCCTCTTCCACTGTAATTCCGTGGCATGCAAAAATTGGGATAACACTATTACCTCCTGCATCTTTGGTCTCAGTCTGGAATTAAAGCACTGTTAGTGCCCAAGACACATCACACACTGTATGCTTTCCTTATTTCTGTTCTCCTGACCCACAAGGGAAAGCCTTGAGGCTGCTTATGTGAGAAAGGTATGGGGGATGGGGGAAACTTTGGTAAGGAGCTGGGAGAGGAGGAGGGAAGAAAGAAGGAAGGTGTGTGTGAGAGAGAGAAAGGGAAAAAAGAGAGAGAAGCATTTCAGTGACAAAAGATGACTATGGAAGGGGGCTGGATCTCCAGCATTGGCAGGAAAGAATGCCTGAACTTTCACTCTACAAATCATATGGGACGACAGTGCTAAGGGAAGTTATTAATGGATTTTTCATATGAATAAAAGACTAACTTTTACTACAGTCCCCTATGATTCATCCACACAACAGTGACAATGCCATGCAGGAGGGGGAAACTGAATGCACAGTTATCACACGCTTTGATGCGATGTGCGATGTGAACCAGACTTACCAATACAAGAGGATTGGCTAATGAAAGCAATTGAACTTGATGTAATGAACATTTGGCATAATCTCCCATGGGCTTCAGTTCACTTTGTCCTGTGATGAAGGGGGCTAGAACCCACAAAAGTGTATGCCAGATAAAACACATTACTGTTGCCACAAGGCTCTTTCTTGCAGTGCACTAAAATGCTTTGTCATGCAATTCAGTGTCCTATCATGGAATTCTCAAAATAGTTGGAGGCCCTGTTGATCATATGAACTAATTTCCTTCTACATTTGTACTGTTCTAATAGTGTTTCACAACTGATCACATGGTTTTGTAGAAGAAAAACTATAGTGCATATCTGAGTATATGTTATGGGGCATGCAGCTTAAAATGGATCGTCAGCATTCAGATGCAACCAATTATCGTTGGATTTTCTGAGAGCTGCCTGAAAAGAATGGAACACTGTATGTGACAATTCAGAGAAATGTCAGCACACAGCTTGTAAGAAACAATCTCACATAGTGATAATACAGCTGGAATATATAAACATGAACTGAAGTTGTGACTACATGTGGATTTGTCTTTGTTGATCTGCTCTTTCTCAGAATTTCAGATGGTCTTTTCCTCCTCTGGATCCGAAAAAGAACTCTGAGAAATTCACATCCTTACACATTCAGCTATTCTGATCTAGTAAGTTCGATTGTACTTATCTTATCTCCATGGAAGGACATATTTAGGACAAGTTCTAAAGTAGAGCTTCACAGCTGCAGAGTATGTTCTTTTATTTGAATTATTCTTTGATGCATGAATAGAAGTCTTGGGCTAACTTCACACTACTGGTCTAATAAAAGCCATCTACTCACTTGTTCTATGTTTCTCATTCTGTGAGGCCAACACTGCTGCCTATACTTCAATTCAGGCAGGAGAGCCTTTACAAATTTCACAGTATGCCAACCTTTGGATTAGGCATCCACAATCAAGGTTCCATGTCTGGGCAGCAGAGGCCTTGGCACAGTTCAGGAGTCAGTGTTTCAGGCATCTGTCAGGAAACAGGTGACTTCAAATGCCTTTATCTATCAGGAGGGAATAAATTAAGGACAATACTTAAATAATGCTTCAGGCTTGATGAAAGAAATGGCCTGCACATTTTACTTACCTGCTTAGCACAAAACAACACTCATGATTCTTGGGTAGCATATAATGTGTAGAACCATTCTCTCTCTCTCTCTCTCTCTCAATAATTCCCAGGACTTTCTCACACCAGCCTCTTGTTCCATCACAATCAAACTAGTTTAGAAATTGGAAGCATACTGGTTTGGCATTATTTCATATCATATGATAGTTCTTAGGTGAACCATGGTTGTGTGATCTGTTTTTCACACTTCCAAATGCCGTCTTCCAGGAGAAAGGGTGAGAATGAACAATCATGGCTATCAACTGCCTTCTGAAGTGTGAATTGTGCCTCCTGCAATGTGCATGTGCACACAGCAGCCAGTTTCAGGAAGGTGTTGGCCATGGAGATTGCTGTACAGGAAAGAAAAGCAGAATCACACCCACTCACACTACATGACTACCTGAGAAGTAGAACTGCAGCAGAGGGGACCTATCGCATAAAGGCAGTAGTGGAACAGCAAGAAGATTGAGAACCTATTGATAGGTTTTGCTCATCAATAAAAAGGAGCTCTACAGTAATAAATGAAATGCAAGGCACCAGCAGGATCGGCATGATGTTGTGAGATACGTACTGGCCAATGATGTTTTTGTCTAGTTAAATTTCTATTTTTCTAGCCTCATGTGATAACATCCTATGTGAGCAAAGTTCTGATATCTCTTAAAGTACATAATGTTCATTTTCTAGTCTAGTGTAGATCTCTACTTCCACCCCCCTCCCAAACAATCTTTATCAAAAGCCCTCACACCTGAAACTTCTAAAAGTTTCTTGGAATCTCTAGAAATGTGTGACTGAATGTTGGACTTTTAAACAGGTGTGAGGGTGTCTACATGGAATTAATCCAGTGACACTGCTTTGACTGCCATGGCTCAATGCTATGGAATTCTGGGATTTGTAGTTTTGTGAGATATTTAGCCTTCTCTGTCAGTCAGCAATGGTGCCAAGCAAACTACAAATCCTAGAATTCCACAGCGTTAGGTTCTGACAGTTAAACTGGTGTCAAAGTGCATTAATTCTGCAACATAGCAACAGCTTCAGACTGTTGTTGGTGTGTGTGTGTGTGTGTGTGTGTGTGTGTGTGTAAGTAAGAGAGTTAACTTTTTCCTTGCACTGATTTCTTGAGAAAAATGCTCTCATCAAAGCTATTTTTCCTAGCAGGGGAAATTTCTAATCACAAGGAGTCCCCTTGCCTCCTTTGATATATTGACAATGCTGCCTGATCCTAAAGAACTCTACAGCCAAAACGTTGCTTTGATCAAGGATATAACAGGATACATGGAAAGTGCTGGCTTGAAATATGCTGGGGCCTAAGTTATATAGGACCTGACAGTTGTAAATGAGGCAGTTGCATTCAGACCTGTCTATGGACCCAATCGTATGAGGGAAAAAAGCCATCTTACCTTTCCCAAATTGAAATGTAATTCAGGAAGCAGTCCTATCATATGTAAATTGTAGGACCCAGCTGCCTCTCAAATTAGAATTCAATTCGGGAAAGGTAGGTTGGGTTTTTTACTCCAAGCGATAGGGTCCTATGAGTGCATCTATACTGTAGAAATAATGCAGTTTGATGCCACTTCAACTGCCATGGCTCCATCCTACAGAATTTTGTGTGGCACCAGCACTCTTTGTTAGGGAAGACTAAAGACCTTGTAAATCTACAAATCCCAAGATTCCATAGGATGTAGCTAGAGCTCTTAAAGGATGTCAAAATACAGTATTTCTACAGTGCAAATGCACTGTATAATAAGATAGGATCTAGCATGGTTTAGTGGTTGGACTAGGAGTCTGGGAAACCAGGGTTCCCCACTCAACCATGAAAACCTACTGGGTGACCTTGGGCAAATCATGCTCTCTCAGTCTTAGAGGAAGGAAATGGCAAATTTCCTCTGAATAAATCTTGCCACGAAAATTTCATTATTGAGTTGCCATTAACCAGAATAATCCAAATGAATTAAAAATTCATTTTAGACATACTTTGCTTTGTTTTTTGTCTTAAGCTTTGTATTTTACCTATTGTTTTATATGTATTTTGTAGAATGTACGCCATTGGCAGGTTTCATTTTTATAGATTTTATTATTTGTATGTACAGTGCTGTGCAAATCTACAGCGCTATATACATAAACTATAATAATAATAATAATAATAATAATAATAATAGTAACCACCCTTCAGAAAGAGATGGTAATTACATATAAACAGAAAAATGAATGAATCCATAGTGGTGACAAATGTATTTGGTTGTTTTGATGTATATGGAGTGTATATTTCCAACCCAGAGAAGTAGAACAAGTTTCTGAAACAACTTTTGACTGTTTCTCAGCAGTAGTGCCACTATGGAGACTTACAGACTAAGTAAAAGCTGCTGATGGCTGCTGTATTTGGAATTTAGAGAGAGTATTTGGTGTTGTAATTCTCAGGGCATTTTTTTCTTTTTAAATAACCAGATGAGGTTTCTGTTGTCCCAAACTATTCAGTGGCAATTCCTGGTTTCAGAAGCAAATTTTTATTCCCATCTAGAGGGTTTTCTTTAAATTCAGGATATGCTGCAACAAAATTCTTGTTTTTCATAGTTCAATATATTACATTATTTACATTTCTTGGTATAGGAGAATCTAAGCATACACACTTATGGAAGGGGACCCCATTTAGCTTTTGTTATCAGATGGAGACTGATGCCTTCAAGGTATTTAGGCCTCTATATAGATGTGCATATCCATTTTTTCAGAGGCATTTCTGAAAAGGGCATGATAAAGGTAGGTGTTGTCACATTTATTAAACAGCATTCCTATTAAAAGCATTTATGAATGTGCAGAAAAAGTTTCTTAGAAACAGGCTTTAGGAGTGTGTGAATTAATGCCAAGGAAATTGCTAAATGATACATGCTTCCCTAAGGATTTGTTCTAATTGGAAATCAATACAGTTGTTAATGTTGCCAGAAGTAATAGTAATTTCTCTTCATGTTGTGTATACCATGCAGACCAAATAGGCAATAGCCAATTCTAAGAAAAAGGGGGAAAATGTGGTTTCCAACCTGGAATTTGACTAAGGACATGTTTGTGCTTTGTTTTTTCTGAACTCTGGTGAAAAAGATAGCAGCCAGTAAATGGTGTATGGAACATGGGATCTGGGAACTATATGTTCAACCATTTTAGTTATTGTGTTGCAACACCTTAATCACATTATACTCTTTCAGCCTTGAATTTGGCTTTGATGTCCCTGATCAGGGGTCCTGCAGGTCACTATGCACTGTGAAGCCCAAAAATATATGGTGGCAATACTCTCTCTCTCTGTGTGTTTGTGTCTGTGCCTTCAAATTGCCTGTGAACTCTTGGCTACCCCATGAATATCATAGGATTTTCTGAGGCAAGGAAGGTCAGAGATGGTTTTTCCAGTTTCTTTCTTTGAAATACAGCCTACACCACTTGGTATTCATTGGTGGTCTTCCATCCAAATACTAACAAGGACTGACCCTGCTGAGCTCCCAAGATCAGACACAATTAGGCCAACCAAAAGTTAAAAAAAACATCATGCTACTTTCTGATGCCACTGTCTTTCAGGCAAAGAAAATAAAAAGCACATAGGGGAAGAAAAATGATGGTGTGAAAGTCACAGCATCTACAACTTGTTTTGTGATAATGTAGATGGAAGGGTCCATGTAGATGAAAAGGCTGTGCCATACTCCCTCATGACCATATGATGACTAGGGACAAAGGTAAAGAATGGCAAGTGTTCTTTTCTCATTTGAAGTTACAAAGCCTCCCCCTTGGCAGTCTGGCTTTAGCTCTATTGAGTGTGAGCTCCTAGCCTTCTTTATAGGAAGAAGGAAGTGAGTTCCTGAGGAAGCCTCTAAGTTGTTGGTTTTGGAGATAAATTTAGAAGTTGGAACAAGTAAAACATGTTAATGGGATCTAAAGTAAATTGTTTTACCTTGTTTCAGTGGAAATCAACTCTCACAAAATCAAATTTTGTTATCAAAAAAGATAACAAACAGTCCACTTTGTCCAGTTTAGGATTCCTCTGCTAAGAGGCTAAATTCTTCCAGTAACATCCTCCTTCTCACTTGGGTAGCCAGGCTGACCATAAAGCAAAATCCAAAACACATATTGGGGCAGTATCTTTATTAGGCTGATAAAAAATGTAAAAATTAATAATATTAGCTTTAAAAGTCTATTGACTTTATAAACTCAAATGGAGTAAGAAAAAGTTTACTGCCTTTCGTTGACTGCCTTTGTCCTTGGCAACAGGGGTTTGTTATCCTTTTTTGTCTGCACAGACTGCAAGAAGTATGACATGAGCATCATCACTCCCCCCCCCCCCCCCCCACCATCCTTTTAACCATTTTTTTTTTTTTTGGTGGTGTGATGAATTTTGCACCTTTGGGTTGGCCTAATGAACTACCATCACAATAGGCTTTTATGGGTAACATACCTAGACCTGTACACACACACACACACACACATACACACACACAATCTTTCTGACAATGTGGGGCCCATGGTTACTTAAAATGTAATTTAAAAACAAAATAAAACGTGTACTAAAAAAGTTTTAAAAGACCATACTATTAAAATAGATTTAAAATTAATTTAAAAACCTTTAAAATAAAGATCAAAGTCCAACACACTCCATTATAAGACCTTTTTGCACAACCAAAATTCAAAACCAATGGCATGTCAAAATGACAGAAGAACAAGGGGGAGGGGAGCAGCTGAACTTCCCATGAAAGTGAATTCCATAGTTGGGGGAGAAGCCTTCAAGAAGTCTCCTTTCTGTATCCTCAACAAATGCACTCGTGAAGGTAGTGGGACTGAGAGAAAGCCCTCCCCAAAGATCTTAAAACTCAGGCATGGTCATATGGGGAGCCAACAGTCTTTGGGATAGTGTGGACCAAAGCTATATAGGGTTTTATAGGTCATAACCAGCACTTTTATTTTGTACCATTAACCTGTGAAGCTCTTTCAACAAAGGACTTATATTTTCCTTATAATCATCCCCAGACAACAGCCTGGTCACAGCATTTAGGATTTGTTCTAGCTTTCAGACAGTTTCTAAAGACAATTCCACATTGTGTTCATTACAGTAGTCCACTGAGAGTTACTACTCCTAATGCCCAGGAGATCCTCATACACCAGAGAGGCTGACTTTTCATTTTTACTTGTAAAACAGTTCTGTGGGCTGAGAAGAAAGCAAGTTGGAAATGTCACAAGTGCTAGCCAGTAGGGGTCAATTTGTTCAGCCTGAATCATAGTGAAAGCCTATAGAACTGCTTAGTTCAGAATTCAACAAGAAGTCGAAAAAGTGTGTGTATGTTTTTATGGCTGTGATGAGGTCAGTGATGCTTCTGACCCTCTCAAAATGCTAGGTTTCTCTTTGTTATCATTGCAGTAGAAAATTAGTTTCTGTCTCCAAAATATTTTTCCATGCAGAGTTCCCCCACTCAGACTGGCTTCTATGTTCATTTCAAGCTTTCAACACAATCCTAAGTTACAAGCAAAGATAATTGATTTGTGCACAGACATGTTTGAATGTGGAGCGTGGTTTCCTCTATTCTAATTACCATCATTTTGATGTGGCTAGTTAGTGTGTTTTACTTTAAGCAGGGATCTCTAAATTGGATTTGCTGGACTCTACCCTAGTCCCTCTCTTTTAGGCTAACCTATTTTATAGAGTTGATATGAGGATAAAATAGAAGGCGGTGAGGACAAAATGAAAGACTGATTTCTTTGGGGGGAGAAATCTAATTAACAAACCAAGAAATTCCCTTTCTGAAACATTAATTTGTACACACAAATAAGTACAACAGATGCCCGACTCACTGTTTTCTTTCCTCAAAACTTACTTTCTTCCAGTGTAAAACCACGATAGTGCTGAGAAGTGTACGTGGGATTTTTCTACAAGACAGTGAAAAGCTTGCTACATATTAAACACAGGATTTTAATTAAACCCTCTTTAGTGAGATCACCAAGCTCTTCTAAATGAAATTTTCTGCTGAAGAGCCCTTGAGAAAAACTACAGACACAGAATTCTTTGCCAAAAATTTCATATTTGATATTTCAGTTTTAAGGCTTTAAGCCACAAACATCTTGTTTAAAGTGACTTGATGTAACATCATTTTAAATATTTTATTTAATGGTTTTAAAAAAAACCCAACCACCCTACTTTAGGTGAATTGATGAGAATTGTAATACTATTGATTTTTCTTTCTGTTTCTCCTGTCTTTTATCTGTTGCCCTACTCATCTTCCTGAACTGGACAGCCAAATTATAGTGAGTCATATGCAAGTTCCCATCTTAGCCTATCATATATGGCAGGTGATAGAAGGAATGTTGAAAAGAGGTTGTCTATACAGGATAACTGAAAAAATAGCTGTAATTTAACAACAAAATATAGAACCCTTATTGGTCATTCAGAGAATAAATAAATCTGAAATATTTATTTGTAAAGTTAAAGTTTTTTGATACTACAATATGCACAATTTTTGAGAGTTTTGATACAGGTACTTAGTGTCTTTACGCATTTTGAAAGTGCCCTGGCCAAGGCTCCCATCCAACTCATGGTTCTGACAGTGCTCCCCCAGGCAGATTTATTAGGCAACATGAGAGGCAATGACAGAGTAGCTGCTGAGAGACTACCAGATTAGGTAGTGGCAGATGACACCATCTTCAATGCCCTCTCCATGCCCATGCACCAGACCCAAAGTAGCATCACACTGAGACACTCTCTGACAGGGGACTAGAAGCACTTGTTGGCTTACTATGATTCCACTTTTGCAGTTTAGGGAAGCGTATTTAGAACTGGCAGACAGAGAGCTCTATTGCCTCACCATAGAGTTCCACAGGCTGTAGCCATGGCAGTAAAAGTGGAATCACAGTTCTATAACTGTGTAATTGAGCATCTGCATCTTCTTGTACCAGAATAATGTTATTCTAGCGGAAGGGAATACTTCGTGGTCTAAAGTGCCACAACCTGCTCATATAAAATCAAAATCTCTATAGGGAGGGGCAAATCAGACCTGCCAGTCTTAGGGGGGAAACAGACAGGATGGAAGGGGTGACGTGAAGCCGTTCCATCTGAAGACAGATTGAGACTGCGGCAAACATATGCCAAGATCCCAATACACCTTGAATCCAGTTGAAAAAGGAGCGGTTAAGATCCACTCCTTTTTTAGCCGGGGAAAAGCCAGCTTTGCCATCCCCACCACAGCCCCATGGGGGCTTCATGATGCTCTGGCAATGTGCAGTGTCTAAACTCGATGAAGCTGCCCTCATCTGGGCACCTGCCTGACTTCTGGGTGGCTTCAGGGCAGCTTTGTGATATGTGGCATCAAAATGCTGCAGTTCAAAGCCGCTGTCTGTTAAGGCCTTATATGGTCTTAATGATGATACCTGAAATTGGCATGTTCCCCTCTCTTATCTCTTTAGAGTTTAGACTGAAGGATTGAAAGTTCTTTGCCATTTGTCAACTAATCTGTATCTGTTTAAAGGTTTCTTTTATCACCTGGGTTTCCAACTCATAAATCACAGTAAAGGACAAACAGGTACGAGAGAGTTAACATTACCACTCTACTTACATATTCTTAAGCACTGGAATCTAAGAATATTTATATGGAAGGATGAACAGACCTTCTGTTAGTCTTTTAGGCAATTTATTATATGCAGTCATAGATATACATGTATACACTCCCCTTAGGGAAAACAGACTTTTCAGTGTTTAGAGACATTGGCGCGGTACAGAGCGCCAAAAAGTACTTCTATACTTAACCTCCCCGGCGCCTCTCTTTGCTCTGCAGGAGCACCGCAGCAACCAAATTGCGCGATGCTGCTACAGAGCAAAAAAGGAGCGCCCAGAAGCAGTTCCTTTTTGTGGTGCCTCTGCGATGCTGCAAAGTGCCAGAGCTGATGTGGTGACATCGCAGCTGTGCCACCCCATTTGGTAGTGGCGCAGCTGCAACGTTACTGTTACGCGGCCCATCTGGTGGGCGCACCGCAGCTGTGGCGCGTCCATGACATGGGAGGGTTGCCGGGCGTGTGAGCGCTCTGCCCACCAGGCAACCCTTGCACGTGATGAGGGCGCTGCAAAGGCCCGTCTGTTCCAGGCCATTATTTCATTACATTGCATTACATGTAAGGCATCATTTCTTCATAAGGAATTGACCCTTTATAACATCTGCATTTCCTTAGCAGCCAACTTCTATACTTAACACATAAAGGAACATTAACAGAACCCTCCTCCACATATATGAAGGGTCGATTCTACATAACAGTTGGGTGTCTTCACCCATATTCCATCCATAGAGAAAACACATAGGCATTCAAGGGATGTCATATCCCCGGGCATTGCGGTATCTAACATTATCCATTATATATCCTTGAACATTCATAAAGGGCATCCATTGTTTATAATGGGCATATATCAATTCAGATAGGAAACATATCTAGTCTGTTTGAGAGCAGAGGTTACCAGCATGATTTGGGCAGTTAACAGCCAGGAACAGCATGGGCTCCTTAACAGCCACATCTGCATGGGAGGGTGATGCATAATTCTGATTGCTACATCTCCCTTCTTGGTCAGATTAATATCCTTCCCAGCCTCATATC
Organism: Sceloporus undulatus; assembly: GCF_019175285.1. Lineage (NCBI taxonomy): Eukaryota > Metazoa > Chordata > Lepidosauria > Squamata > Phrynosomatidae > Sceloporus > Sceloporus undulatus. The sequence continues at coordinate 107,451,853 of NC_056522.1, read as the reverse complement.
CTAAGCATTGCTTTATCTAGTATCTATGAACATCCAGAATGGTCATCTATTGTTCACAATGGGCTTATATCTATTCAGATAGGAAACAGAGCATGTAGGCTTGTTAATCCTCAGAATCTTTACACTCATTTATGTAATGATTGTTTCCTATGGATTCCTTTGCCCTTTGGATTCTGAGAGACACAACAAGTGGGTTTTTCTAAGCTGCACTTTATTGTAGCTTTGGAACACACTGTTAAATGAAGTTGCATATCATTTTCAATGTGCAGCCCTTCCATGCTTCTCTTGTTTCTTCCATTCATTTTCTTACCAGAAAAACTCAGGGTTAAAAAAAAAGAATGAAAGATGTTAGAGCTGTGCAGTGCTTTTTAACTGTACACTCTCAGTCTGGAAGCATTTGGGGTTTCTTTAAAAATGGATGAATTTATCCCCAAACAATCTACATAAGGCTGAAGGGCAGGGTATAAGTACTCAAATAAATAAATAAATAAATAAATAAAGGGGGCAGAAAGGAGAGGAAGTAGTGCAGTTTTATGGGTTCCAATAACTGAATGGTTTGGGCAGCCCTCTTCAATACCAATGCTTTGTGAGGTAACATTTGGCATGACTGTCTATGTTTAAGTCATTGGAGATACTTGCACTGTTTAATGAGAATATCTGGATTACCAGCTAGATTTTAATCTTCTGTTCTCTACACAGCTGGAATATAGCAACAAAGGAAGGGGGACAACAATATTTTCTCCTGATTTTTCATCCATTTTTCTTAAACTAGTCCAAAATAATTCATCTAACTCTTCTGTGACTTGCTTCACTTGTACTGTATGTATTTTACATTCCCTCTCTCATCCAGCTTTCATTATCCTTCTTTTGTTCTCAGTGTCCTTGGCTGCTACTTTATGCAGAATAATCTTCACAGTATTCTTTTTCTCAATCAAATACTATATAAAAATAAGTGTTTTCTCTCTTCTCTGTTCTTTCTAAATAATTTATCTTTCTTTCTTATGGGCCACATGTTTTATTTACCTATTTTCCCACTAGAATATTTTTTATCTCTTTTCATAATTTATATCATATACTTTCTTCTGCCTTCTATTATTCAGTATTGTAAATCATGGCTGGAATCCTTTCCTACAGAGGAAGCCCATTTATCATTGTCTTATACAGCCACCACTGTGCTTATTTTTAGGTGTCATTTTAAGAAGGTTCCTACATATTAGGGCCTGGCCTTGAGTCTCAGGGCCCTCTCTAAGGGCATCAGGTCAAGGGAAGGAATCTCAGAGTGAGAAACTGCCTTTAAGGGAAAATGTTTGTTTTTTGCTTTGTGCTGTTGGCACTTGATTCTTTTCCTTGATTTCAGTTTTTTCTCTTTGTACTTCCTGCCTAGACTTATCTTTACTCTCATTCACTAGCTCTCTATTTCTCATCTTTAACCCTCCTATACCTCCTGATTAAACATGTTTCTTTTCCAAACTAGGAAATATTTCATTTCTTAGACTTTGTGGTGTTTTTTTTTTAAATGAATAAAATGACTCTGACTGATGCTTAATATACCATAGTCAGTGACATCACCAGGGCTTGCCCCCAAGACATCACTAGAGTCATCCCTCAATGTCCATTTAACCCTAAATTACAGGGTCCAAGATGCTCCTGGCTTGGTGAACCTACCTTCTATACAATTAGCTTTCTAAACTACCCTCATGGAAACATAATCTATGTATCTTTTTTAAAAAGAAAAAATAACTTTTGTTGCATTATCACATGCACGCACTGTAATGATTTTTCTCCTGTTTCCCTTTTTCCCCTGCCACAATCCACTGTTTTCCTGACAATATGTCAGCTTCTTCAATCACATCATCTAAACCAGATAATCCCAGATTATCTCTCCAGCTCCTCACTCAAGATCTTTCTAAGAAAAAAGTTTAGATTATAATAGTACAAATAAGAATATATACATTTGGTTTCAATGCAAATGCCAAGGAGTGTGACTTCCAGAAAATGTGTTTAGAACAACAGATTCAAGTTTGCAAGCATACCAGACCAGATTATTTATCCATCAAAACTGGTATCATCTATTCAGACTGGCAAGAGATTCTCTTGTGACTGGCAGAAGTCTTTGCCATCATCTGCTTTCAGGTATTTGGAACTGGAGATTGTAGAGATTGAACCTGGGAAACTCTGTATGTGAAGTATGTGATGTACTACTGAGCTTCAGTAACTCTTCAATATAGCATGAAATAGCACAATTCCTAACTTGAAACTCTGTGCCAAACCAGTTTTCTGCCCTCAAAAGAAGTGTGTCTGCATGGAAAGTTTTCCAGAGGCAGAAGTATCCAATATGTACTTCACCTCGATATGCCTATGGTATTCTAAGTTGGTTCCTTCCACAAGTTATATTGAATGTTGTTGTCTTTATGCCAAAGAAAATATTGTCTTGTCATTCTTGTTTTGTTTTTGCACTCCTTTAGTTTTTGGGTTGATGGCCAATGGCAGATAGATGACTGTGGGGTAATGTTAAAAACAACAGGAACTTATAGGGTAGTTTTAAAGTGGATTGAACTTCTTACCCCAAAACCCTGTCAAAAGCTACACTCTTTAAAAGGTATTTTCATGTAATCATGTGAAAATGTTTGTGGCATATTCAACTTACTAGGAGAAGGTGGTTTGTGGGGATGGGAAAAATATTTTTAAGCTTTTTGTTTATTGAAATACTCATTTAAAAACCACCTCCAGCATCTAGGCATTTGCCAGTATATATAGATAGTTAGATGCCATGTTTATGAGACAGAGAAAACTACATGGGGGTTGAAGAGTGTTATTTTCATTATTTGTGTAGATTTTATATGGCAATTCATCTGTAGTTCTATAGTAAAAATACTTTTTTGTGGTGCTACATGTTATTGTACAGTCATAGTCTTGGCTTAGGGCCATTTTAAAATAAAAATCAGGAGGTCATTCTGCTTCCAAGTAATTCAATGAACTTTATCCTTTTCCTATTTGACATCATAATTAGTATTCTGCATTTGCCTTTATGAACGGGGATGTTATATAATATATGGATTCAACAGAATCTGATTATGAAGGACAAGTATTTGAGCTAACATGTGACTTGGCCCCCATGGTACTTTCTATCATGTTATTATTATTTTTTCACTGACAGAAAGGGGTTTTCAACAAGTTAGAATCATAGAGCTGGAAGGGACCTCATGGGCCATAAGTCTTATCCCCTTACTCACTGTAAGATCTCCAGCTAAAGCTGGCCAGGTACTTTTTGAACACATTCAGAGAAAAGACCCACCATCAAAAACTATGCTTCTATTAATACAGGTTAAAATAATCTTTTTTGCTGCAGTACTACACTGCTGGCTCATGGTCACCTAAAAGTGTGTTTTTTGTGGCCTTAATGTAGGATTTTGATGTAGAAGGTTGATGTCCCCCCCTTTTTTACAACAGATGTGCCTTGATAAGGTGTTTTAATATTAAAATGTATTTGAATATTATTTCAGGCAGATCCCCAATTGTGACAATTTCCTGCCTACTTCACACAAAACTAGACTTCCAAGGTTTGCATCATTATTTGATGAGATTTAATTTAAATTTTAAAATAAAATTCAGCTAGAATACACCAGATGACAAACAATAATCTGTGTGTACATAAGAGAAGGAGGGAAGAAGAGGAAGAACAACTAGAATTTTAAAAGATATTAGGTAGCTTTGCAAAACAAATGGGTCTGGCAAACTTTAGCCATAAAAGTCAGCTTGAAATGGAAAGAAACGTGCATCATTTAGAGCTTTGTAGGGTGATTTTCCTGAGGTCATTCTACCTAAAATAATTTATGTTTTTTGTGGTGGTTGAAGAATATTTTTGTCTTAAGGGTTGAAGTTTCAGGAATTAAATATATTGGATTAAGAGTAAAAGCTGAAGGAACTGGTATGACATATTCAAAGACAAATATGCTTTCTTTGCAGTAATATTTTTTAAAGGAAATGTGCCATTGCTGTAAAACAAAGGCAGACTCTTCTTTTGATATTTCAGGAATATTGCCTTGATATGAACCACTGTGCTGTTTGAAACTCTAGAGAAAATCTGGCAATCACAATTTTAACAGCCAACATCTCATTAGGAAATACGTTTTTGAAACAAAGTATTCCATTGTCTAAATATTGCTGAAGCAGTTTAAAGTTAAAAGTAATTGGATATGTATATGTGTATGCATGTATTAACTCTCCTTTTTTTAACTGTGTATTTGCTTTTGAAGGCATAATCAAAAACTCTCTTGGTACATAGCATCCATCAGTCATACAGTGGGGCAAAATCTATTCCAGTATATCCATTTTTTGTAGATTTCTATCTATACTACCCAAGGCATTATGGTGCTGTAGTATACAAAAACATTAACCATTTTATTAATAGTGTGTCTTTTGTTCTGGTTACATAAAGTCAATTAGAAGGCCCCTTTTTAGTTGTGTATCATATATTCCACAGAATATGGCAGAGAGCTTTTATAGGTCAATGTCATCTGCTTCACCCCAAAATACAAAACTATGGGTTGGAGCCAAAGTTTTATCATTCTCCTGGCAGAGAATACATGTGGGGCTTGACTCAGAACAGCCTTGCTCATGGAAAATGGTAACATATGATTTTTGCAGTTCACCCCTCATTTATCAGCCTACAGTATCTCCTCTGCCCTCTGTTCCATACAGTACTCATAGAGCAGATTTTCATGGGCTGCAGGAGGAAGAGAGAATCAAAGATATGATAAGATATAGTAAATAAACAAATATATGATAAGATATGGTAAGTAAATTATTATATAAATAAATGTATAGATAACCACACACTTGAGCACAACAGTCGAGTGGGATATAAATCATCCACCACCATCCTCCTCATTATTACAAGATTCCACAGGTGCAGGTGGAAAGTCAGAATGGATAGTGAAGGCAAACTGATCCCTCCACTAATACAAAACCATGGGCATATTAAAGCAATCACAAATTAGCTAGGCCATCCATTTTTTGTAAGCCCAGTCTCCTTTACCATCTACTGCAGGGGTTCCCAATTTTTCGTCCTCCAGATGTTTTGGACTTCAGCTCCCAGAATTCTTGACTGTTAACCAAGCTGACTATGGCTTCTGGGAATTATAGTCCAAGGCACCTGGAGGACCAAAGCTTGGGAATCACCGATCTACCATATGGCAAGATTAAAGGCATCCAGTGGTACATTTAATTATCATGAGGCTCAGAGAAATTAGCTTATTTCCTTCAGAATGTGAGAGAAGGAGATGAACAGCAGGATCTAGCTAGAAATCTTCAGATGTAGCCATGTTGGCTATTAATTTCCCCCCAAAGGTTCACCTTGTGATTATACCTTTGTATAAATCAAAATGCACAAAATATGTCATGCTAGCTTTCCAAGCTTAGAAGCTTCTTCATTCAGCAGAGATGGCAAAAAAGAGCATTTGGGGGAAGTAAAGTGTTGTTGAGAGTGCCAACATCTACCTTTTTACTCTGGGATGTCATACAGAAACAGCTCAGAAAGAAGTGCTTTGTAACTTCAAATGAAAAAGCAAAATTTAATTGCTTCTGTTTTAATGCTTTCATTCCCACTCAATAATGATCAGTATATATTTGTGTGGCCGTAGGCACTTCCTTAACAAAATCTTCCTGATACCAACTACGTGTTTACTAAGAGTGGAAACTGTGTGCTCTTCCAGATGTTGTTGGACTGTTGAGAGCCATAGTCCAACAACATCTGGATGATCACACAGTCCCCACCCCTATATTGTACCTTAATTATTGTTATTCAGCTCAGATATACACTGTAGTTTTTTCTCTCCCACACAGAAAATAATTCTTTCCAGATTCATGTAAATTTCAATATATTCCTAAAGGTGACATCTTTCCTATTCATAAACCATGTTCCTTGTCCCCAAATTCTAATTGGTACCTTGGAGTAACAGCCCCTATTACAAGTTCAACACTTTTTCTAAGTAGCAGCTATTTTCATTAAGAAAAACAGATGTAGCAGCAAACTATTTTGTTGTTAGCAAGCTCTTTAATTAATTGTTTGAAAGGTTAGGCACAGTTTATTCATACATGACTGCCAGAAGTCTCAAAAGTTACTGTTTAACATACTGAACAGGTTCCAAATCATTGTGCATAAGGGAATTAAAGGTTTCCCCCCAACAAAGTGGCAGATTTAATTATCACTAGGCTTCCAGAAATGAAGCTAACTGAAAAATTATACTAGGAAAAAACATGTTTTATTATTTCCCTAAAGAAGAGGCTTGCTCAAAACATGTTGGAACTTTTTAAGCAAATATTGTTTTGCACCAGTTTGTAGTTTTTGTTCTTCCTTTATTAGATCTAATAATCACCTGGGCTCCAAAGAGGCCAGTGTGTGCACAAAAAGTGTTTTTGTGTGCAAATGAAGATCTGAATGTGTGTATAATTTTACTTTCAATTGTTACAGTCCTTCTCATCACAGTGACATCCACTTTGGAAATTATCCTCATCTTCAGGTGTGGTTTTCATGTGTTTAAGAGACTGTAAAACAGAAAGGACCATGAATAGCATTGGTGCAGATGAAGTCCTCTGAATTCTGGTCATTTAGAAAAAGGCAAAGATGCCATTATCTAGCTCATTGACTATCTGTCTGCCTATTAAATATCTGTCTGCCTATCCGTATATCTAAATACTATATATACTCAACTATAACTTGACTTCATGTACAAGTTGAGGGTATGTTTGGGGGAAGATGAAAGCAAAGATGAAGCAAAGGAAAATAAAAGGAACTTACAAAATTCCAGCAGGCATAACTGTTTGTGCTCATCCTAAAGGCTGGATAGATGGGGAGAAAACTATGGTAACTGGTGGCTCTGCAACGTATGGGCGAGGCAACCAGGTATAGGATGGGGTGAAAAAGTGTGGACATGTGAAGAAGGTTGTAAAGGAAAAGCAAAGTAAATGGCAAGTATGTTAGCAGTGATTATAGTCTTTAACTTTAATGCCATGACCTTGCCTAATTTTAACCCAGAAAATCTGACAAACATTTGTAGAGGCCATTGCTTTTTTAATGTGCTCTTAGGACTGATTAAGCTCTTGCCTATCACGTCTCTATTCAGAGAAAGGGATGGTTCCCCCCCCCCCTTTTTTTTTTTTGATAAGAGTTAAAGTACAGTGCTTACCTTGACCCATGGATAAGTTTTTTGGGTCAATATGTTGACTAAAATTTCTTGACTTATACATGAGTATATACAGCACATACACCGTTTTCTACTGTAAGGCTATTACTGATAGTCTACAAGGGATACTTAGTTATGTATTCATAACTAAGTAATTACTGTGGTCTGACCCCCTCCAGCCTATTTTGACAGTCAACAGCCACCCCATGTGAAGGAGGTCTGTTAAGCTGTAGATTGGGGTGCAGGGAGGAGGATGTTTTTTGCTCCTCCTGCCAGCAAGTGAGGCTCTGACAAGGAAATGTAACAAGGCTCCTTCTTCTAATTGTCTGGTGGGAGGGTGACAAAGCATAATCTGCCTTGTGCCCTGATCAGCCGTCAAACTGATCTCCTTCAACTAATGAGGCTGCTGGCTATTAAGGTGGGTTCAGGGGGGAATTTAGATAGTCCTACTTAATACAGAGGAATTATGGATTGGTAACTCTAGGTTATGAATCCATGACCAGGTCCACATGGCCAGAGTATTCTGGGAGCTTCCTCGATGTCCCCTGGTTACTTGGGGCTCTCCAGTGTGATGCCAAGAAGATGTTCACATGTATGCCCCACTGTGGTGCCAGGTACTGTCAAAGTGAGTTGCTCACTCTGAGGTCAGAACAAGGTGCCCAGTGTCTACCACATGGGTGACCATCTTGTTCTGACTTCAGAGTGAGAGACTCACCATGGCAGTTCTGGGGACCACAACAGGGCATGTTGTAAACAGCTGGCGAGCATTGGAATAGGGGGCTCCGGATCTTCCTGGTGGTGCAATGGTTAAATGCCTGCACTGCAGCCACTCACTCACAAATCACAAAGTTGTGAGTTCAATACTAGCCAGGAGCTCAGGGTCGACTCAGCCTGGCATCCTTCTGAGGTTGCTAAAATGGTACCCAGCTTGTTGGGGGCATAAAATCATAGAATCATAGAGTTGGAAGAGACCACAAGGGCCATCCAGTCCAACCCCATTCTGCCATGCAGAAACTCACAATCAAAGCATCCCTGACAGATGGACATTCAGCCTCTGCTTAAAGTCTTCTAAGGAAGGAGACTCCACTCCACATTGGAACACTCTCCGAGGGAGTGTGTTCCAATGTCTAGCAGTTCTTACTGTTAGGAGGTTTCTCCTAATGTTGAGGTGGAATCTCTTTTCCTGTAGTTTGCATCCATTGTTCCTGGTCCTTTTCTCTGGAGCAGCAGAAAACAAGCTGGCTCCATCCTCAATATGACATCCCTTCAAATAGGTTACACATTGTAAATTGCTTAGGTAGTGCTTAAATACACTGATACGTGGTTTAGAAGTGTACTTGCTATTGCTATTCTGGGATGATGTGGAGCTAAATGGGATTTAAAAAATGTTTTAAGTGGGGGGAGTATGCAGCATCCAGATAGTTCACACTAGAACCAGGAATTGCATTGTGCATCATCTGGATTCCCCACTGAGAGGATTGGGGGAGGAAGTTTTATTTGGCTTATGTCAACAACCTCCATTACTGCAAGACCAGATGCTAGTCTATTCCATGTAATCTTCTTCTGCATATAAAACTGATTTATTACTTATTTAGCACAATCATTATTTACTATTTACTAAAATAACAAAAGAACAATAGGAACTATCCAGAAATATGTATGCCCCACTGGATACAAGAAACCCAAGAGTTTAGCTGAAGTCTTGTGTGGAGGATCAAAAACAAATGAGTTATCAGGCAGAATAACTGTGGAAATGGTGCCATTTATTAGGTTGTTAGAGTTACTTCCTAGTGTGTTAGAAGAAAAACATTTAATAAAAAATTGACTGGTTTTCATTAGTAAGTCTTGAATTTCAAATATTGACAGAACAAATGTTGACAGAAACAGTAGCAAATACCAAGACCATTTATTTCTATGTCTTCAATATTTTTAGTTTGGGCAAATATTCATATAATGCAGGAAGCTATGGATTTCTCCCAATAATGTTATGCTCCAATTATTTATTTGTTTGATTGCCCAGGAAGAAACAGTATATTATTTTCAGCATCGAAGAGGGGGAAGGAATCAAAAAATGCATGTTGCTTTCAATTAAAGTATGCTTGTTAAAGCCTGCAGTTTGTTGTTTTAGAAAACTTGTGAAAGCTATGAGCTCAAGAGTGATCAAAGGTGCTTCCTCAATGAATTTCTTGGATTTCCCATTCAAGGGCAATTTATAAACATAATATTTAGCATATATACAGCACAGAATGCTCAAAGCACTTTCATATATCATCCAAGCAAGGTTCAACTAAATTGTTCCATTGGCTTCAATGAGAAACAGTCTCTGCCAAGGAAGTCTTTAGGAAATCCAAGCATAAGTTTCACTTTAAGCATCTGAAATTCAGGACTGCTTGCAGCCTCTTGTTCTAATTATGAAACAGAGGCCTGTTACAGACAGCCAAAATAAAGCTGCTTCGAGTCACTTTGGAGGTATGGTATTTCAATGATACATGCGTCCTAAGAGTCCAAAGGCCGCACCAAAGCCACGCTCCAGTCCTAAAGACTGGAGTGCAGCTTTGGTGAAGCTTCCAGACTCTTAGGACTCATGCATCATTGAAATACTATACCTCCAAAGTGACTCGAAGCAGCTTTATTTTGGCTGTCTGTAACAGGCCATAAGTATTATTCTGATCCAGAATGCAGTGATGAGATCCAGTCAGAAGGTCTGCTCTAAGGCCTTGGCCATCTGCTGATACTTTCCCACTTTAGCCCTAGGGGTGGAGTCGTTCAGTGCCTGTAGTGCAGCCACTCACTCATAAACCACAAGGTTGTGAGTTCAGTACTAGCCAGGGCTCAAGATTGACTCAGCCTGGCATCCTTCCGAGGTCACTAAAATGAGTACCCGGCTTGTTGGAGACAATTAGCTTACACATTGTAAACTGCTTAGGGAGTGCTTAAGTGCACTGATAAGCGGTATAGAAATGTTCTTGCTATTGCTATTTTTGGCAATCACTTATTTCACTAAGAAAACAAACTCAGAATGTGTCCATTTCTTTAGTGAAAGTGAAGAAGTGTCATCAGAATATGAAATCCTCAGCATAGACTTCAGAGTAGTTCAAATCTGTATGCCTTTATTTCTTAATTATTTCTTTGATTAAGAAATAATATCAGTAGACTTCTTGCTATTATATTATTTGAAAGTGTGTAGTAAAACTGTAGGTGACTTAGGAGCTACAGTAGGTCCTTGTTATACGCTGGGGTTTGGTTCCAAGATCCCCCGTGTATAACAAAATCCGTGTATGCTCAAGTCCCATTAAGTATAATGACATAGCAAAATGGTGTCCCTAATAAAAAATGGATCATCAAGGTAAATTTATACTTTTTTGGAACATTTTCAAACCGTGTATGCTTAAATCCGTGTATAAAAAAATCCGTGTATAAGAAGGGCCGACTGTGTAACCATATAAAATAAGAAGTCTAAATTTGACCTAGGAGAGATTTTGTTGTTGTTGCTATTGTCATAGCATATTTGTAAGATTTAACACTTCGGGACTGATGTTCTTGGTAAGATTTTTAATTGATTCAGAGAGCATTAGGAATGAAGCAATGATTGCTCTAATTGCTTCCCATTAAACTGGTTGTAAGATGATATTCTACTTCCATCTGAACTGCTTTGCAGCTGTGCCATGTTAATAGATCAGCTCATTTTTATCTCTTTGCTGCTGCACCCAGCCTTCCTTCTTTTTGAACTCTGTGATGCTTTCAGTGGTTAGTCATATATCCCAAACTATGTACTAATCAGTTTGAGCCTGAATTGTGCTTCAAGGTGAAAATATTCAAGTTTTTCTGACTGATGGTCACAAAATGTTTGATTGGCAGGAAACATGACAAGGAGCATGTTGTTTTCTGCCAATACAAATTGTTCCACTGAGATATTATCATAGATTTGGAATTGCTACATCCTGCCTTCTCTTTTCCTGCTTTGTTCTTGGAGCCAGTAGGGTAAGACACCATTCTTGCTGGAAGTGGACTGGCCATATAGTGAGCCAGTAGATAGTGTTGATGGAACAGACTAGCAGGACTTTGGATAATCCTAAAACTAGCAATTTACTCAAATAAAGGAGAAGATCAAACTGGATGTGTTACTTGGTTGTGACTTTGAATCTTGTGCCTGCATTTTTCTCCACTTTTTAGTATTTTATTTTATTTTTTAATTCCTTGTGATCATGACATGGGGAAACAAGAGTATCAGCTGTTTTCTCTGCACCATTTCCAATTGACAATCTTCTCCCCCAAGCTGCTAATTATCTCAAGAGCTAACTGTTGCAAAAACAATTGGTGGGGATAATTTCAGAGAGATAATACAGTGGTTTAAGCCATTAATAAACCTTATTTCCCCAGCTCAAGTCCATTTGAGCCTTAAAATAAACTCTTACATACTAGAATGTGTCTAGCAGATTCAATCACACTCTGCCTTCCTTGGAAAAAGAGCATAATCCTTAAGGTCTCTACTTATTTGTGGCCTTTATACAGCATCTAGCAGGCTTTCTGACACTCCTGCCAAATGATGTGATTTCTGAGCAGATTTTCAGGGGGTTCTAGTTTGGAGCTTGAAAGGCCTGCCTATTGCTCCCTCTGCAGACAGCTTCTTCACACCGGGCACTGGTTGAACCAGACTACTTTATCCACAGCTGTCTCCTCATTTGCACTTCCAAAGATGAGAATTAGTACTGTGTATTGGTATTACTGGGTATTGGGGTTAACACAACAGATATGAAAGGAGACATTTTGTTCACATGTGTATCCAAACATATCTGAAAGCATGTATCTCTCTTTAAAGGAATGTGCAACCCCCCAAAAAAGTGGCGGGATGACTAAAAAGCAAATCAAGGCCAAACTAAATGATAAACTGGGTTTGCCATCATGGGCTTCATTCAGTGTTTCAATTATCTACACCAAAGAGGAATACATTCTATGGTTCTATGATTCTAGACAACATGACCATATGCTAAATTTCCAAAGCTGTCACCAGTGCTGAGTCAGACATATTCAAGCCATGCTATCTCACTCAATCACAACATTGATTATGAATGAATTTTTTAATTTTTTTTTTTTGGTAATTCCAGATAAACCACAAATTAGTTGCAAAAAGCAGTTATCTTTTCCAGTGCAGGAAGGCAGAAACTGTTATTCTTGTCCCACACCTAAAATAAAATCAATTGCATACGATGTTCCCAAAGGGATGTAAGAAGTGAGGTTTTAATACCATAAACTATGTTAGCTGTATTATTGATTTTTGCTGCCTTACACTTTTTTTAAAAACCTAAATGCTATAATATTGTTACAAGATATTGGTAATGTGTGGCCCAAGTAAACTTCCACTTATCTTTAAGAAAAAATGCCCAATTCCTTTAAGGTGTGTTTAGGGAGATAATAAGAAACACTTGCAGGAGTTTTTTTTTCCTGTTTAGAATACTTAACTATAAGATAGATATAAAGTCAGATATAAGTGTCCCTTACCTAAACAACAAAAATTACCCTATGATGCAGGCATGATACTGTTTTCAAAGCTCAATTGAATTCTGCAGCTTTTATGATTCAGTAGTTCCAGTGCATGAAGAAATGACTCAAGGAAATCAATCTCTATTTTCATGTAATAAAGAAATGAACAGCTTTATACTTCTGCTGTATGATACAATATGACATCCTCTCCACTCCCCACATTAACTAGCCTTCCTGTTTTATTGGGTTCCTTAGGAAAGGAAGCTGGCCAGCAAGTGGAAGACAAAGATCAATACTATTTGATTGTTTTTCCCTTTAGGATACTAATACATCCAAACATTTCACAACAGGCTGCCTATACTAGCAAAAACAAACATGCCAGCAAGATAATTAATGTAATGAGATTATTTCACTAGTGGTGGCCCTCATTTCAGATACTTCAGACACAGTCCAGGCAACCAGTAAAAGTAAAAGAGGTTGCACTCGCCTTTGTCTTGCAATAGTTTATACTCATAGAAAAGGTTTACTATATATGAATGGTTTCTGGTAAACCTGTAGCAGTCCTGTGCTTCCCTTGAATTTAGGAAATTAGACATTCTCAGTTTTTTAGAATTTAATTTGTTTAATTAATGGGGACCTATTTATATGTACATTTTATATTATAGACATCATCCAGTGTTCTATTTCTCTTTGTGCTTATTTGAAAAACAACAACAAGGTCTCATTCACATTAATTTGCAACTGTGTAATAGATACCATTTACCCAAGGGAACTGTGTTTCTGAAATAGCGTCATATACTAAATGTTGTAATTAGAACAATTTCTAATTAAAAACTAACATAGGACACTGCTGGGCAGCTGAGGAGAAACAATAATTATGTTTGCATATATCTCTGAAGAAGAGGTTTTTCCACGTCTACATGTGCTTCATGTAAGACATTATTTTTGCCATTTTAATCTATATATCTATATATTTATACTGATATCTGTAGCTCTTTGTGATTCTAGACATCTGTTGTGTTGCTGTGTCATCTTTATAGTTCCCTGCTGCCAAAGCCATTATTATTCAATATACAGAGAGGTTATTGTGTATGTTTTCCTATGGCCTATGAAATTTTCCTATGAAATTTTATGCTGATACAGTTAAATACCATCCTTGATGCTGATAGTGAATTATATCCTCTTTCTCACTTTAATGCACATGAAAATAACAATTTCATTTTTCTTGTTATTTATTAGTTGATGTTGTTATATTTTATTTATCCTAATTAGGAGATTATGTCTTTACATATCTATAAAGGAAGTCTTTAATATATGTATGTAGGCTTCCTTAACACACCCGTGCATAATGCAAAACTGTAAATCCAAACGACCCCATTTAATTCTTTGCCAATGACAGGCATGAAGTCAGCCTGTAATTCTTGCATTCCGAGCCATCTATATACAAGTTGATACTTGGCAAGTGGAGTAATGCAAAGCATGCATTTCTTCCCTGTTTTTTTTTTAAATCAAGGCTAAATGTCAAAACGATGCTGTAAAACCAATTAAGAAGAAAGAAAACAAGATTAGAGGTGCTACTTGAATTATTTATTATTGTGCACTGTTGCCAAGTCTTTAAATAAGTAGTTAATAGACCTTAGAGTAACTCTTTGCAATATAGTAATTTATTTAATGTGTAATTCAGCAATGCACAAACATTAATCTGAAAGACTCTATGACAGTCTATACCTTTGTAAAGAACAATAATAACTTAAACAAGGTGCCTTCAGCAGGAGGCCAACATACTGCAATTGCCATTTGAAAATTCATACAGTGGCACTATATAGCCACACACTTCTGGCTAATCTACAATCAGCAGCCAATGAGAAACAATTGCCAGACAGGCCCATATTCCTTAGTGTGATCAGTCCTTAGCCAAAGATGGCTGGTGGAAGTGGTGTCACTAGGGTTGGCATCACATGGTGGGGATAGTCATGGCGTCGCGCCTCCCATTAGCCTCCTTCCATACCAGATCATACAGAATCCTTAGTCATGTTTTTTGTACTAATAGTACTCAAAAACTCCTGTATCTCATTGAATGTAATGGCAATAGTTGTTAAATAAACAAACAGCAAAACTAAAATTTTATCTTTAAATTACAGTATAATATGCACTGCCTCAATAGTTATCATGTACATAATTTCAAGTAGTTAATGTGAACAGTTGGTAAGATGTGATGTTTTTAAAGAAATTTAAAATAATAATAATTAAAAACATGTTTTCATTAATTTAATAAAAACTCTGAGGCCTCTCCTTTCTCTTATGACTGAGCCTTGCCCTACTCACCCTATAGGTTCAGCATTTTAAAGGGGTGCAGGCAAATGCCACAGCCCATTTCTGCTCAAAGACAGATGTTTGGGAAGCAGTACTGTCACCCCCTCTTAGGATGTTACCTTAGGTGCACTCCACATCCCCCCACTGATGTCCCTGGGTGGTGGCATTGCTCACTGCCTAGAAGCAAAGGAGCTGCTAACTACAGTTGCCTTTAGCTACTATAGGATCTAATCACTGATGATGAAGGCAGTGTTAGGGCTTGTCCTCATTGGTCAGAATACTCTGGTTTGCTCCTAGAGTATTCTGATCCAGAAGCTGCCTCAGATTTCTGCTGTTACTTCCACACTCCATTGTGATGCTGGATGGCTGGCTACACATGCATCTTGATGTGTTGCCTGCCACCCTGCCGGCAGTGCAAGCTACTCCCTGTAAAGGTCAAAAACAAGGCACCCAGCATTAATCAGATGGTGGGGTGCCTCATTATGACCTCAGAGGGAGTGATTTGTGCCAGGAGGGCTGGTTCTGGATGGCACATTGGGATATGTGTGTAGATAGCAGTTCTGCATCGTTACAGAGTGCTCCAGATTTTCCTGAAAAATTCAGAGCAAAAGATGAGGTTTTTCTTTAAAAATCATTCTAGCCAAGCATAGGGTAGATTTGGTAAGGAGCTAGCCTCATGTCATGAAGACAGCCCACACTTGAATCATAGATTTGGCCCTGTATCATGTAGGCAGATCATAGTGTGAGCAGAGGTTTAACTGGCCCATATAGATATGCCATTAGTGTTTGGAAGAGATGTTTCTTTGTATTGAGTCCACAGCACCAGGTAAAAGGTTTAGCCCTACTATTAAGCAAAATAAGGCAGGTGACTCAAACATATTTTTTTTAAAAAAGGTAAGAGCCAGTTTTTTGCTTTATCATTGTTTTTTAACTATAAGTAAGGAAGAAGGAATAAAAAATGTCTTGCACTACCCCTAGTGTTAAGGATTCTTATAAATGGTGAATAGGCAATAGACGTTCTTTTGACATAGCCCTTGAGCGATTACATGAAGAGAACTTCCGTCGCCTATTCACAATTTATAAGAATCCTGAACACTAGGCCTCTCCTTTCTCTTACGACTGAGCCTTGCCCTACTCACCCTATAGGTTCAGCATTTTAAAGAGGTGCAGGCAAATGCCACAGCCCATTTCTGCTCAAAGACAGATGTTTGGGAAGCAGTACTGTCACCCCCTCTTAGGATGTCACCTGGTGCACTCCACATCCTCCCATTGATGTCCCTGGCTGGTGGCATTACTCACTGCCTAGAAGCAAAGGAGTTACCTTTCAGAGGTCAGCAAAACACAACCCTCTTCCTCCAATGGATTTATAGCAGGTAATCTAATAATTATCTTTCTTTCTCCCAGTTAAAATGCAACTGAGTTGTTTGCACATAGCTGTTTAGCAACTGAGGGTGTAAATAACTTAAAGGCATTATATCCTCTCTGATGTTGGAAGCTAAGCAAGGTCAGCCATTTGGTGGCTTAGATGGGAGACTGCCATCAAATACCAGGTACTGTAGGCTATATGGCAACCACTTCTGAGTATTACTTGTCTAAGAAAACCTTATGGAATTCATGGGGTTGCCATAAGTTAACAGATGACTTGAAGTCACAGAGAGCAAGAGAGAGCGAGAGAGAGCAGTTAGTAAGTATAAGAATAGTGCTTTTGAATTATTGTAACAGCAACATGCAAACAAAGCAAAGGAGGGTTTTTCTGGTAGCTACTAGATGAAGAATAGTCCTTTCAACAAACCTTTACCTGGCTACCTTTGCTGGGCACATCTCTTGTTAAACTGGGCATTATAATGGTGTGCAAACAGTGTGGTGAAGGATAAACTAATTGGTGGCCACTAACTGAGAGCTGGCAGGCCCAATCCATGCAAAAATAAACAACTAAGCAAAATAAGTCCAGTTGTGTAGACCCTCATTTTGTACTGTGGATTTGCCACTGGAGAGTTAAATAAGAAACATATAGAGGTTTCTGGTTACATGTAACAGAATATTTAATAATAATAGTAAAATATATAGACATTTCATATTCTGGGCTTAATTCCAAAGACTTATTCTCTTTGTGCTTGTTTGAAAAATAACAGCAAGACCTCACTCACATTAACCTGTAACTTTTTGTAATAGATGCTATCTATCCACAGGAAACTGTCTTTTCGAAAGAGTACTACATACTATATTTTGTAATAATTGCTCTAATTAAAAACCAATGCAGGCCACTGCTGGGCAGCTGAGGCTCTATCTGCCTGTCTATAATACAGATAATGTCCTGTTGTATAGCTACATCTTTCAGATTCCATAGGCAAAGATCAATCTAAGCAATACCAGAAATGTGTATCTGAATTTTTATTCTGTCTAGAAAGTTGGAAATTTGCATTACACAATCATAACATTAATCAATTTCAATTTTTGGATTTGCCATTTCCCACCTCATGCTCACATTCTTTTGCTTTGTTTTTATTCATTTATTTTTATTCAACATTTCTATGCTGCTTACTAGCAAAACTGGTGGCTGTAATAGGATTACTCAAAGTAGATGGTCTATAGACCAGCACTAGTGTGTGACTTATTGGCTGCTGCTCAGTGGCAAGTTTCCAGGAAAGAAATGCAATGGGCACAAATATGATGCTGGTTCCAGGTGTATGGGAGGGGAATACCGTATAGATTCACCACAGCAGACACGTTAATGATCACTGATTTATAATAAATGAAAATTAATTCAGAAAACCTAACACCATGACATTTAAAGTTAGTCAAGCCCTGGTTATCAAAAGCCTTCCTCAGGAGGCTACATTGGTATCTTCTTGAGTGAAGCCATTTGTGTTCATCCATTCTTAGTACAAAATTTTAAACCTAGATTGTATTTTAATATTATAAGTCTAACATTGCAGTAATAAGCAGTATGGGTTATGAGGTGGTAATATAAATACATTAAGGTTTAGCCTCAAGAAGAGAAGGTTAAGGTGTGATATGATAGCCCTGTTTAAATACTTGAAGGGATGTCATATTGAGGAAGGAGCAAGCTTGTTTTCTGCTGCTCCAGAGACTAGGACCCGGAGCAATGGATGCAAGCTCCAGGAAAAGAGATTCCACCTCAACATTAGAAGGAACTCTGACAGTAAGGGCTGTTCAACAGTGGAACAAACTCCCTTGGAGCGTAGTGGAGTCTCCTTCCTTGGAGATCTTTAAGCAGAGACTGGATGGACATCTGTTGGGGATGCTTTGATTTAGATTTCCTGCATGGTAGGGAGTTGGACTGGATGGTCCTTGTGGATGGCCAACTCTATGATTCTATGATTCTAGGTTGCATCCACACTGCCAAAATAATCCGGTTTGACACCATTTTAACTGCCATGGTTCAATGCTATGGAATTCTGGGGAATGAAGTTTTGGGTGGCATGTAGCCTTCTCTGTTATAGAACTCTGGTGTGACAACAAACTACAATTCCCAGGATTCCATAGCACTGAGCCATAGCAGTTAAAGTGGTGCCAAATTGGATTATTTCGGCAGTGTGGATGCAGCCCTAGTAAACAAATAAATATTAGTAAAGATGGCTAGACAGCATGTATCATGGAGTAAGAACTGGATAACCACACAAATTTCTATTGCTGGTGGGACACTCCCTGCCTCTGCCCTGATCATTAAAAAATATTTGGGGTAAAAAAAAGGGGGTGAGAATGGCACCTGCAGAAGTTTCCAGAGGATGTGGCTCTACTATTGAAAACATCAGTTTATATTCTTCCTCCACAAATAAGGATTTTATGAAAAATGGAAGTGACTTTTATACTCTTCTGGATTCATTGGAAGGGGCTGGTGTGGCCTGCAAAGGTGGTGGGGGGCGTATATGGGGGAAATGACCCCTGGAGCTTTCACACTTATCCACCCCATAATACAGCAGGATCAGTATTCTAGACTAGAACATCATTATTTCAACTTATCTAAGTGATCATTTATAGTAGAACTGGAGTCTTTAACTGACTATGCACATAATTATGGTCAGGATTTTCCCCCTAACAATCTGTTTCTTTAAGTATTTGAGAAAGATTGTGTTATGAACATTTTATATGATGTGTGTGTGGGTCAGAAAGATCTTTTGAAATAAAAACAACAAAAGGTTTATGAGAGTGAAAATGTAAAGAAAAAGAAAAATTAAATCCTGCTAGACAAACGTTTCTCCCTTTGAACTTAAAAATTAGACGGTAGTATTTAATTAATTCTGGAACTGCTCCAGGTACTAAATTAATATTGGCAAAGCAATGAAAAGTGTCCAGCACTTCAGCGGCAACTGATATTATATGCCTTAACTTAACTAATAGTAGTATGTACTACTTGTGTTTGTCCAAGTCATTGTTAATTCCACCCCCAAAGTTTTCTAGTTCTAAGTGTATGGAAATGAATAATGTTGTCAACAGTATTAGAAGAACATAAAATTACCTGTTATTAAAAACAGAGCACACTTTTCCAGAAGAAATATATTACCCAACTGTAAAATAATATGTTTGCCATTCACTGTAATACTTCAGCATTACAGCTCAATCTCCTAAAAAGCTGACATGGAAAATAGCAGTGTAATAAACCAATTCATCATAATGTGCAAAAGAAAGCACTGGAATAAATTGTGATAATCTTTCAAAAACTAGCAGCTTTTAAAAGTATTAATTTCTACTCCAGATAATTGGAAAGGACACCTGGGTGGTCAGGCAATATTTTTCAAAGGATTGCCATGTCAGAAACTCAAGATTGTCTTTGGAGTCAGGAACAATCGTTTAGTGCTAAATGACACTGAATCTTGCAAATGGGTCTTCCTAGATGGTATTGCTGCAAATTACCAAACTGAACTTCCCTCAAGGTCAGGTATGAAAAAGGACAGGTATCATAATGGCCTTAGTAGAAGTCTGAACAAGTCTTTAAGTTTAGCACAAATGGACACTGGCTGTGTTCCTGCCATAAAATTTGCTTAATGACCTGACAATTGATCAAGTTCCCATGTATAGCCCTGCGGAATACAATGAGAGCTGAATTTTGAATGGAAAGAATTAACTTTTCTGCTTATGCACCCTGTAAACATTGTTACTTGATTTTCCAGTGCTAACAGATGTGAATATTGTGGCATATTCTGTAGTGAAAGCAAGAAGTGGTTCAGTGAAACGAAGGTAGACAGCTTAGAATGATCACACTATCTCAATGCAAGTTTTACCTCCTCTCGCTCATTCTATAACCTCTGTTGGTGTTTTGCCTGCATAAATATCAAGGACACATGTGTTTAAAGCAGTTATGCCCTTTCACAATGTTTATGCTCAGCAATCACAGTGAGTAGACAGGTGTGTTACAGTATGAATCCATGAAGCAGAGCAGGATCATGCAGATTCAAAGAAGAAAGAGGCTGTAGCAATGAACCATGCTCATATTTAATACAAATACCATAAATAGCAAACAAAAGTTCAGGAGGAAGTATTTGAACCTTTTAGAGATGTGCTGCCACCCCCTCCCCCATTAATGGTTCAATGAATGAAAATAAACCAATCAACTTCAGGATTTGTTGAGATGGCATGGGAAGATACCTACTGAAAAGGAATTACCAGTCCCCTATTCTCTATGTGGGTGCAAGATGAGATGGTAAGTGATGTGAGCTTGTGTGAACACATGTGCATGCATATCTATTAAACTTACTCAAATTATCCAAAGCTGTATTTCCAAAGCTTTGCTGTTGGTCTTGCAGTGGCTGAAAGTTCACATGCATTTAAGAATACTTCAGTAATCACTTCAAAATCTTCTCATTCTTCAATAAATTACCAGAGGTAAAAGGGTGGGAAAAAGACTAACAGCATATTTTAGTTTAAAGCTGTTCTACTCATTGCTAAGCCTTAAGAAAACCATTTCTCCTTTTAGTACGGGGAAAAATGTACAACAGTTAGGAAACCACCCAATGATATTGCACTGGGCAAGGGAGTGTACACATCCGGGGAAGCCCTGGTGCTTAAATGGGAAACCAATTCATATGAATTTGGCTCTAGGGCTCAAGGTTGCTTAATTCTGGAAAAAGGAAACTTCTTAGATTCCTAAGGTACTCTTTTAGAGTTCAAATATCACTACAAACTGCATCAGTAGAGCAAGAGCAAAAACAATTCCCATTATCTATCCTGAATATGTTTCAGTGCCAGTAGACCCACTAAATGAAATCCCAACGCCATTCTGTATTACCTGCCTGCTTTCATCTCTCTGGTAATGCAATGCAACTGTTTTTTTAAAGTGATACCTCGCCTCACATATCCACCGTTAGAAGCCCCCAATTCTACTACTGTATTTATTTTAAAAATCACACTGACTACTTTAATAATCTGAGGTTTAGAATGATTCATTTAATGAGGTCTACAAATGTGCCAGATTTCAATCCTATCTGACAAACGCTGCCAGTTGTCACTCCACCCATTGCCACCCACTCACTTCACATTGTGGCAAGAGCTGCTTGAAATGAAAGGAGGCAGGTACCAGCAGTGGTACTCTCCATGCTGAATATTTTTTTTCTGCAGCAGGAAAAAAATTACATTCCTGCTCTGCTCTTGTTTTTCTTTTTTTCTTTTTTGTGGGGGCAATTGTGATGAAAAATGGTATACAACATAGAGTCAGTCCAAGTTAACAGTTCCAGAGTGATAAGTGTAATGGTTTGTTTATTGGGTTTTTTTTGGTATATATTTCGGAAAGGATGTCTTTAAGTTTCTCTCTCTGTTGATTGATTTATATGTAAATCAACCATTTGTGAATTTAGTGGATAATAAGTCCTTAATAACATAGTTTGCCATGCAGGCAACAGTTTCCTCTGCACAAGACATAACATTTCTGATCAGAAATATTATTTTCTGAACAAAAAACTCCACTTCATGCACAGAAACTGCTGTTTTCTAAGCAAATCAACCACATGCAAATTTGGTGCAAAATAAGTCTCCAACTACAGTATTTTCTGTATAGGAAGAAGTTTTTCCTTTGTAGAAAACAATTTTTTCATTGCAAAAACTGCTCTTTCTTACACAGAAAGAAACTGTTTCTTTGTGAAGTCAAAGGCTTTCATGGCCGGCATCCATAGTTTTTTGTGGGTTTTTTTGGGCTATGTGGCCATGTTTTAGAAGAGTTTATCCCTGACGTTTCGTCAGCATCTGTGGGTGGCATCTTCAGAGAGATGAAAGCTTAAAAAACCAACAAAAAACTGTTTCTTTCTTTTTCTGCTTAAAACAGTCATGTGTGAATTTTGCACAAAATAAATTCCAAAGCACAAAAATTTGTTGCCAAGTTAGAATTATTCTTGTCCAGGATCTTTTATTCTACTGAAGCATTCCAAAACTGATTTATGTAAACTTGTGAGCAGAGGGGACATGCTAGCCCCATTCCCTTCTTGGTATAATTTATGTCAGGATAGAATTCCTGAAACTAGGAAAATTGTTCCATGAGATGTTTCATAAAAGGTTCAGATGCTTTATAAAGCAACATACCAGAACAAAGAAGGTCATGTTTGCTGGTCCCAAGTGCTGTCCCTCAGGATTTGGCTTGGAAGTTAAAGTAAGACAAAGTAAGAGTGTGGTTGTAAGGGTTAAGTGGTAAGCAAGCACAATTTGTGATGTTGCACATAATTCCTGATTAAGGCAGGCAGCTGGACAAGTCTAGAAAGACCCTTTGCCTTCGAACAATCATCCTAAATCTCTCTGTGGAAGTTCGCATCACTTTCCCTCTGCCCACCTCCCATCTTCTTACCCACAGCATGTAGCAAAACTGCTAGACAGTAGCATTTCCAGAATACTTGCTTTATCTCCTTGCCACATGGAAAAGGAAGAAGGCTAGTGATGGGCAAGTTAACCAGAAGAATGCAACAGCTAGTACCATTTGTAGGATTGGTAGAACCACCATCCCAACTGCTTCAGTATCCACTGATGTTTAGGATTCCTAAAAAGTGTGTGTGTGTGTGTGTGTGTGTGTGTGTGTGTGTGTGTGTGAAGTCACTCCCACCTTCCCTCTCCTTTGCCGTAAACAGCAGCCAGATGTCCCCATTCAAATACGATTTTCACCCTGATCCTACCCATTTCCCTCTATACATTAATTGTGTTTCTGTTGAACAGAATGTACTCCCAAATAAATATTCATTGGATAGTAGCTTTAGTTGTTTATAGCTCTACAGGCAACAGGCTCACAACTCCACCCATTTTGCTTCTTTTACTACAAGACTTCTCTGGATTGCTTTTTTTTTTTTAAAGCAAATTCCAATATTTAGTCTAACAAAGGTTGTGTGTGTGCGTGTGTGTGTGTGTGTGTGTGTGTGTAATGTAGGAGAGTTTGGGCTAGGGAGATCAAGTGGTGATTTGCAGTTGTGTGGCGCCAAGTTTCAGAATTCATGAATCAAATCTTTGGTGCCATGTTTCTTGTTTTATATAATTGAGAAACAACACCTCCTCCTTTCCCTCACACTTATTCACCTCCTTCCTGAAGAGACAGGGAAAACAACTGCCAAAGGAGGTGGATTCTTCACATTCTCCCTTAGAGAGCTTCCTTATCTATGCTATGACTCAGAAGTAGGTCAACCAGCCTATTTCCAAAATATCACACTGCTTTCTGAGCAGTTTTACAGCTATGTTCCCCAACTCTCCTGCACAGATATTTTTTAAGAGGGAGGGAGAGAGAAATAATAGGAGAATGATCTGCTGTTGGACATTATTTTTAGCTTTTAAATAAATCTGTCATGCTAGCTGAAGCTCAGCCTAATGACAATAATTATACAGGCTGTTAAGAAATCCGATTAGGTGAGCTAGGAAACCCATAGCAACTATTGTCACTCACTTTCTTGTATGACAGGGTTGTCATTCTGGTAATCATTGGAGCATATGCCTAATAACTGCTTGAACTTAAGACCATTTTCTTGGGAGGCGGGAGCCTGCAAGTTGGAAATTGACTACAAATCACAGAAACAAATTGAATCCAGTAACACTATACTAGATCAAAAGGCTTTTATATTAACTTTACTACCTGCCCATCTTTCGATGTAGAAACCCTTTTGCAATTCAGCTGTTGTCATGTTGGAAAAGAGGAATAAAGAAAAAAAGTTATGAATCATCAAAAAGATATGATGTGAGAGAAACATCAGTACTGAAATTCTGTGTTATCTCTCCAGAAAGAACATGGATCTCAAGAATTAGGGCTACAGGATCACAGTGGATGTACATAATGGTGAATCCAGATAAGGCATCAGACTCCCACTAGTTCTGAATGCTTTGGCAAGCTTTTTCTTTGGGGGGGGAGTGTGGGGAAGAGTCACCCTCTTTTGTATTAAATCAACATAGCTATTCATATTATTCTGCAAAAATGTCCTCTTTCCTGGCTTCTTGTTCACATGCTCTTTATATCATTTCTCTTAAGGATGGAGAGGTTGAGGGTGTGAATAATGCAATCTGGTGACCCTGTGGGTGTACCGCTGTCCAAACTATCCACCCATCCCTTTCCCATACAGTCATAGGTGTATGCTTTAGTAACCTGATGGAATCCTTTTTATTCACAGTAAAAACATTATCACCTACATTTAATTTTTAAATGCTTTTCTTTCAGTGATTCCACATCAACATCTTGGCAAATGAACTGGGATTCTGGGAGCTGAAGTCCAAAACACCTGGGAGGCCAGAGCATGGGAATCACTGTGCTAAAGAAAAGCTACTGGCATTAGTGGGAGAACACACAAATGGTTATTCACCATTCCTGATCTTTGCATGCATCTTATGGAAGGAAAATTTTGAACACCAGCATGCTGTTAGGCGCAGTAATCATAGCTTTCATTCTGCTTGTATTCACTCTAAGTTTTAGGGCAGTGGTCCTCAAACTGTGATCTTTAAGGGAATTTTGGACTTCAGCTCCCAGAATCCCAGACTATTAGCCAACATGGCTGAGGCTTCTGGGAGCTGAAGTCCAAAATCTCTTAAAGGGCACAGTTTGGGGACCACTGATTTGGGATTTCAAAATGGGCATCTATCTGTGAAAAGAAAGGTCTGCCCATGTTACAGTTCACTGTTCCCGAATATCTTCAAAAACAGCATTACTTTGATTCACTTTACACTTTAAATGTGTGAAGACATGTGTATCACCAACAGGCCACACCTTCCCCTGTGATTCCCTGTAAAAGTAATTGAATCATACAATCACATAGTATATTAGCTTTTCCTTATCTTTCACAATCAGCTGCTAGTGGAAGGGAATGGAGCTGGGGTGGAAAAATGTTAACATAGTGACGTCTCATCATCACAGCTACAGGACTTGGCAGTGGACTTTGAATTACATTGTTTGCACTGAAAAAACATATTACATGTTCTAACATGTAACTTCAGGATATTATAGTGTGCATTGATGAATACAGAGGAAGAAATGTGGGCATCCATTGCCTAGTCTGGACCATCTCTTCAAATATTTTCAATCAATACTGGATGACTTACAACTGAATACTTTCAATGAAAATGTTCATGTCTGAGGTAGTGTGAAGCTCTCATCTCTGATATTTGAGTCATACATTGTAAATCAACACTTTATACGCCAGACATATAAAGATACATGTATGAGCAAGCCATTCCTTGGTCTCACCCCTATCTTGGGAAAGCCCTCATAAAGTTTCACTCCTCCAGATTCCACGGCAAGAGGGATGATTCTCAAGACATATGTTTGTATACACACGCCCGCACGCCCGCACACACACACACACCGTGTGTATTTCCTCCTTGTCTTATATGTAGGAGAGAAAGAGACTGCATCTTGCTGCACAACATATGCTTTGCATGCAGAAGACTCCAAGTGCAGCCTGTGGTAGCTCCTCTTTTTTCTTTATTCTTTAAAGATTAGTTGTAAGAAGAGAAGACTACTGCCTGACAACTACTGTCAGTCACAGTATCTGGAATTGGACTCAATAGTCTGATTAGATATAAAACAATTTTATATCTCTGTGTGCACGCATGTGTGTATTTATACCTATACAGAGAGTGGGGGAATAGGAGTGTGTTACTATATATAGAGGGGGGGATAAGAGTGTGTTACACCTCCTTGAAGATTCTCATTATTTTATTAAACATTGCATTTTCTATCAGTAGCAGACTGATGAGATTCATAATTCCAGCAAGGACAATGGGATTACATAATTTTCTGGTGCTCATTTGCTCATGAAAAAAGCATGAAATTGCACAAATGAGCATGCAGAGCTCATTTTCTAGGGCAGCTAGAAAGAAAAGCACGCTTTTAGTATAGGCATCCATGCTTGATGGCTACATGAGGAGAATAAGGAAATTTCTGATGAAAATATAAAGGTAAGGGTTGGATATTAAAAGTGCATCACAATAGGGCTAATTCTCACTGTTTGGGCCTACAAAAGTAAAAGTAAATCTATATGAAGTCTGACTGATTGATTAATGATAAATGGTAATGTCATTGGTGAGGTTGTTAATAAATTAAATAATAAGAACAAACCAATAATAAATAAACTATATTAAATATAAATGGTGCTTGGAGCATTGAACTACAACTCTGGAGACCAGGGTTCAATTCCTTGCTTGGTCATGGAAAACCACTGGGTGACCTTGAGTAAGTCACATACTCTCAGCTCCAGAAAACCCTGTGATGGGTTCAACTTAGGGTCTCCATAAGTCAGAATTGAGGTGAAGTCACACAACAACAACAAATATTAAATGGTATAAAAATGAATGAATAGCCAAAATGTTCATGATTCATCATTTAAAAGAATAAACTTAAATTAGTGACAATGCCATTTGAAGTTTATGTTTCATGCAAGTTCTCTGTTTAAAACTGAAGCCATATACCATTTTACCATATACAAAGTTACCTCTCTAAAGCAGAAAATATACTTTATAATGGCAAGAAGTAAGGTAGATGTGAATAGCATAATAAAATAATAGTGGTTTCTGATTCAACAGATCCATTTAACTTTGTGGAATACTAAAACCATAAACTAACAATGCCTGAAACAAATTGTTCAAACAATATAGAAATATTGAACAGATTTCAATTTATAAATTCCCTCCCTTGCAGTTATTTGGATCAAATTACATTGAAAATTGTCAGGCTATGACGCTGCTCACAGTCTGCTTTTTAAAAAACCCTTTTCTTTCCTATCTTTTAGTGAGATTTCCAGAGGTGAGATTTGAACTTGCCTTGCATGTTAAGCTTCTTAACAGCTATTATGCACAAGCCAAAATACATAAGCAATGTAACTACCATATAAGGAGAATGTATTAGATCTGGCTCCACTAACAGACAATTACAGAAAAGTGTCCCAAATAAATAAAGCCTGATATATAATCTTAAAATTTGTATTTTAACCCTTAACAGTTATGTTGCTTGCTGTGATTTTGTTATATTGGTCAAAGACCGAATAAATTTATATTACCTATTACCTATAATCTTAAAATGATTCTTTTCAATTTTGAGTTGACTACTACTTGATCACAAGAAAGATAACTGATTTGTACTACACTGTCTTTCCAACAGTACATGTACATTGTGTAGAGTGGTCCAAAAAACTCAAGTTATTCATATTTACCTAGGCACCCTCTAATTTTGTAACACTTTATAACAAAAGACACCACACAAAATTTCAGCATCCTACAAGAAAAGGAAAGCAGTGCTTAACGAATGTTATTTTTCAAAATTTTGCTTAAATTAGTTTCATTTGCTAATGGAGAAGAGAGTTCCAAAACATCATGATGAAGAAGAAAAGCAATTGTTGCTGCAGGTTGTAGAAGCCAACAGAAAACAAGGTCCAATTGAACCAACAAAGAAGGCCCTTGTAGATATCATACAACTATTGACCTCAAAGAAGTGAATTTAAATTTTGTTTTCAAGTGTATTAACAGTATCAATTATTGCATTTATATTTTTGGCTTTGTTTAAGATGGTAAATAATTAATTATAATTAATTGATTAATTAATTATAAATTATAAATAAATATTTACAGTATTCCAAAATCCAGGAATAAAAATCCAAAATATGGAACATGTCTGATCCCAAGCATTTCAGATAGGGATACTCAATGTGCATCATCTTTTCAGGTGCAAAGTTGATAAAGTTATGAAACTGACATAGAGATTTTCAGACTGAGAAAGTTACACTATCATTCAGTGTTTACAAATATGGGTACTTATCAAGATAGTGAGAAAAAATAAATATATAGACAGTATCATTATATGGAAATATGTGCATCAATACTGCTTAGCAAAAAAGTCTTGCACCTTAAAGCTTCCAGTGAATACCATGCAGATTATTTTTGTGTTAATTTCTATCGATCTCTAGTCCTCCTTCACAAAGCATTTCACATGTCTTACACATCAAAAAATATATTGGTAAAAACATAGTATCAAACAGTAAACTATATAGTGTAATATTTAGTATCAAAGCTGCACAGCATCAAATTATCTTTCATTATTTAGACCATGTTGCTGTTGTTGTTGTTGTTGTTGTGGTGGTGGTGGTGGTGGTGTGCCTTCATGTCATTTTTTACTTATGATGACTGAAAGGCAACTCTCTTATGGGTTTTCTGGGGGTGAGAATGTGTAACTTGCTCCAGGTTATCCAGTAGGTTTGTTTGGCAGAGAGGGGAAGTGAACCCTGATCACCAGAGTCATAGGGGATGTATAGACCGGCTTGAAGTGCTGGCTTGGGGGCAGGGTGGGGGCATGGCATTGGATGATGCACACGCTGATGTTGCCCCCACACCGGCATCACGCCACCTGCCCAACTGCATGGCAGGCTGCGTAACGGTGCTCCTTTGACACGGTGTTTATACAATGCCTGCCAAAAGGAGCGCTGAAAAGTGCTGCCATGGCAGCAAGGGCATCTTTTTGCCAGCTCTACAAAGAACGGCATTTTGCAGTTTCTTTTAGAGATGGCAAAGTGCCGGATCGGGGCCGTGGTGTGCAGTTGCCTCAGTTCGATCCAGCATTGAAAGGTGACGGGACGCTGTTTTATCGGAGCAGTTTGCTTCGCCACCTAAGCCAACGATCAGACTACTGTAGTACACTGGTTCTATTTAGTCCATAATACAAGTTTATTGAGTATGTTTTTGAAAATAACTGGCCACTTATTAATTACTACAATTTTTATATTCTGGGTGTACTACCAAGTTTAACTAATAGAGTGCTATGAGTTCTGCATTATAAAATATAGTCATTTATTTGAAGAACTATGGGAAAAAATTATTTGTTTCAAGCAGCATTTGCATATGTTTTAGTTAAGAATAAAGAACCAAAAGAAGGAAGAACAGGAGCCTTGATATTATCCATCAGCACTAAGCACCCGGACAGCAGATTAAGCAATCACAATATTCATCAGTATGATGAGATGCAGTGTGTTTGTACTTAAATTGCACTTATAATTTCTACATTCACACCTATACATATAAAGTAAGACATGCAAACTATATTTGTATACCCTTTTCCTCCTTTCTTCTCTTTTTTGATTTTACATTTCTTCTTTTTTTAATGTGGCATTAAGCATGGCTGTTAACATTGCAAAGCTGTAACTTGCTCTCTTCTCTCCCCTACATGCCAGCTCAGAGCAGATGGCAGAAAATCCCTTCATAAGGAGCTGGGAGAACTTTCCTACTCCATCCCACAATGCTTCCCCTGCACTAGACTGCTGTGTTAGTACATTCTGCTATAGAAGAAGAAAAGAAAGGGAGACACCAAAACACATGGAGAAAAGAGATTACAGCACTTCTTCCCATGATAAATGTTTTACTTCATTCAAAGGATATGCTCCATGCTCTTCTGTTGTAGTTCACAAGATCCTTTGAATGAATTAAACCCGTTATCATGAGAAGAAATGTTTCAAGACTTGAAATATTTTGGCCCATTAAATTACTTTCAATACATGATTGAAAAGCTCCCTTTCTGCTTCTATGCTGCATCACAACAATCCCTTTAATCTCAAACACAGTCTAGACATAAAACAATCTGGCAGACATCTCTTCCCTAGCTTCTTACACATTGTTCAACTGCAGTATATTCAAGTAGCAGTTTGTCATGATGACAATCTATGGAGGAACAAGGTGCAGGGTCCCATTTCCATTCAATATGAGTCAGAAAGAGACTCTGGTTAAGTTACATTTCCAGCCACAACAGATTATGGGCAGCATTCTGTTACTGACAAACACAGACATTAGTGCATGGAGCTAATATGTAGCCTTTGGCACTCTGTCCAAAACATCCCTCTCAGTTGTAAAGCCCCAGGAAGGGTCATTGCTGCTGCTGCTGCTGCTTATCAGTGAGGAGGAGAGAAAGGGAGAGGCAATTTAGAGATAGGGCTGCTAAGGGTTTACAGGGGAAGAAAAATAAAGCACATCCCCATTTCTTTCCCCTCTGAGGAAAGACCAACTGCTTTTTCATTATCTGAATTGAGTCGCCCATCTTTCCATTTCCCACTGCTAAGCAGCAGTAGAAGGGGCCACTCCCAGGATTTGACAGTTTTGGCTGGGGGACACAGAACTGCATGGCCAGAACATTACATTCCAACTGTTCAATGTAGAAATATAGTATATGTCAGCAGTGTCAATATGTGAGAAAAAATATAGCATGAAGAAGGAGGAGGCAGCTTGACTCATATGAAAGACCAAACCAAAGGTCTACTTTGTTCACCATAATATCTTCCAGAATAGCCAGCCAGATGCTTCATAGAAGGGCACTGCAGAGCATGAAAGAAATGCTACACCACAATATTCCCTTTCTATCCAGCAACTGGTATTCAGGAATCACAAGAGTTTATCGCACCTCTTGTTTAAAAATCTCTAAAGAAGGTAACTTTATCACACTCTGAGGGAGCATATAGAATCATAGAATCATAGAGTTGGAAGAGACCACAAGGGTCATCCAGTCCAACCTCCTGCCATACAGGAATTCACAATCAAACCACCCCTGATAGATGGCCATCCAGCCTGTTCCACTGTTCAACAGCTCTTACTGTCAAGAAGTTTTGCCTAATGTTTAGGTGGAATCTCTTGACCAGTAGTTTAAATCCATTTTTCTGTCTCTAAGGGTCAAAACAGATAGCACTGAAGGAGCAGCTTAATTCCGCCCCTTTGAACACCGGGTTGGGGCCACTGAAACAGCATGCCACAGCCTCAACTTGGCTTTTTGTTGGCACAAAAAGAAGCAGCAAATTGTGCATCTCCTTTTTGAGCTGGCAAAAAGATGGGTTTTTTTTGGTGCTGCGCCAGCTTTGTGGCACTCCTGTGACATGTAGCATGTAAATGCTGCACCTCTGGAGTGCCACAAAGCTGTTCCCTGTGTGGTCGGGCATGCAGCACTATATTGGCTTCACGGAATTGTCTGAGCATGCAGCGTCTAAACGTCATGCTCTGACACTGAACCCTAGT
This sequence comes from Sceloporus undulatus, assembly GCF_019175285.1. Taxonomy (NCBI): domain Eukaryota; kingdom Metazoa; phylum Chordata; class Lepidosauria; order Squamata; family Phrynosomatidae; genus Sceloporus; species Sceloporus undulatus. Next base: position 107,420,435 of record NC_056522.1, on the reverse strand, counting down.
CTCTGGAGCAGCAGAAAGCAAGCTTGCTCCAGATACCCCTTCAGATATATAAACGTGGCTATCATGTCAACCCTTAACCTTCTCTTTTCCAGGCTAAACAAACCCAGCTCCCTAGGTTGCTCCTCATACAGCATGGCTTCTGCAATGTACTGCCCCTGAAGTGGTCTCATTTAATCATCATGGCCTACAAGCTGTTGATATTTATAGATACTGATTAATTTACCCAACCAAACTTTAAAATGATTGAACTAATGGAAATCACTACATCTTAGCCTTCTTTAGAAGTTATTCCTCAGTGGATTTCAGAAGGGGAACACTGTGCATGTTTAGCATCCTCATCTTACCTTTGCAACGAAGCGTGAATTCTATGTACAGGAATATCAATGGGATTGTGGCCCTTTTCTTCCTAGCCTTAAGAAAATAACCATAAGAGCTAAAGCAACAAACTGAAAACAATAATCAGACAAGTTGTATTTTAGTAGTTGTCATTTGATGCCAGAATTAATTATTATTTTATTTCTAGCACTGAAAAAGGCTCATTATAAATCTGGTCCATAAATGACCTAAGCATTATTAATCTAATCCTAGTTATTTCTTTTCGTGGTTGACTTCCTCTTGGGTCATAGAGCCGATGAAAACAGCTATTTTAAATGTGTTTACTTATGTTTAATTTTAATATAATTACCATGTACAGTTTCTGATCACTGACACAGTCATTGAACATTCATTATTTATGAAACAGCATCTAAATTATAGTTAAAGCTTTGATCTTCAAAAGACTTAGAAAGCAATCTAAAGTCTTTGTTGTTTTAGCTGATGATTTTAATGCAATGTCTATTTCACAAAATTCTAGTTCTTAAAAACTTTACTGCTGCCACGGCAGAGAACTAGTTGTATCTTCTTAATCTTCCAAAAAGTTAACTGAAATTATATGGTCCCCAAGGAGTGTCTCCCCGTTTTATTTATCACTATAGCAAAAAAGGAATGTTTGGCAGGAGGCATTCTGAATTGGTAGAAGGGGTTGCACAGCGTATCATTGTGAGCAGTTTTATTTTTTAAAAAAACTTTTGAAAAGGGTCCCCCCCCCAAAAAAAACCCAATTTTTTTTAGTGGTCTCCCTCAATAGCTATCACTTCCCCTGAGAATATTCCAAAACACTGTATGGGAATCCTGCTGGGAAAACTGTGCTAAGAAGAAGTAGTAGCAGCAGAGACTGTCACAGCTACTGAAATTACCAATGGAAAGTCCCATTTCCAAGGAACTTTTAATTTAAAAAACCCTCTCATCTATCAGCTGAGTCTCATGATCTGCTATTTTTGTGATAAATGTTTTTGCAGGATATAATTACAACCTTGCAGACTCTAACCTAAGGAAGAAATAACCCTGCATTTAATCTGGGTCCATATGTGATTTTTCATAACACAATCACTAGTAGTTGTAACAAGTGTATTCCTCGTAATAGATATTAAAGCAGTCTTTATATCCCAGGAAGGGAGGAGGAATGAGTACACTGCAGATAAACATACTCTGTGAAGATTTGTCTGTGAAGGTTTATCTCATTTGTCTCTGTTGACAAGATACTTGAGCAGCAGCTTTTATTTCTACAAGGCAATTGCTGCTGAAAATCAAGAGACAGATCTCTTTGTGACAGGAAGGCCCTGGCTTAGGGCTTACCTGCAGATGTAGGAAATTTTGATCTGAGTTCTTCTGGCTTTGTAGAGGAAGCATCTATCAAATTAGATCATTTTGAATGACATGACATTCACTGAAGGAACATGAAGACAATATCCTATGCAGCCCCATATACTATCAATAAGCACCTCCTCCATATTCCCCCAATGAACTTCTTTTTGAATTCCCTTCCCCTTCAGCAGTTCATGATATATTTCCTCTTAAGCATTATTGGCAGAGATCCCCTGAACTCATCTTGGCAGTATAACAATAGAGGAAAGAGTTTAACTTGGATCCTGTTCAGATAAAAAGGGAAACCATGCTTTTACACAAGGAAGCCACAGGAAGCCTCAGCTTTTCTTTCACTTCTCCTTTTGTATGCTAGAAGAATTGAAAGCTTTCATATGATTTTAAACAGATGATCCTGTGATATCCACTTAGTCAGCAAGTTGAAATCATGGTTTCTTATCCTGATTTGCTGACAAGCTTGATTAAAAATTACACAGGTCCCTGTACCTGGACATCACAGGGGTCCAATCCCCAAAATGGGACAAAATGTCTTCACAAGCCTTTGCATCAGAGTTGCCTTTGCAGTAAACTGTATTGCTAGATCCAGATTTTGTGTATCTTTCTCAGGTGACATTTTGCTTGTGTAGAGTTGATAATGTGTCCATTGAAATCTTGTATGGATTGCCTCTTGGTGGATTTGAAACAGTATAATTAATGGTATCCTCTCTTGTTGTTCCACATTACCTACAAGTAATATTTTCATTATGTTTTCTGAAACATCTTTTGTCTACATATCTTCCATTGAATTGCTTAAAACATAAATTACATTGCTTAGCATTAGTTTGTCTGTGTTTTTTGCCCGCCAGCAGCCATCACAATGGATACATAGAAATGTTATTGAAATCAATGTAACTTATCTGAAGGATGTAGTGCAGAGACCAGTGTCAAATGTCTTAATAGTGCTCATATTTACAGAACTGAAATCTTTTTAGCTTACTAATTGCATTATTTAGTTTAAATGTGCAATTTATTAATAATGGGATTTACTGCCTTGACCGTGTAAGAAATTACTCCTTGCTGCTTGGGGCACAAGACAATATGATACCCAATTGTTACCACTTGAACCCATTTCTTATATGTGTACCAAACACAGTTAAAAAGAGAATTTTCTCCAGCCTTTTCAGTGGCTTTTTAAGGGCTAAATTCACACACAGAGAAATTTGTTTTGGGGGATCCCCACATCTGTTATGAAAAGAGGTAAAGGAAGAAGAAACAGCCTCGATTTTGCAAATGGAAGAACTCTAGTTAGCTAATGATACACCTTAATGCAGATATTCAAGCAACTTTGATTAATTTGTAATATGATCTTGACTATGCACTTCTCAATGTACATCTTAACAGGTTCATACCTGGTTCAGTTTTCTTGACAACTGAGTGGGCATAGATTAATGTCACCTTGGGACTGCTTAATCTGCTAATAGATTGGCAAAATAGGTGCCAATTCCTAATATTCTTATTTACTATTAATGTTTATATTTAATGAACCTAAGATTTCTTTAATGGTGGTAAATAAAAATCAAATGTATTGAACTGAAAATATGGTGTTACAATACTTTTAACATCCTTTTCTGTGGCAAGGAACTTTGAATAAATTCCAAGAAAAAAATGCCACAAAGGTAAGAACAGTTAACTATAGAGCATTAACTATATGTTAATGAAGATATGCATGTATTTACATATGTATGTATGTATGCATGCATGCATTTCTCTCTCTCTTCTTCCCCCTCTCTTCCTATTCTTATTTCTCTATATCAATTGTCTGTGTGTGAGGCAGCACATGGCATTGTTTTATGATAACGGAATGGTCCATGGGCATTATTTGCTCCTAAATTGTTCTGGTAGGTCACTTAGTGTGTGGGAAGAAAAAAAATCTCTGAAGGAATGAAGTTAAATTTTAAATTTGCCTTCTATCTTCAGTATGTTGAAATGCAGTTAACAGCAGCACATGCTAATGATAGATAAGGGAATTGTTGTTCATCATATAATTATGCTGTTCTTGCCATAGTGGAGTCTGGCAGTAGAGCAAACCGTATCATCACATTATTAGGGTAGTTACTCTGCATGACAGGAATCCATTTTTACACAATCACAGAGAGACATTTTTTGTATGATTTGCACTTACAAAGCATAAAAATACAGACTCTTAACACTTTTTTTGGCTCAACCTTATAGTTTACTTTCTATACAGATTACATTTTTCCACAAAGCAAAGACACAGAACAGATCAAGACAAATCAAACAAACGTGTAATCTCTACCTATAAAGCGTTAGCAGAGATTTCCCCCCACGACCATCAAAGCATCATGTTCTACTGCTTTAGATTTTGTTGTTATCATGTTCATTCCAGTCATTTCCAACTCATGCTATTCCGAAAGTGGAGCCATCATGAGTTGTCAGGTTTTTTTTGTTTTTGCAAGATTTGTTCAGAGGGAGTTTGCCATTTCCTTACTCTGAGGCTGAGAAAGTGTAACTTGCTAAAGGTCACTCTGTGGGTTTGCCACTTAGTTATTTTCATTTTAGCTCCTCCTTGGCTGGTTTTCCTGAGAATCAATTTTCAGCTACATTAAACTCTCCATCAGAGGAGAGAGCTCTTTCATGGTCATTTTAATATTAGGGAACTTCCTTTCTTTTCTACTGCAGTCCTAGCAGCTGCTTGAAAACCAGTTCCTAAGGGCTTCTAAGCCCCCTTGTCCAGGTTTTTGGGGTGTTCAGGATGCTGGATTCCATTGTTGTGTGAGCAGACATTCAGTGATGGATACATGTCCAAATAATTAAACTCAGAATCAAAGGATCAGTTTTGATAGAATTCTCCATCAACACTACTGAAGTAAGGAGAACCTGCATGGTATAGTAATTTGGGTATTGGACTAGGACTCTGGAGACAAGGGTTTGAGTCCATGCTTGGCCATAGAAACCTAGAGGGTTGCCTTGCAAAGTCACATTCTCACAGCTTCAGAGAAAGGCAAAGGCAAAATCCCTCTGGACAAATCTTGTCATGAAAATCCCATGATGGGTGCACTTTCACATCACCATAAGTAAAAAATGACCAGAAGGCACACAACAAGAACAACAACAGCAACTACTACCACAGAAACAAATCTACATAAATTTTGTTCTCTCCGAAAGAACAAATAATGTTACTATTTTTCTACTTAATGCAAGAAAGTACTGCAAAAACTACTGTTTTCAAAGACTGTTTTTCCAGTTCAAGACTTGTTCTGTTAAAAATCTACTTTGACCCTTACTGTCATAAATTAGGATAACTACAAAAATGTGCATTCAGGCTGCATCAAAGACAGCAAAAAGGAAACATGTTTTGCTGTGCTTGCAGAATCCAAGAAAAAGACGACATGGTTAATTTCATTTTCACATTGTTCCTGTCTTCAGCACAAGGATGCATTTTTGAATTTCATTGGTTTCTTTATAATCATCAGTATTCTGACAGCTGATTAAAATTCAGAATTGGCTTCTCCTTGGAAAGTTATTTATACGTGGAACAGATACAGGAAAACCAGCTCTGTACTGCTGTGAATCAATAACATTTTCATATATATGTAATTGTGAAAGTGGCTGTGGGAATTCACTGCCATTTTAATGGTGAATGAGAAATACATATTATAAAGCAATTCGAACAGTTTACTACTCAGAATATTAAACACAATCATTTGGTTTTGCAAGAAGAACAAAGACCATATTCTGACATGAAAATGTTAACGGGAAGATATGCTATATGAATATACTGCAGCTAATACTAGAATAAAATTGATTTAGAATGGTGTGCATATATCACATTGTGTAGTGGTTTGAGTGATGGACTATGACTCTCAAAATCAGGGTTCAAATCTTGGTTCGGTCATGTAAACCCACTAGGATGACTTTGATGTTTATCACACTATGGTCTTAAAGTTGCAGCTTCCAAACGTGGCATAAGGGTTGCCCCATGTAGAACACAATGCAGAAATCGAGACGAGAGGTTACCAGTGAATGTACAACTGTTTCGAGGTTTTCCCGTTCCAGGAAGGGGCGTAACAGGTGTATCAGCTGAAGCTGATAACAGGAACTCCTGGCTGTTGCATCAACCTGGGATGACAGGTGAAGTGACAAGTTGAGGAGCACCCCCAAGCTATGAACACAGTCCTTTAGGGGAAGTGTGACCCCATCCAGTACTGGAGAGTTTATCACCATTCCCGGATTAGGATTGCCTATAGCAAGTACCTCCGTTTTATTTGGATTCGATTTAAATCTATTTTCCCTCATCCAATCCATTACCGACTTCAGACAGTCATTCAGAGGAGGGAAGCCATCCTTGGTCACTGAAGCAGTCTGAGACATAGAGAAACAAATTTGGGTGTCATCAGCATACTGATAACACCCTGCTCCATGTCTCCGGATGATCTCACCCAGCGGTTTCATGTAAATGTTGAAGAGCATTGGCGACAGTATCGCACCCTGAGTGACACCCGATTTGAGCTCCCTCTTGGCCGAGCAACTGTCACCAGGCAACACCATCAGGATTCTGCCCATATCACATTGGCAATATACGAAGACCAATTTTATACTGGTCTCGATTGATCTACTCCTTTCCTTCTCATGACAATCAGCATGTTATGATATCCCAGTGGTGAATTTACATAACAGTCTCAAAAAACACAGACAAGTTTCTACACAAGAACTCCAACCATCACCTGGGACAAAAAAGGAGCACAATTAAAAACACTGGTGGACTGCACAAAAAGGATCTGCGAAGCCCACTTCCTGGAAGATGAATTGAAGCACCTAAACTGGGCTCTACAGGTTAACAGGTACTCCAGCCCAGACATCAGAAAAAAACCACAGGAGTGAAGACAAACATGATAAGGTATTTTTACCATACTTCAAAGGAGTCACCGGCAGAATAGGAAAACTGATGAGGAAACACAAACACACAAACTGATGAGGAAACACAAATGATCTACAGACTGACCAAGAAAATCCAGCAAATGCTGCACTCAATAAAGGACAGGACAGACCCTCCCATGGCCATAGGAGTTTACCACATACTGGGCAGCTGTGGGCAGGTCTACATAGGAACCACTAAACACAGCATCCAAACATGAATCAAACAACACAAGAGATGCTGCAGACTGAGCCCACCAGAAAAATTGGCAGTAACAGAACACGTCATAAACCAACCTGGACATAGAATACTATTTGAAAACACCAAAATTCTGAATCATGCCAATAACTACCAGATCAGAATGCACAGAGAAGCCATTGAAATCTACAGACACCTGGACAACTTCAATAGGAAAGAAGACACACTAAAAGTAAACAAAGTTTGGCTACCAGTCCTGAAGAACACCAAAATCAAGACTCAGCACATGCAAATGAACATCACCTAGGGTCAGGGACAATGGATCACTAATTAAATAGACACAAATCCTCCTTGCATATCCTCCTTTTCTGAGGCCTTGTCATTCAACAACAGACCAATACACAGATGAACATGTAAATCATTTTCTCCCAACCAAGGGTCACACAGTATATATATATCCCACTTGCTTCCATGCCACCACTCTCTGAAGATGCCAGCCACAGATGCAGGCAAAATGTGAGGAATAAATTATTCCAGAACGTAGCCACATAGCCCAGAAAACCCACAAAAAACAATCTCAAAATAATTTGTACTATCAAAGCACTCCTGAAATGTGGGCTGGTCAAATTTCCATATTAAAGTATTTATATTTCTAAGAGGCAAATCCTTGTATGCAAGAATGAGCTTACACACCATGTAACACAACATTAGTATCTCCCTCACCTTTTCTCTTCCACAGACAGTAAAGTCATCCTTACAACTGCTGAGCATCTGCTGGGGGGCGGCGAGTGTGTTCCTAAGATCAATGCCATCTCCAGACTTGTAACTCCCAATTGCATCACCCTCCACCTATTCAGCCATGTGTAGGGAGTCACTGCACATATATCTGGTTAGTACTAATGGTTTATTTGTGCAGGATGATTCTTTTGAAGCATGTTACAATACAAATCTGATGCCACAAATGTGATAAGTCAGAAGGGAAAGAGAAAAATGTTCCTCTCTCTCTCTCTCTCTCTCTCTCTCTCATACACACACACAGAACCAGGATTTATAATATAAACCAGGATTTATAATATTTTCAGAAAGCCATTTATTCTAATAGTAAAATCCTCACTTTAAACCTTGATCCACTTAACAAAATTTGTTTAAATCTGAAAGGTAAGTCTAGCAAACACTATGTCTCACTGCCTATGGAAATTGATTCTTATGCATGGTTAAACATGTTGCTGATTTTCTGAAACTGCAAAGCTCTAAACTACCAGATATAAACCATGAATGCTTCACATATTCATTTTTGAAAAATATAGCAGCTATACGTTTTACATAACTTTGATGAAGGAAAAAAGTAAACTACAGAGTAAATACCAATTCTTATCTTAACTTCTATTAATGCAACAGGTTTCTATTTCTATCAAAATATTGGTCTCAGGAACCTGAGACATATTGGTTAGTCCAAACTAGAAGACATCCACTGAATCAGCTATTAAATGTTGAATCAGCAAATACATAAATCCTATTGATTCAGTGGGTCTACAGGCCATGAAAGTATGGCCTCAGAACATACGGCCTTTGTTTTTGAAAAGTTCACTTATATGAAGTTCATGAAGCCAAAACTGGGATCCAAATCATCAATTTTCACAGGCAAAAGAAAAGCCAGAGGTAAGATTAGATTTTTTTTGTAATGTAACACACACAAAAAAAATTTAATGTAATTTTCACTAGACGTAACAAACAGCATTAGAATATAAGAGAAATATTCAAATTAAATGTATGTATTTTATTTCCTCTTCCTCATCTGTGTTACTCACTGCTTGCCATTTTGCAACTTCGCTTTGAGATATTGCACTGAGGTAATTCAAGGAGATAGATTCAACCAAGTGTTGTAGGGGTAACATAAATAATGGTAACTGAAAACTCTGAATAGGTATTTCAGTAACTCTAAAAGTAAATAGCTTGTTTGCATACAAGAAGTAAGAACTGCACACTGTTGTTAGGAAGTAATGTTTCCTGATATCATGTAGATGTTAGTGCTTGTTGCTTCCTTTTCATTCAAGGAGCTACCACATCTTCTAATATATTGCAAGTGCTCCAAAAATAACACACAATCTAGTCAACTTTTAACACCTCACATGCAAACCACATGCAATAGGAACATGCCACCTTCAATCATTTCACACTTGATTGAAAATTATGCCAAATACTTTATCAGTAGTATAAACTATACTTTATACTTTATCCTGCATGGTATCCAAACTGATAACATTGAACAATTTTTTTAAAAATACATGAACAAAACATATTCAAGGTAGTATGTTTCACTACAACTCTATGTTCATTAGGAAGGAGGTCTCTTTCCATGTAACATACTTGACATACGATATTATGTGGCATCAAGATTTCATAGTATTTTAAATAAATGGTGGGCAAACACCATAAGTATTTCACAACTTGCATTACTTAAGCTACATTGTTCTGTGGCAAGCAATTCATCAATACTTTCAAAGTTGCAAAATGGCAAGCAGTGAGTAGCATAGATCGATACATTTCAATAACTCTACATTAATACTTTTAGTACTGTAGCAAGCAATTCATTAATACAATTCTGTAACTATAAAAATACAATTGGCCCTTCTTTCTCGTGGACTTGGGATCTGCGTTCTTGATTACTCACGGAGGGGCGACCTCAGTTACTGTCAATGGGGTACACCCCATTCAAGCCTATGGGTCTTGAATACATGCAAGTCTCTGTTTTCATGGGGGGTGGTGAGTCTGGAACGGATCCCCCACGAAAACAGAGGGTCGACTGTAAATACCCTTTTTTGCATATAAAAAGTAAGAACTATACACTGATGGTAGGAAAACATGGTTCCTCGTATCATGTATGTGTTGCTTGGCAATTAATTTTTGTCAGCTGCGATATTATTTTATTTACTTCTGAAGTGAAAAAAAGACCCTTAACATGTCACACTAATCTTGCAACTTCACCAGTATAACATATGCTTAAGCTCTGGTTCCCGAAATTACTAGTAATTTCTTAAAATTTATAATTTTTATTTAAGGGCCATAGTGCAACATCACCTTATTTGCTTCCATATTAGGCCTAGTTGGTGTCAATGAGTCATTCAGGACCATCCCAAGAGGTTTTGATACTTGAGACAAAGGACAGCATAGTTCCTTTTCCATCATATATACAGAAGCCTGTTGCATTGGCAGTATACTCACACTTTGACATTGGCAATGGGCCAGTGCTGGCAAGTATAAAGTGATATACACTGGGGCAAGAT